>NW_016690233.1:3680843-3897257 GCF_001604755.1 Lepidothrix coronata | reverse complement strand
AAAAAAAAAAAAAAAAAAAAAAAAAAAAAAACCCCAAAAAACCAGAAAAAGAAATATTTTATTTGTAAAGTGATAGCTACAGAACTTCCATAAAATTAACCAAACATACTTTGGAAGACAAATCAGAGTGCAGCATTTATGATAGAAAATGCTTAAGAGGAGGTTAAAAGGTAATAAAAAAGAAAGGGATACTGACAGCAAGAATATCACAACTAATAAAGTTGTTTGATTTTCCTTTTTCCACTTACTTAGCTTCTGCAAGTTAAACTTCCAAATTTAGTTTAAAGGCTTATTTACTTCTCTTTGGCATTGATCAGTCCGACTTCATTGTTCTTAATTTTTTCCTTGGTTCATAAATGTAAGTTTAATAAAATTCTGTGTTTTTTAAACACTTGTTGTTGACCATATTGCCATCCACTTAATTGTAAGGAAATGTGAAGAGACAGGTATACCAGAAGGTTTTATTAAAGTATCAAAAACCAGCAAGCTATCTACACAAGCCAATTAAATGGCACTGCATGTCCCCAAAGTAGAAAACACATAGAGTTACATGTAAGTTGATATTTTATTCAGCAAATAAATCAACTCTTATACAACATACTCCATAAAGCTAATCAAGCACAATATACTCCATATGGATTAGCAGTCCCTTCACCCCAGGTATATTAAAAAGCATGTGGAGAGTTACTTTACCACTCTGTAAGCTAACACTGAAAGATATGCCTTGGTATTTCCCAATCCAATAAACTGTGTGTACACTAGTAATCAAGTCACTCACTGAAGCTACGGTGTAATGTATTCAAGCACTTCTTACTTTCCAAGCCTCGCTTGACCATGGATTCACATGATTTCACAGAACACTTTCCAGCTGTATCAGTGTGTAAGACACTCTGGTGGATCACATACTTCAACTTTATAGAGCACTGAAGAACACATGTATATTTCATTTACATATAGAGCTGACAAAAATACAGTTTCTATTACACAGGATATAATTTTTAATTCCATTTTTGTCTATGAATTATTTATTTTATATACAGAAATCTTGCTTGTGAATGTAAACTCCTCCAAATGGCTTCAGGATTCCCAGATGCATAGATTTCAGAGAGTCATTGGGAGTTCAGGCTGAGTCCTGCCCTATTGTGGGATTGGGGAAAGCTCTTGAACTGCCAGATGCTTTGGAAGATATATATTGGAGATAAAAAGCTAGCATTTTCTTTATCAGACTGTTGCATTCAAGTATTTTGTCCTGTCTTATTATAATGAAAGCTATTGTGGTTGCAACTCCAACTTCAGCTGTCTAAATAACCACTCCGCCATCACTCTGCAGCTGGAGAGAAGAGAAAGAGTTCTCAATGGGGTCCTCCATACAATTATAAGCCATATTAGATAAAGAGAGGAAGAATTCCCCCATGTAAGGAGAAAAACCAATGATTACAGCACAACTTTTTAAAGAAAAAAGGTCCAAGCAGAACACGTGCATGTGTATCAGGGTGAATTTATGCTGATACTTTTGGTCTGTGTTTGACCCAGACAACTGTAAAAGTTTTGTTCTTTCTCTGCCAAGTTATAAGAAAACAAGTACTGATAAATGGGTACTTCATCCTTGGAGAGAGAGCTTCTTGTATAAACTGTTTTAATTGGTGTTCTGTGATTGGCTAATCACCCTCCAAGGTCACTTGAAGGAGAAAGTGAAGACTATAATGATGAAGTAGCACCCCCAGACTCATTTGGAAAAGACTCCTCAAGTGCACTACGTAAGCACAGAGAAAGCCACGCGTGCGCAGAAGAGGTGCGCTTACATAACTAAGGGGTGGGGCGGAGACCCTCTGGCTGGGTGGTGCTGGCCACACCTGCGGAGGTTGAGGTCACTCAGTTAATTGTATAAAAAGCAGATAGCTCTTCTTTGGAGGGAGCTAGCGTCACACCAAGGACAACGTTGCCTTTGGCGGGGATACCTGCCAGTTTGTGAACTTACTGACTCTCCAAGGATGCAGCTTCTGCTATGGGTAATTATAGGCATGCTAGGTCGGTAAGATAACTTTATGGGCAACAGCTGGGTAACTGGGGAGGTCATGCGGGGGGTTTATTTCTCTCCTCCTTCCTCCCTTTTGGGTTTGTTCATTTTGTTGGCCTCCTCTTGGTAATGAATATCAGTTTTGTTGAGCTTGCAACGGTGTCATGGTTTTCAAGCTTCAGTATGATCCGAACCTTCCCTAATATAGCATGCTAAATCTCAGAGCATTGTGATGATGTGTATTGTCAGCATTTTACTTCATTTTCTTAAAAAAAATGGGTCCACTGCCCCTTCAAAGCAAGGAAGATTGATAAATAAACTATTTCTTCAGAGGCAGGATGGCACAGACAGATAATGATTAACACAATGACTCTAGCCCAGTTTGGAAACCTCACTCTGAAAGACAAAATTGCCAGGACTTTGAGAGCACCAAGCCTGACTGTCCTACCCTGCCCTCTCCCTACTCTGGCCACTTAAGCCCAGTTCCTGCCCCAGCCACACTGCGGGATGTTGGTTCCCAGCTCCCCACAACCCTGTCCTTCCCAGGCCATGGGCCCCACTGAGCCCATCACCATCCTGTGGCTGCCTTGCTCCTGGGTGAGGCAATGGGGCAAATCCTGGATCCCAGGCCCTGCCATTATGAGGGGGCACTGACACTCCCAGGGAGCCCCAAGCCCACAAGGAGTAACTGGCTTCTCCCTCCTCCCTGTCAAAAATATTATTTCTGACATATTTTTTATGCCCATAAATGACAGGTAAAAAATTCCCAGCAGACTATAACAGTCCTTCAGCACTGCCAAGCAGACATTTTCCAATGTCAAAATTATTAGCACATATTTGTGACAGTGACAGGTAGCCAGTTTCCAGGGAAGGAACAGAGCCTCTTCACATAGATGTGCTGGCATCCCACTCACATTGGAGGCACCAGGATCAAGGAAACCAAGCCTGCATGGACTTGTCAGCTCATGCAGAAGTTTTGGAGCGGAGCACTGCTTGTCACTGTAAACCTGGGAAATAATATGATTTCATGTTTATTATTCTGTTTCAGAAACTCTGGAGGTTTCATAAAAAAAGTCTGTTTAATATACAACTTTGTATGCAGCATCCTTAGATATTTCAGCAATGACCTGAGAGCCTTCTTTTGCAAAGGTTCACACACCTCTTCATGTACCATTAACAGCAATGCTTCAGAAAAACAGTTGTTCAAGGTACTTCTTCAATTCTGTAGCTCTGACCACTGCTATAGGCAAAAAGTGAACCACAACATGGGCCAGACAAGCCTCCTACACTGGCAGGAGTTGAATCAGAGACTCTTTTCTAAGCATTCTTTGTTTTATGTGACATTAAGGAGGCCAATTTGCCTCCCTATATCCTAACACTGGGGCTTGAATACCAATAAGGTCAGTGCAGGCACAGGTCAGCAACACTTGGAAAGTCTAACAGGCAATTTTCCTGCTGTGATTTAATGGGCTGAACTCCAGAGCATTGGTTCCCTAATGGTACAGTAAATTACTCCCCTTGCCAACTTTTCTCCAGCCAAATTACTGCCTTTTACAGAGCATCCTGCTCCAATGCCTGAGATTTGCCAAATGCCCCAGCAGTAGAAAGAAAACAGCTTCAGAACACCACTCCAGGTACTGCCTCTGTATTCTACCCAGACTTAACTCTTCCATATTTTAGCCACAAAAATGTATCTGAAAAGACTAGAATCTTCCCAGAGCCAGAAGCAGGTAAAGTCAATGTAACAGTCAATAAAAGACTTATGCACTTGTACTTTTTCATTAGCTTCCCCTATACTTTGTTTTCATCTATTTTTCTTAGTAATACACTTGTAGTTTCACCTGTCTGAAGAAGGTGATTGATTAATGGTTGTATTCATTTATTTAAATGCAATGCCAAGAGGATGGAGGGCACACAAGGCAGTGGAACATCAGTAGGCTGGCAGCTTTCGCAAATCATTCTGCCTAGAGTAAAAAACAGGCTTTATTTCTTCCAACCTTTAAAGATTGCAGCTTTTGACTTCACACAGAAAAAACATGCCAGTCCTCCAGTTTGTAAATAAATATCACCCTTCCGTGGAGGGTAGGCATGACCTACTGGAACATAGAGTTTTCAAGTAGGATTTACTTGTGCACTTTGGCAATCATTAGAGCATTAGAAAGGAACTACTGGGATTAAAGCTAGGAATACAGAAGAAGCAGGTGTGAAGAAAATAGCATGTAAATGTATGATGGTTCAAGATGTAAGACCATGCTGCCAGCAATGTAAAGGTGCTATAGGAGAAGAGAAATAGTTTATCCTCTGCATGTATTACACACACTGTAGTGAGTTAATCATTCTGTGAGAGCAATGATGCTTCAGGAAACTTGCTTCTCTCTCAGCTTGGGATTCCATTTTGGCAGAGAGGTTTGAGATGAATATTTGCAAGGTAATTTATATGGACAAAGTTGAGTTCCTTTCACTCAAAAAAAGGCACAACAAACCAGCACCTGCTATATACAGGTTTTACTGTCTGAAAATATGAACAGGAATAAAAATAATACAAAAATGCAAAAGTGCATGTTTTTCACGTTGTACCGAGTTTAGATACCTCATATGTAATTTGATAAACAAGTGATGGTCATGCTAGTTTAGTCACTTAATGATAATTAACTTCGCTGAAATGTGTATGCTTCTGAGTTGATGACGTATTCAAACTGATAGCTTAAGACAGCTCTTGCCCACCTGCTTAATGTTTAAAATACTCAAATGTCTGAAAAAGGCCAGTTTAATCTATTTCTAGTAATTTTCAGTCTGAACTGAGCACTACAAATTCTGAGCTTTCTTAAACTACTCAACCTCCTGCATTAAAAATTGTTGTCCTTTTTTCTCTCTGTGCTATTCTTTCTCCAGCTTTAAAAAAAAAAAGGACAGCTGTCCCGTACCTAGGAATAAAAGGCTCTGTTCTTTTCATTACTAACAGAAATTAGTGGCATCCCTCAAGAAGAGAAATTAAATGCTTCTTGAGCTAAGAGGTCTATATTCTGTTTTTCTATGGCTTGTCAGTATGCTCTTATTTATATTGTTATATCGATGCTTCTTTAAAAGTTATGAATTTCAGTATTGTTTTAGCTTACCCAATCCAATACCGTTTTCAGGGTGTAATGAGAGCGCCATTAATGTATGGTAGGCAAGTCAATGCTAACAATGGCATCTTTCTATTAACTCTCTGAAGACTGTATGAAAAATAGAGTTGTAAGGATGCAAAAAGAAATCTTAGATATTCCTCTTAGCTATGTATTTACATATTTTAACTTCTCAAGTTAAAAATTTTATTTTTTTTTTTCTAGAGCACAGAATAAAACAAATGAAAAAAAAAAAAGTAGGGGAAGTAGAGAAAAAAAGAGAAAAATAACCGCTCATTAATTTATTCTTGAATTATTTAAAATAAGTTTTATTGAGTACAAAGACAAGCCAACACAGAATAAAGTAAGGTTCAAAAAAGTATGTCTTAGTAAAAATGAAACCAAAAATTTAGAAAGGGAAAACAGGAGTGTGATTACAAATAAAAAGTGGATGAATAGCAGCCACTTAGCCCATTTTTCTTCTACCCTGACCTGGAGGTTACACTTACCAAATACACTGAGAAAACTATCTATCTCCACCTGAACTGAATGGCAATTTCTGTCTGATATTTGCAGTTTTGGAGAGTATTTAAAAGTCAGTTATCAGTGTAACTTCTACTGTTTGGTCTTGATGAAGAAGGCATGTTAGTCTCTAAACAGCATCTCATGCAAAGTGATATCTGCTTGGCAAAAAACTGAAAATGTTGAATGCCTTTCCTGCTACTCAGACCTTGACTTCAAGCATTGTATTGTTTTTTCACCATCACCAGTTTTGCTGCAATATCACCATCAATTTAATTAGAGATTTCCAAATTTGCCACATTGTCAGTGTACAATAGCGTGAAATTCAATCAGAAGCGAGCTGGAACTTCGTCACTAAATTAATGATATTTACTGACAATTCATTGATCTGAACTGGTGTATTACAAAGACCTTTTTTTTGTTTAATCACCTCCAAATCTGTAGATTTTATCAAGTTGACACTTAGTTGTGAAACATCGAGACGTTTCTTTACTACAAATGGATTGAATGGATAGCAGCATGATTTTCACATGTCCATCAGCCATGACAGGAATACAAGAAAAAGACCTGTAGAATCCAGACCAATAATCCAGTAGAAACAGTTGAGGAAACAAACAAAATATCAATGTGTGATGGATCATAATAAGAAAACATGCTGTTTTCAAGAAAACAAGGCAAAATAAGGTTTTGTAGAGAAAGAAAAAAACAACAACAACAAAAAAAGAAAACCCACTGCTATTATTTCTTAAAATTACAAAGGCACATAGATAGGTTAATTATAGGAAAGAGAGCAAGATCAAAGGTTTTGTTTAAAATATACTGGATGAGATCTGTTGTCATACAGCAAAAGGAGATGAAGCTTGAAATTGGAAAGCAAAAGATAACTAAGAAATGGAAAAGCATATAATGTTACTTATAATAATAATTAACATATAATAATTAACATATAAAAATTAACATATAAAAATTTACTTATAATTTTTTAAAAATAATCTTTTAGTAGCAGAATGGTTTAGCAGTCATGGTTTTGGGCTAGCTCTTGAAGAAGAGTTAAATAAAAAGTTCTGCTAAGTTATCTGCCCCAAATTTTCACATCTGACTTTCATATGGCGGAACCACATAGTCCCTGACCAGCTTTTGGAGTTACATTGAAAATAATGTAGCTTACAGAAATCTATGTTTTAGGAGTTTATGAGTAATCATCCTGGCTAGGCTTCGTGAACGAAGATTTGGGAATGAAACACTCATATATAGTTGTTTACACTAAGCTCATATGTATAATCAGTTGCATTCAGATTAAGTTTTTCCTGGCATGATCATTTTGGTAACAATAAGCCAATTTTAAATAACCTTTATATAAATCACTTTTCTGTTATATTTATACTATAAAATACATTTATATTAATGGAATAAGGAATACGTGTTTCAGTCTGTGTTAGTCTTTTTTCTATTCTCTTACAGCATACAAATCCGTACTACTACATGTTAAGGCTAGCAATTGCTCTATACTTCTGAGTTGGTAGTGTTCATACCTTCTCAAAAAGCTTGCTGTTTATTGTACAGTGCTTATTTATAAAAGAGATTTTATTGATTTCTCTTTTTTTCATTGTCAAACTTAGTTCTGCTTGAAATGCAGAACACTGAAAAAGAAGGAACAATTAATATCTCTTTCTACAGTCCCCGCTCTCTTCAGGTAGTGTTACATGAATTACTATATACTACAAGATTTAAAGCCTAGCAAGAAGCCAAAGCCTTCTATGGTACTTGTAATGTTTCAGTTTAAAGGTAAACAGTTTTGTTTCTGTAGGTAAACCTTTTGAAATATCTCATCTCAAAGAGAAATTAGCCTTTTAATAGAAAAGACAATTTGTATTAAAATATTTTTATCAAGTTGAAATAAAAGTAGAGCTTTACAAACTGGCCTCTTGTGAGCAGACACATCTGTGTGTATGCTTATGCTTGGGTAACTGAATATACAAAACAAATGTAACAGTTTTTTAAAAGGCAATCACTATATTTGAAGCATATAAGCAAAAATCCTATGACCTATGACCATAAAACTATGACAGTTTCATCCTATAATGAAACTGTCCTGCAGGTTTTCTCTAATTAGGTAAAGGACTTTTTCTTGGGAGAGAGTGTTTTAGTCGTGGTTATTTTTTTTACTGTGTTAGGACTCTAAAACAAAAGCTTATCTTAACTACCAAGAATGCTGCCATAAGATACAAATCTGGGTATTCTTATAATAAATTGTGCAGAGAGATCTGGCATTACAGACACTTTCAAACAAAGTCTTTAACACATTTATTAAGCCTGAAAAATACCCTAGTGAAACAAGTAAGTATTCATTCATTTTTCAAATACAAAAATCAGAGGAGGAAGGTTTCCTGAAGTATATAATCTGGGAGTTTTGTCTAAATCTCTGACCACTGGATACACCACCTAAGTGTATCCACACACAAGTGTTCAAAAAATGTGTGGATGTGGGACTTGAGGACATGGTTTAGTGGTAATGTGGCGGTGCTGGGGTAATAGTTGGACTCAGTTTTGAAAGTCTTTAATGATATTATGATTCTATGAGCCCGTATCAGTAATTTAAAGGAAGTTTTCTCTGTTGTAGTTTTTTAAACATACAGTTATAATTCAGAACTACCTCTGCTTTCAAAGAGCAAGCTAAGCAAAGAACACGCATCTTATGTTTTTACATGAATCACATTCTGAAGGGAAGACAAACAAATAGTTTTTACACCAATGAAAAGTACCTTAACCACAGTCTTTTTTAGGCTGTGGTCAACATTAGAGGTTATTATGTTTTTCAGAGGAAAATCTCAGCTTTTGGCAAAAAGGAGTAAACAGTAACTGATTTGATGGCAATTTCTCAGCCTTAATCAGTTTGCTACACAATCATAGAATGGCTGAGCTTGGTAAGCACCTCTGGAAATCATGTAGTCTAACCACCTCATTCAAACAGACTCACCCACAGAAGGATGCTCAGCGTCATATCTGATCCAGTTTTAAATGTCTCCATGATTGGAGACTCTACAGCCACTCTGGGAAACCTATTCCAACCACACATGAAAAATTGTGTCCCTTATATTTAAATGGAGTTTTCCTATTTTTCAGTTTACGCCCATTACCTCTTGTCTGTCATGGGGTACCACTGAGAAGAGTCCGGCTCCATCTTCTTTACTACTCTCTAAGGAATTTAAAATGTTGATAAGATTCCCCAGAGCTTTCTCTTCTCCAGCTGAATAACCCCGCCTCTCTCAGTCTCTCCATATGGGACAGGTGCTCCAAGCTCTTAATTATCTTCATGTCCCTTCAGTGGACTCTCTCTAGCATGTTCACATCTCTTTTGCACTGAGGAGCCCAACACTGGACACAGAACTCCGAATGTGTCTCACTAGGGCTGAGCAGGGGGTGAGCATCACCTCCCTTGATGTGCTGGCAACATTATCTAATCCAGCCCAGGTGCCTGATGGTCTTTTAGGCTGTGGGAGCACATTGATGGCTCAAGGTCCGGTTGCTGTTCACTAGAACCTTACGTCCTTCCATGCCAAGCTGCTATTCAGCTGTTTGGCTTCATCCTGTCCTGGTGCCTGAGGTTGTGCACTTGGCATTTTCTACTTCCTGAACTCCATGAGGTTCCTATCTGCTCATTTCTCCAGCCTGCCAAGGTCTCTCTGAATATCAACCATGTGGTACACAAGCCAATCCTCCCAGTTATATCATCTGTAAATTTGCTGAGGATGAACAATGAAAATGTTAAACACTACTTGTCACAGTATGTACCCTTGGGACAAACCAGGAATAACTGGACTCCAGCTGGACTTTGTGTCTCTGATCACAACCATTTGAGTTAACAATTCACCTCACCGTTTTCTTATCTAGTCTTCATTAATTTTCATTCTTCATTAAATTTTTCCATGTGGATATGATATAAGATAATGTGAAAGCCTTACAAAAGTCTACATAAAGAGCATCTACTGCTCTCCCCTTCTCATTGTTGAAGCTTTCCAGGTTTCGAGGTTAGTCTTTCCCCTTCAACAATTCATGCTGGCTTCTCCCAGCCACATTCCTGTGATGTGAGGCTGACCAACCTGTAGTTCCCTAGATCCCCATTCTTGCCCTTCTTGAGCATAGTAGTGATATATGCTTACTTTCAGTCCTCATAGTCTCCCCACTACCTCCTCAACTTCCACTTCCATCACCTATCACTTAGCTATAAAACCTCCAAAAGTGCTAAGAACTTTTCAGTAAGTGTTAAAATAAAAAAAACACAATCAAAAAAACCAACCCTGGAGTGATTGTTTGTTTAGAATATTTGTCATAAAGTCAAGTGTATTGAACTGTGTTTGATTAGAGTGTAACATATTTTGGAAGACAATATACAACTGACTACCATTGTTTCTTGAAAGACACTTGAGTATTTAACTAGGAATTACTTAAATTACTGTAAAGCAAACTAGGAGAAACATAAAATAAAACATATGATGGTATAAAGCCAAGAATTCTATACAGCAATAGCGTGATGAATTCAAGCTGCGTGCTGCAGTCTTCACTCTGAAGGGAAGGGATGCCATCCAGATGAATGGAACAGTCTTGAGAGGTGGGTCTGTGTGAACATTCTGAAGTTCAACAAGACCAAGTACAAGGCCGTGCACATGGTTAGTCTGGCCAAATACAGGCTAGACAGAGAATGGATTGAGAGCAATCCTGAGGAGAAGAACTTACCACTGCTGGTGGACTTTGTCTCGGTAATGTGCGCTTGCAGACCAGAAAGCCAACTCTGTCCTGGGCTGCATTAAAAGCAATGTGGCCAGCAGGTCAAGGGATATGATTCTCCCCCTCTACTGCACTCTGGTGAGATCCCACCTGGAGTACTGTGTCTAGCTGTGGGGCTCCCAACGTAATAAGGACATGGACCTGTTGGATTGAGTCCAGAGGAGGGTCACAAGGATGATCAAAGGGCTGGAGCACCTCTCCTATGAAGACAGGCTGAGACAGTTGAGGTTGTTCAGCTGGGAGAAGACAAGGCTCCAGGGAGCCTTACAGAAGCTTCCAGTGCCTGAAGGGAGCCTACAAGAAAGCTAGAGAGGGACTTTTGACAAGGGCATGTAGTGATAGGACTGAGGGTGATGGCTTTAAACTGAAAGATACTAGGTCAGATATTAGGAGGAAATTCTTTACTGTGATGGTGGTGAAGCACTGGAACAGTTTTACCAGAGAATCTTTGGATGCCCATCCCTGGAAGTGTTCAAGGCCAAGTTGGATGGGGCTTCAAGCAACCTGGTTTAGTGGGAGGTGTCCTTGACCATGGCAGGGGGTTTGGAACTAAATGATATTACTGTCCCTTCCAACCCAAACTATTCTATAATTCCTTTAAGGAGGTAAAGAGTACTGTACATGCAATTGCACTTAAAATATAGAACTACTTGTCCAGTTTCTAAACCCATGGCATAGTGCATTTATATAATTCCATGTGAGTTAGTCAGGTCTTCCATTCTTATTCTGTTTTAATTCACAAAACATCTTGGAAATACTCAGGGGAAGAAATATACTGAAGAACAAAGATAAAATAAATTAAGAACTGAATCATAGATGATTGAAAGTCCAATAATGTAAAGGAGATTAAACATTGAAAAGATGGTGAATAGGGAATAATATGAACAGAAGCAAAATCAGAGTTCAGTGTATCATCTTTACTATATGCCTACTGAATTTCATGTTTTTACTTCAATTTTATATGTAAAAGAGAACACAGGGAATTACTGCAAAAATCACCCACTTTAAGAGCAGCTGCAGATTCCTTGTAGCTTGAATCATTTGCTAATCTCCCAAAATGTGTTTGTTTTTTTTTTTTTTATTCCAGTGATTCTTTTTTTCACATGCTGCAGAAGTCAGTAAAATAAATTAAATCTTTTCTTCTCCACAGGAGTGACATCCCTAGCTGCATAAGATTTCCCAATACTAGAAAAATTGTAAAGATCTGTCTCAATAATCTCTTTTTAACTCATAGATACAACCTAGCTGAAACAGTTCCAAGAGGGCCATAAGCATGTGTCTTATCATGCAAAATGGGCAACTGCAACATCGTCAGGGGGGAAAATGAGAACACTATTATGCACAGGAGTCAGTGTTTAAGGAGAGACAATTACTTGCAAAGTCACTAATTCAACCTCTGAGTCTTCTTTTAATCCTACTTTTGGCAACCCTTGGATTCTGATGTATATTGGAAGAAAATGCCCTTTCTGCAATCAAATGGCTTAATAATCAAAGAAGAATTATTTTGTGAATACTCTTCCTTATAATTTCTAGTATATCTTTTTCTTCCTGTCACTTGTACCAGGATTTGCGAGGAAGGAGGTTATGGGACAAGTAGTTCTCCTTTGGATATTTTCTTCCGCTGGAGTCTGTAACTGAGAAGTTCAAGACTAATTCTTCTTCCTTAGAGTAGAATATAAAGCCAGATCTGCTTTTGTGACCAGTATCATGTGTGGCAACAAGGGACTGGAGTTTATAATTTCCAAATGTTCATTCCAGTTTTATGTCCTTACATGACCACTACACAATTACTGCCATCACAGTTCCTAATTTAGCTCTTCACTTAATGACATAATGGACTTCCTGAATTTCTCTGGATGTAGAGTCTCAAGGCCCAATCAATCTTATTTTGATACAGCTAAAAAAAGTAGAGTTTCAACCTTTTTAATGGTATACACCTATCTCATTTTGGTCCTTGATTCAGTTTATGCAACAACAGAAATTTACCATGATATACTGCAAAGTTAACTTACTAATCTCCAAAGATTCTAAGCATGTAAAAAACCCAACAAGCAACATTTTGTATGTACATATGTCCCTGGGAAATTCCATCCAGTTCAGCAACATCATGTTTTGGCCACATGTCTCTGTCACTTTGTAACTTAATCTGCCACATTCTCACTGACGCTTCAAGCAATTTCAGATCTTTAGCATTATCTTTTATTCCAAACCTGAGTTTTTAGAGCAAGGAATTATAACATAGACGAGGGAGTTGAACAGTTTTGCCTCTCCAATACTGCTGGTTCGGTTTCTTTCTCCTTGGAGATCCTTGCACTTAACAGCTGGTTATATTTTCCTTTAAAAGGTTCACCCTGATTTAATTTTGCAAATCAAACATACTAACATGAAACAACTTTAGGGTGTATATAAAGGAAAGAAAATGGGACAGGGGGAAGCAGAGAAGAGGCAATGTCAAAAATAATGAAAATGTTTCAGCTTGGGGCAATAATGTTATGAAGACTTAGCACAGATTTTTCTGTGAATTTTTCAGGTCTATGCTATGTGTAATTCACCACTTAACTACTAAACTGATGGATATTAACTTAGTGATACTGATTACCTAATAGATATTAGCATGATTTATAAACTAATTGTAGTATAGGATTTTTAAGGTCTTAGTACAGTGAATAAGGACTGTGATCAAAATCACGGTTCTAATGCTACTAATAATAATGCAGATACATTTAGTGGACTGTCAAATGGAGAAGAGCCTCTTAGTTCTGTAGGATGTTATTATCACATTGTCATCTACACTTGGAAAAGTTTTAATGGTATGTTAATCCTGCAGATCTGTTTCACTATTAAACATAGATCTAAAAATACTAACTACTGTTCTAAATAATGGGCTTCATAAAATGTAACTTCACTTTTATAAAGAGAGATCATCCTGTGTTCATTAAAGACAGACGACTGACAGAATATACAGGGAGTGATGGAGTACTCCACTCCTGCCACTCACAATATAAATCCTTGGCAATTTAATCGCAAGAAAGATAGGAGGCTGTTGATGAGTTCAAAGAGGGCAGTTTTTACCTTATGAGAAACAGACCCATAATTTATGAAATAGATAGAAACTCTTTACTGCAATGTGTAGTGTGAATGAATGACTAGATCTAAACCATTTTCAGTCTTGTACCTCTTGTACCTCTTTGAAATACAATTCTGCCACCACAAAGGACTGTGAAAGTGGAGTAGCCACACTCTTAGATAGTGCTTTATCACTGCATTTGCAAGAATGACAAGCAATTCTTTACTAGTCAATAAAAAAATCTGGTTTATTGAGGGTCAGATATTAAGTTGAGCAGGTCTTAAAGTGTTACATTTCAAATTTTTTTTTTTTACTTTTTAGGCATTCCTTTGCTTTTCCACAAGGCTTTCAGGTTTGTTTTTTGTTTTGTTTTGGTTTTTTTTTTTATTTATATAAAAAATAATTCTATTTTAGACATCAGCAAGCATGTTGTAGAAGCTACTGAGCTGTTGTTACACAGCTTGTTGAGATCTCTTGTTTTCTAAAAACATAGCCTTGATTTTCCACATTTTCAAACGTTGTGGTCAATAAACAGATTATTAATGTGCCTTGCAAGGACTTTCTTTTAAATACTAAAGCTTGAAAAAATACAGAAAAACAACTCCTACCCTTTCTGAAAAACAGCAGTCACTTCAAATTCAGTTGTCAATAAACATCCTTATACCTGTAATGAGAGTTTTAGCTTTTGCTAAAAGATTTCTATTGAAAAAAAAAGAAATACACAGAAATGTCAAAAACATCTGATAGTGGAAATAGAAAATATACAATAGTATGTCTTTTGATTATCACAGACAAAATACTCAATATAAATAACATGTTTCCAAACCCAAGTGTAGTTAAAATCATTCCATAGCTAAAAAGGTTTACTATGTTCTTATTCTCAGATACTTCTTGCAGTCCTTGGGAAAGCTTGGCTCTGTGGACTCTTGTCTTCTGCAGCCATGTAGCATGACTCAGTCCTCATAAGAGGTGCATTTGTTTTTAAGACAGAAATATATGTCAGGATGGTGTGGTGTGCTGCAGTATATAATATCTTTCAGGAACAACATTATCATACTGTAATTTGTGGTATAAATTGTCAGAAACAGGAGATAAGCCTTCCTAATTCAACTGAGTGTGACCGCGGCGATAATCAATGATATTTTTCTTTTGTGATGACCTACTACAAAAGATTTTAAAGGGCATTTTTGGGGTTTTGGTTTGGTTTTGTTTTTTTTTCTGACACTGTTAACAAATCTGTCACTACTTCAAAACATGAAATACAGAATCAAAAAGTTGTTTAGGTTGGAAAAGACCTTTAAGATCATTGAATCAAACTGTTAGCCCAACACTGCCAAGATGACCAATAAACCATGTCCCTAAACACCACATCTACAAGTCTTTTAAATTCTTCCAGGGATGGTAACCTCACCACACTTCCCTGGGCAGCCTGTTTAATATTTGATAACCCTTTTAGAAGAGAATTTTTTTCCAATATCTAGTCTAAAGCTTCGTTGGTACAACTTGATTCCATTTCCTCTTGTCCTGTCACTTGGTACATGGGAAAAAAGACCAACCTACACCTGACTACAACTTCCTTTCAGATAGTTGTAGAGAGCAATAAGTTGTCTCTGAGCCTACTTTTTTTGAGCCTAAACCAATCCAGCTTCCTCAGCTGCTCCTCATCAGACTTGTTCTCCAGACCCTTCACCAGCTCCATGGCCCTTCTCCGGACTTGCTCCAGCACCTCAATGTCTTTCTTGTAGTGAAGGGCCCAAAACTGATCATAGGATTTGAGGCGCAGCCTCATCAGTGCTGAGTATAGGGGGACAATCCTGTTGGCTACACTATTTCTAATACAGGCCAGGACGCCATTGGCCTTCTTGGCCACCTGGGCACACTGCTGGCTCGTGTCAGCCACTGTTGGCCAGAATCCCCAGGTCCTTTTTCACCAGGCAGCTTTCCAGCCACTCTGCACCTAGCCTTTAGTGCTGCATGAAATTGTTTTGACCCAAGTGTGGAACCCAACTTTGCCTTGTTGAAGACCACACAGTTGGCCTCAGCTCATCAATCCCTCAGCTCATCAATCCCGTTTGTCCAGATCCCTCTGCAAAGCCTTCCTGCCCTCCAGCAGATCAACACTCCTGCCCAACTTGGTGTCATCTGCAAACTGACTGAGGATGCACTTGATCCCCTTGTCCAGATCATTGATAAAGATATTAAACAGAACTAGTTCCCAGTACTGAGCACTGGGGAACACCACTATATAGTCCATAGCAAGGGAAGATGCGCCCTTCCTAGCCTTATAGGTACATCATTTACCTCTTCTCTTCTGTCTGTGGAACTAAAAAATTTCCTCTCTTTTCCTTTCAGCAGCTACCATCCAGCAATATTGGACCAGAGGGATCAACATGAAGGTCAATTCATTTCAGGGTTTTCTACTTTTACAGGCATATTTATTCAAATCAGTAATGCCAGAGTCTAGACCTCTTCCCTCTTTTACAAAGTAGAAGAGCATGCCTTAAAAGCTGCAGCACTTTAGTTTGAGCTTCTAAGACTGAAGGTTTTTGGTTTGGTTTGGATTTAGGTATTTTAGTTTTTAAAGCATGAGTCTCTGCACATACATAGAGGTATTGTTCTAAACATGGACAGTAAGCCACCTCTGTCAATATATCCATATTAGAATACACAGGGCTGGAGATGTAAGTCTACCCTATGATTTGATTCTCAGCAAAACATCAAATAGAAAGAACACAAACTGGTTCAACTATAGCAAAGGAAGTGTTCAAAAATATTAGCAAAGATTTGGTTTTTTACCAGGGGAAAAGCACAGTGTAATAATTCTGCCTTTAAATGCCATTTTTATGTCTGAAAGGATAAAAATAAATAAAAATTGTTGGCCTTTCTTATTCTTTATCTGAATTAATTTTTTGACCATTAGGTTATTGTAGTGATTTGTTGCTCTTAGACTGCACTGTATTCTTGCACTAGGACTGCTGATAAAATATCTCCTGTACACTTTAATGAACAGGCTCAGATTGTCCTGTAATATAACACTTATCATTATTTCCCCCTTTATCAGCTGAAAGCGGGAACATTAATACATTTAAGATGGGCTGAGGAGAACGGCTGGTAATCCAAATGCCTTTAGATCAAACCTTTCCCCCACATTATATTATTACTGCCCACAATATTATTACTGGAGATGAGTAATATGAAGAACTATTCTTGCGCTTATTACATGGCTATTTAGTGGTATTCAGTTCAAGGCCCACTGGGCCACCCCTGTGAGATTTACAGACTAGGAAAGAAACACACCTCAAGAAAGAGTGGCGGATGCTAGATCAATTCAAGCTGGAAACAAGACATATTTTTAATCAAAAGCTATCACGAAAGACAGACTCCATGTCTTACAGTCTCCCAAGAAGGCTCAGATCCTTTACAAAAGAGGCTATTGTTTATTCAAATGTCAATTGTTAGGCTAAATGCAGGAATAATGAATGAAATTTTATGCATCCAAGCATATCATATATGATGAATGATTTGAGCCTCTGGGCTTAAAATGTCTGAATGGGAATTTCACTGTGTAGATAATGGGCAACAGGGTGAGAGTAAAGTTCCTATTTTACAGATCAGGAAAAAAGACTAAGGAGTCATTTTGTTACAGATTTTTTTTTTTTTTGAGCCAAATAAAGTATCTTTCTCTCTTCTACATAACAGTATTTCAGCTCACCCTTTAAAATACATATATACAGCATTTGGGTGTATAAAGGTCCCTTGTACATGCTCCCTTGTACAGTTTTTCATCTCTGTGGTATTAGAAAATGACACCTGATATGTAATGTATAGGAAAGAAGTTGAACTACCAGATCTGCGATTTAACCCTTGCTCTTTGTCTTCCCCGATATCTTGTGATTGGTGCTTACTGCCACATCATTACTGTCTGTCTTCTCCTTCCTGTTGCAATAGAATCTCATTTGTTTATGGATTTCACCTGCACTGTAGTGAACAGACTTCCTGTGCTCGTTCCTTTTTTTTTTTTAAGAATTAGTGTCAACATTCCTCTTGGAAAAGAAGCATAATATTCATGTAGAATTGCTCTTGCTGTGCTGAAGATGTGTTTACAAAATTTGTTGGAGCCTTCAGCTTAGGAATTTAACAACCATGTGCCTAAATTCTGGCCTAATTCTCACAGCCCCTACCAATACAGTAAGTACAGTCAGCATCTACAGGCTTACTGCTGTCCAGCAGATAAGATGACACTGTCTGGGTAAATACAAAATACAAACCCTTATATTTGGATACAAAGTATGCTCTGCTGCAAGTTATACTGTAATTTAGGCTTTACATAATTTTGTGGTTTAGAACTAGGATATCCATTGTAGCCTCAAGTACTGCATCTCAAAAATAAATTTTCAGCAATGAAATGCAATTGATTTGTCAGCATTGATCATGTGGTACAAATTGCACTAGGGATATAAGTTGAAACCAGCATTTCCAAATAGGCCAGGCAGCAAAAGTCTTAGACTTATTCATACATTTTTCTTCCACTGTATTTTTTAAATTAATAAAAAAACTAAGGCAGTCCTATTGCTCCTGCTACCACATCCTCTGCTGCTTCTCTGAATCATTTAGTGTATGGCTACCACTGCTTCCTGAAGGTGTAAAACTGATCTACATTGACCCTTATTACCTTAGAAAGTCTGCCAGGATCACAGCGTAATATCACCTAGCTATTTGCTTACCCTGTGTTATTATATTAGATTGTAGCACAGAACAAAAACTGACCAAGTGTAAGAATTTACTGTTTAAGTACTGTAAAAAGAACTATAAAGAGAGCATCAATGCTAAATCTAATTTAAGACAAAGTCCCAGGTGGATCCTGGTTGACCCAATTAACCGAAGGACCTAATTTGGAAGCATGATTGCTGTAGGTGCTGGCTGTTTTCAAAGGATAAAGACAAGCATCTCTCTTGTGGGTTTAGATCATCTTAATTCTGAATTATCCTGTGGAGGTGCCTTTCTCTCTCCTTAACTGTTAAGTATACTTACATTTCCAATCTAAGTACATCTGTTAGGTACATAAACATAGATGAGATGAAGCAGAGGCAAAAAACTGAATGGAAATAATTGTCTGAAGAACAAGGGCATATGACTGTGGTTTCTTTTTTGTGTATAGCTGATCCTGAAGTTATTGATGATGCTTATCTGAGATAAGAATTTTCCATTGGCCTCTTCACTGTGTCTTCATTGAGCTTGATGTAACTATCCATGCAACTGACTTTCAGGTATTTCAGCAAAAGTGAGTCTTCAGATGGATAGGGATTTTTGAACAAAGGGGTTTTTTTCCTTTTTTGTTCAGAGAATGTGAGGGACTGAAATATTAAAGGCTAATGATTCAAACAATGGGCCATTTGCAAAAGCAGCAGGGTGCTTTGCTGAGGCCAAGTTTGAACACCTCTCCAACTGAAGGAGGAGGGTTTTTGGGTGTGGGTGGTGAAACGTCTGGTCTGGGTAAGAACAGTCCAGGTGCAGGGTAGATGCACACCCGTCACTGGAGGATGATCACAACAAGCCAACCTTCGCTTAGGAACAAGCTGGTTTTTGAGCATACAAGGTAAATGGCCAATAAGAAGCAGATTCTGCGAGGTGTGACAATGCTTTTTATCATATCCTCCTGGAAGAGGTATCGAGACATTCACACATATGCCTGAAGATATTTATCCCTTCTGATGAGGCATACAGATGGGAATAAATCTCAAATGTTCACTCATATGTAGGTTTTCAGGACGCAGAATTTATGTGTGAGAAACATCTGCATAACTGTTTGCTTTGGTTTAGGAAATCAGACAGGGTTTGAAACAGAGGCCAAACAGAAACTCAGGTGTTAACAGTAGCTAACCCATCCAGAGACTATCTTCCACAAAGAGTATGAGACTGATAAAAAAGCCAGCTGAAGGTCATACTGTTTGGTGTCAAATAGGAATCCTGTTAAATAGGAAGGCAAGACATGAGATTCAAAAAAAAAAAAAGAGAGCAAAGTTTCTAGATGAGTGGGAATACTGAAACTATTTGAAGGACAAATATCTGTCACATAATATTGATTTTATACAGGTTGTTCTACTAAACTGGATTCCTTATGCTATGCTCACACATTTTAGATCATGAATGGGGGAATTGTCCTAGGTGGCTTATGGTCCAAAGATGTAAGTGTTGCTTATGCTCCTGCATGTGAAAACTGCTTTCACTTAATTATGAACTTATGTTACTTAAACACTTTAATTTTAAGGTTGTTTGAACCCTTTGAGGACTGGTTTCATTTAACTGAAAATTAACTTTGCACCTCTAGAAGTTCAAATTGGATAAATTACAGCATGTCAAAATGCTTGAAAATTGTTTTCTTGGAAAACAGACTTTCCTGATCCCCCAACTAACACTAATGATAAATTTAAGTGACTTATTGTGAGCTACAGTGCTGAGAGTTGTTTTGTGAGCTAACCACATATTGGAGAGAAAAGCTTTATTTTTAACTCAATGCTGGGATGAGATCCAGGACACCTTTTTATTACATTCCTTCCCCCTTCTATGTCGGTCTGAGGAAGAAAACCCAGAACCATGAGGTAGTCCAGAAGAAGCAGGATGCCTCTGAAAGTCTCTGCATAATTATCTTGATAGGTTACGCTGGGAGTCTTCCCTAACTATAGGGAGAACCTCATCACTCATTCTAGGTGAAATATGATTCTGGGTTTCTGCACACTCAACACATGAAATATAAGGCATGTGTCTGAATAGCTGCTTTAAACTGTCAAAGCTTTGTAGTAGATTCCTCTGACCTCTTACACTGTCATTTTCTTTTTTGAGGTTTGTATTTTTTGGTAAAGGGAAGAAAGTAAAATTTTTGCATTTTGGCTGCCATTACTTTTCGACAACATTTGTTTTCCTTTTCATTACAAGGAAACAAATCTTTTTCTACAGTGTGCATGTGCTTTGCCAAGTCTATTTGTCTGTCAGCTAAAAGTAGCTCCAAGACCACACTCAAGAGCAGAGCCTATAAAACCAAAGAATACTATAGTACTGTGTAATCAAACATGGCCTGATAATGTTCATTTAGAAAATGAGTTAAAAAAATAAGATCCAACAACTATTCACAAACTGACAAACAAAAATCTCCAACCCACAGAATTTCAGCACCCTCTCAGTTCCTGAATTGAAATAATTGACTTTACAACTCTAAAGTTCTCTCACTGTGTTCGTGTGTGTGTGTAGTGGAAAAGATGCTACATAAATATAGATTATTCTATAAACAAACTGAATACAGTAAAACAAATGCAAGTTTATGCAAAACTATAGCAGAATGCTTTTGCAGTTCACACAAAATACAAACCCCTATATTTGGATACAAAGCATGTTCTGCTGCAAGTTATATTGTAATTTAGGCTTTACATAATTTTGTGGTTTAGAACTAGGATATACATTGTAGCCTCGAGTACTGCATCTCAGAAATAAATTTTCAGCAATGAAATGCAATTGATTTGTCAGCATTGATCATGTGGTACAAAATGCATTCTGTTGGCTTTTAATAGGCAAAGATATAATTAAAGCAAATTATATACAATTATATATGCACATACACAATAGGCAGACTGACAACTCTTTAACTTCTATCTATCTCTAGAAAATTGTGGTGCAAATAATTTCCTATTTGACATATAATGATAAAACTCTGTGCTTATACAGTGATTTAATTCCAAAATATTTCTAAACTGTGCCAGCCAGTGCCTCTATTTTAGATCCTTTGTCAAGGATTTTATAAGACACGGAAAGGCTTGAGGTAAGAAGCAATTAAGTAAACACCCCAAAGTAGTGTCAGAAGCTGTGACAGAGCCAAGGAGAAAGAAAGTAGTAAAGACATCATCAAGGAAAAGGGAGCATCAAACATCTGTCTAGTCACATCTGTCCACCAAACTTATAAAAACCTATCCCCAACACACAGTAGTCTAACTCACTCTTAAATACCTCTAATAACAAGGACTCAACAGACTCCCTAGAAAGCCTTCCTTGTGCTTTCTTGTGCTATCAATTAATTAATTATCCTATCTATTAATTGTACTAGCTTTTGCTAGTCATTTAATAATTGCTTTTATACTATCATTAATTATATTACTTAATTTTACTGAAATATCCTTCAGATTTGATGGTGTCCATCAGGCAGTTCAGCTTTTCAAACCGTTGTGTAACCTCCATGTGACAATTACTGCTGGGCTGTGTTTCTCTGGAGTCTATGATGACAGTGCCAAATGGGACTGTGTGAAAATGCTTACTAATGTCAAGATATATCAAATCTTTAGCTTTTCCCTTGTCCACTAGGCAATTATCCCACCACAGGAAGAACTTGGAGTGATTTGATATGACTTTTTTTTTTTCTCTTGACTAATCCATGTCAGCTATTCCCTATCACCTTATCTGCAGGGTGCATCCAAACTAATTAACAAGCTGTTCCAGAATATTTCTGGTATTGAGGCTAAGCTGATGCACCTAGGTCTTCCCTCTTACCACTTTTTCAAAAATAGGAACAATGTCTGTCCTTCCTCATTTCCCAGGGAATTCACCTCTTCTTCATGTGTTTTTAATCACCAATGTCTCTCAGATTTTGTCTGCTTCTGTGAGTATATAATATGAATATATCTAACTTACCTTAATATCAATGTCTATAATCAGCATTTCCATATTTAGATTTTTAAAAAAATCTGAGTTTAGATTTAAAAAATTCACATGTAGATTTTTGTATAACATTACCAGCCAGAGTACATCGTATCTTTCACAAACCATTGAATGCTCTGAACACTGTATTCAGTTTCCTAATTGTTAAGGGAAGTCAGATCTGGAGGACTAAAAGACCCAGGTGATTTCTCCTCTCTTGTCTGTTCGCTCCTGCTCCCAAGTGTGTGAACTGCAGGCAGCAAGGCTAAGCATGTATTGTGCAGATGGTGATACACACAGAGCACACAAATGCATCCAGCTATACCGATCAACAAAGAGAGAGAAGTGCCTTTACTGGAAGCCATAAAAGCACCAGCAGCACTCTTGTCACTGTGAACAGCATGGAGGGCTGCATCTCCTCTTCAGGTGATCAGAATTGGAGCTTGCTTGCAAACATACAGGTGCCTTCACTCTCACAGCTCATGGACACACCTGCGAGTCTCTTGAGCCCTGGCTCTGTGGACATTTTTAGGAAAAAACACAGCCCAAACTTGGGTCTGGCCGGATTCAGCCTCCTACTCGTGAGCTAGTCCTGCTTGAGATTCATTAGCAAGTCACACACAATAAAGAACCATGTTATACAGAGAAGAGACAGAAACAGAACAGATTGCAACAAAAAGGCATGTGGCTTGACCGGTGTATAGGGTTTGCGTGGCAAGGTTTTGGTAGGGGGGGGCTGCAGGGGTGGCTTCTGTGAGAAGCTGCTGGAAGCTTCCCCCATACTGGACTGAGCCAATGTCAGTCAGCTTCAAGAGGGACACACTGCTGGCCAGGGCTAAGCCCATCAGTGATGGTGGTAGGGCCTTTGGGATAACAGAGTTAAGAAGAGGGAAAAAACTGTAACTTGCAGCAAGAGAAGAGGCGTGTGAATCTGCGAAAGAAGCAGCCCTGCAGACACCCAGATCAGTGCAGAAGGAGGGGGAGGAGGTGCTGAAGGTGCTGGAGCAGAAATTCCCCTGAAACTTATGATGAAGGCCATTGTGAGGGGGCTGTCCCCTTGCAGCCCATGGAGTTCCATATACAGATCTTCCCCTTCACTTTGATCTTTTCATTTCCCCATCTTCATCCCCTCCCCTACTCCTCCTGTGGAAAGGTTCATGTTCCCTCAGTTTCCTCTGAATATTTTGTATTTTTTATCTTGCCTGTGAGCCCCTTGATGATCTTGCTTTCTCAGTGATCAGTTTCTAGGCTCTCCAAGGTTATGCTCCAGAAGCCTCTTTACTGATCTCTGAGCTCTGGGATTTGGTATTGTCTATGTCAACTCCCATTTGTTAAAGTTTCTGTGTCTAGATATTTCATCTTGTATTTTTCTTCTGTCTGCTGGGGGAGTTTGTTTGTTTGTTTAGGTTGAATTGTTGTTAGAGATACCCTCTTAAGCCAGATGTCCTTCAATTTCAGATATTCACAAATCTTTTACCTTATAAATTTGTATTAATGTAATGCCAGAATTACTAATTCTTCAGGATCTTATTTTGGTTCCTCAC
This sequence comes from Lepidothrix coronata, assembly GCF_001604755.1. Taxonomy (NCBI): domain Eukaryota; kingdom Metazoa; phylum Chordata; class Aves; order Passeriformes; family Pipridae; genus Lepidothrix; species Lepidothrix coronata. The sequence goes on along the minus strand of NW_016690233.1, from coordinate 3,873,539 downwards.
TCTTTGATGGTTACACGATCAACTTTCTTTCTACAAGGACATAATTAGTTCTAGCAATTAAGACTTTCTATAACTTTAATGTGATTATATTAAATATTAAAGATCAGAAATAAATCAAAAATTATATTTGGAAGATTTTGCACAAAGCAACTTGTCTTTTTTTGATTAAAACTACCTACCTACCTAATTGTATTTATTTACTTACAGTTTCTTCTATAGCTGTCAGAGTTACTTTGTTAGCTTCCTGTCATGGTCTGAGAGCTCCAAAATCCAATTCCCCAGTCCAAACCCCCTCCCACATCTCAACCCAGTGTGAAATGGGTTTTCCAGACACCACACGAGACTCAAATGGGGGAAAGGGAATATATATTACAATGACTGTACAAATAAATACTACAATACATTATATACAAACTTAGCTATCTCTACCATGACATAAGTATTTACAATGGATCAAATCTCTTCTCCCCTCCAAATAAAAGTCCAGGAGGGAAGTAGGAAAAGATCCTTTTCCACTCTCAGAGCAGCAATATCTCTAAGGCAGCAGGTTCTCCTCATGCAGCAGCTGTAGCTGGATCTCTGCCAGTACACACGAGGGGGTATCCAAGCCCCTCGGCCACTTGTCTTCAAGTGAGGGTCTTCTCATCCGTGGGCTGCGTTCACCCAGACAATGGTCGTGTCACCACGGTCGTACCATGAAGCACAGGGGTCTTTGTGACGGTCTGTATCTTCAGGGGATTCAAGTCCCCTTTGCAGAGCTCTGTGCTCTGTTTCAAGCAGCAGGGGGGGGGAGCAAGGTCACCCTCTCTGCATTCTTTCTCTGAGCTTTATAGCTCCTCTCTGCAGTGCTACTGCAGTTTTAGGACTTCCATTCAGTAGGAGTTCATCCTTTCCACTTAGGAAAGGTCACAAAAGGAGTTTGGGGTTTTTGGTTCAGTTTCTTACCCCAACTCTGTCTCTGTTTGAGTTTAGCTCCCTCTCTCTGCTGCTGGCTCTCTCTCAGCTCTCTCAGACAACTCTGTGTCTTCCTTGGCTGTATATTTGTTGCTGCTTCTTCAGTTATCTCTTGGCTCTTAGCCACAATCTCTGGACGCTGCTTCTGTTGCTGCTCTGTCTCTGCTCACTCACGGTGGAGAAAACTTCTTTAGCTTTCAGCCACAGGTACTTAGCCCAGCCTTATGCTGTTCCAAGTCCCTGCAGCCCCCCCCAGGGGGCTCCTGCCCTCACTCCTTGTGGCCTTACAACATGACTACTTCTCCAACAACAACAACTACTACTTTCTCTTCAGTTCTGCTTGTGATATGTTTATATTTTGCAGAAGCGCTCATTGGGTAAAACCTCAAAACTTCAAGGGTCACAACCCCCTGGGGTTTTACCATTTTATAACTGCAGGGGGAAAACTGTTTTCCCCCACCACACTACCGCCTTTAAGAGTTTTAAAACACTTTGGACAACTTAATGTGGAGTACCATTTTATTCCCTTCTTATTTATTTCACACTAAGTCATATTTCTTCAGGAGATACCAGATCTCTATTTTGTGTAGCTTTACCACAGAAATGGAAAATTTTCAAGAACATGAAATGAATGAAATAAATAGAGACAGCAGCATGCCAGAGTGGATCTGTGAGATCTGTGAGACTACTTGTCACTAGGGTATGGTTTCTCAGACTAAAGGCACACTAATGATCAGCCCTTACATATGTAACTTCAACCATCACAGTCAGCTAAACAGACTCTATGGATGTCTCTTCAGCACCCTGTTCCCTGGGCTGTGCCAAAGTGTACTTCTATTATATTAGTTCTACTTGCAACATATTTTTTGGGTAATAAAAATATTTTATAAAGAACTTTTAGGGCCATATGAAGACCTGTACAGAAGGAAGAATGCATATAGTGTAGTATAGTGTAGCACAGCTTTCATCTCATGGACAGACTGAGTCATGCAGCTGAGACACAGCCAACCCTGGACAGAGTTAATGAGGTGCCATAGAAGGCTATAATCCCTTCTTAGGCATCTTCTTTAGCATTTCATTAGGCATCTTCAAGTTACCATCTCTGGAGGTATTTAAAAGTCATGTATATATGGCACTTGGGGAAACAGTTTAGTGTGGACTTGGTAGAGTTAGGTTAATAACTGGACTTGATGATCTTAAGGGTCTTTTCCAACTGAATTTTTTCTGTGATTCTATTCTTCCACTTAGAAAGTCTTTTTGAAACATACTAGCTTTCTTTTAGATGAAAAATAATTTTTCTGTCAAAAACCAACAGTCATCGAGGATTTACTACAAAGAAAGCATTAATAGATTTGTGATTTCTGGTATCTACAACTGCTCTGATTCGTTACATATTAGATGCAGGAGAGGCCTGAAATGAGAGTCTTATGGAACTTGTTTGGAAGTTCTAAAGTCATGTTACTGATAGCTATTCTTTATAAAATTATAGTAACCATTTTTATGTATCCATACTGAGTGATTCACCCTTTTGATCCAACAGGACTCTCTGTTTAGAGCCATTATGAAACCTCTGCATTCCTTATAACTCAAAAAACTCTGGGGATCTTAGGGCAGGATTCAACTTTACTAACATTAACCATCCAGACTTCAGGTGTCATACCTAAGAGATTTGTGCAGGCTTTCTCAATTCCCAAGGGAAAAAAACAAGTATGTCCTGAAGATATCTTTCCTGTCTATCTCAGACAGAATCTTAGCAGTTGATAAATTACTTTCTAGGGATGTCTCTCTCCCTATATGGGCAGATGGAGTTTTGTCAACTAGCCTACACAAGAAGCTTAACTTTCAGAAGGTTATATTTGAGGACAATCACTCCAGTCTCTGTGACTAGCAATCCAGTATTTTTTATTTACTGGATTACTTCATTCATTGTGAAATTTTAGGTAGCAAAGAGGTTAATTTTAAAAAATATAAATAACCCAGGTAATTATTTTTTTAACCTTATAAATGGAATGTTATCCAGTTCAGATTATGGAGATATAATAATAACTTTCAAACCTTACAAAATTTAAATGTTTAATATAAGGGACCTCTATTATACCCGTTTACATTGTTGTCACAGTTGGGTGCATCATGCTACTAGTATTAGTGGTGCTACTGAAAGTGTAAACGAGAACATAATTATTCATAATTTCAGTATCAGAGACATCCAAGGTAATTTTATTCTTGCTCCTTATACTGTCAACTTTGACACTTATTTTCTTATCCTCACTCTTTCCCGCTCTTCATGCTTGTCATTCTCATTTGAAGAAACTTACAATGTTTCTATCATATCAGAAATAAAGAAGAAATAAAGATGATTGAAGGAAAAGAAATTCATTGCTTTGTACTAAGATTTACTTGGTTGTGGTAACTATGACCTCATATTCTTCTCCATGATCTTCCTGATGCCAAACTCTGTGCAACCCAGCACTCTGGTATTACCATGTCATCAGCACTGGCATTTATTGACGAAGCATCTGACAGTCAAAAGTTTCATTACTTCGACTGTGTGGACTTGTTTTAAATGAGAAAGTTATTGTCAATATTCATTCAGTTTTCATTCCTTCTCATCAATCATGCGTTGATTTGAACACATAAAGAGACAGATCAAAACACTTGTTAAAAATTTTTGATGATTCATATCACCACATATATTTTGTATAATTTTCTTGTTACGAGAGCAGAATGAGCTTGACAAGAATTGAATGAATTTGCCTGATAAGAAACAAAAAACACATTGCTAGATTCTAAATCCAACTTATTTGATTATTCACTGTTTTTTTTAGGGTTGGAAATACTGCCCAACTTTAAATTTTATCCTTTTAAGAGTATCATTCCTGTTACCACTGTCATTTTTCTACACCTTTCCATTATACATTGCTTGCACTTACAAATAATGAACCAAATCATCTTACACTGTAAATGAGAGCAGCTCCACTGAAGTAGAAACATCATTTATAACCTTTATTAAGCATTTAAAGAGAGTTTATGGACTTATAGGACTGAAGTGTAGTCTTAGAGTTAACAAGGTGACTTTAAAAATCTGCTAATTTTCTGTTTCAAGATGGTGTAATGTATGATTTTGATGTCATTAAATGATGGTGAAAGGGGATATTATGTATGGACAGTGAACACGTCCAGCCATTGATGAGTACTGGGACTTGACTCAGAACTAAACATTACAAATTGTTGAATATTTATTACCAAATGGTCCTTTGGAAATCCTCCTGGGACTGTCTCACAGCAGTGGTCACACTCATCAAAATGAATAATTAATGACTCACCTGCTAGAAAACCCGCACAACTGATAGCCTTGTGAAGTTTTTATTTGGGAAGAAACGCAGCCCCAAATTACAGGCATAGGAAGAAGTACAGGAGATCCTAATCAAGGGGGAAAAAAACTATATTACGTATCTTAAATAACAGCATACCAAAAAAAATGTTGAACTAGTTGCCTATTTGTTACCGCAGTTGCTCAGAGGATGTTTACCCCTAAAAACCAGCTGCTTACCTGAGCTGAATCATGCTAGGCCTGACCAGTTCCAGATCTAATTCATGCTTTAGTCATATCTGAGTTCATATCTTAAATCTCTGCCTATGTCACCAACAGAGCTAGTTTCTGTTGGCTTTCTCAGAGAATACTCAATGTAGTTTGATTCCAGAAGAAAACACGACTGGGAACATCCTGTCCCTTCCTTGATCAGCTTTTGTCTAGGAATACATGGAAAAAGCATGCACCTGTGTTAGGGAAGTTAGATGTTCTGGTCCTGGAATATATGCATTCTAAGGCTGTATGTTCCTCAATGACCACACTGAGGTGGATTCTACAGAAAGGAAACGCTTTTGGTTTTTTTTTTTTCCTTAAGCTAAAATCATTCCACTTTACATGGGATCAATGTACATTCATTTGGCACAGAAGACAGAATGAGTGTGATTATAATGGTTGATGGATTTATCTGGGAGACAAAAATGACCAGGTGCTCCACTTCATGAATACTTTAATATTCAGTATTGATTAGAATAATGAAGGGCCTGCAGGTCTTTCCTTTTCTTCCCAAAGGCTTTAACTACTAGGCTCTGGAGTGAGCTTCAACTTTCCAGTTTATAAGTCAAAACAAGAAAGCATTTTAACCACACGGAATGAGATAATTTCTGCTTCATCCTTCTAAATTCAAGAGTCTTGTGAATGATGCATGCTGGTCTTCCAACCCTTTTCAGCAAATGATAAATTTTTCATTTCATCCTCATGGCTGGGCTTCGTGAACGAAGATTTGGAGAGGGCTTTACCTACATATGATACAAGTACGCTGGTGGCTAAAAAGGCCAATACGAGACAGACACATCCGGTTGCAAAAGGCACTGCAGAAAGACTCCTTAGGGGGTACATTCTGCAAGACATGATTCTTTTCTCTTGAGAGTGATCCTGCGTGCTTTCTCAAAAGCATCAGCAGCATTATAGATGGTGTGTCTCCAGGCCTCCCAATTGGAGGCCAGAGTAGACCAGTGATGAAGATCAATATGGCCAAGGCTGAGATGTTGTTTCAGGGAGTCCTTATATCTTCTCTTTGGGGCTCCTCTCATGCAGCAGCCGGTGGCAAGTTCACCATAAGGCAGGATCTTTGTGATTTAAGCACTTGAGAGAGTCCAGAAATAAGTGTGAATCCTAACTGAAGACAAAGCCCTGCTTCCAAAGATGAAGTGTTTGCATTTGCAGGTGCAATTAAAGACATACTGCTGTTTTCACCACTGTGATCTAGATGATGAACCTGTTGACCTCCCAGCATTCAGATGACTAACTCACAGTATGAGCTCCCTCTGAGATACAAAGGTAGCCAAAACACCTAAATCTATGCTATCACTAGACACTTGGCTTTAAAAGTGAGCACAATAATCAGAGCTGCTGTCTTGATTATCTCTTCCAATTTGAACTTTTTAAACAGGGGAAAGGGAATTGATTGCAGAATCAGATTTTTTCTCCTCTTTTTAAATATTTAAGAATTTAATTTATAGAAAATCCACTGAAGGCTGCCTTCTGACAATCAAATACCTTTTTAAGGTCTCAAGAAAAATAGTCACAAAGGAGGTATATCTGACAGGATATAGAAAGCTCAAAGTATGTTGTTATTAACAATTGTCTTTTCCTGAATAAGACAGGAAAAGTTATTCCATTAAAAGTAATTTGCTAGATGTAAATTTCAGCTATATTAGCTATATCCTCTAGTAGATAGATAATTGAATGGAAGAGGGTAACATCCTCAAATATTTTATTTATACACGAGAAAAAAATAATATTGAGCTTGAGCCCTGAAGTAATTGACTGCAACGATAAAAAACAACCACCAGGTGGAGAGAGACAGAGCAGAATTACCTAGATGAGTCCTGATATAAAAGCAAATTTAAGATTATACAGTATCCCCACTGGATTTTTGTTCTGAAGGAGAAGGCATTGGCTTAGTCAACAATTGTTACATGATGGTTATTGATTTGAATGGATGATTTTGTCTTAAGGCCAGCCTCTGTCAAAAACAAATGCATGGTCTGCTTAAAGAAACTGCTTGGAGCATGCAATGGCAGCTAGAAATATGCTAACAGGCAGATTTAGCTAAAGAAATGATTAATGGAGACTGCAAAGACCTTGTAAGAAAATAACTTCTAGTTTTAGAAATACAACAGTTCTTCAAAGAACAAAACAACTGTCTGTCCTTCTCGCTGTATTTAATTTTTCTTTCTTGTATTCTTGAAGCACAGAAAATACATCAGAGACCTTTTATTATTAGAGAAAGGCCAAAAGGTACAAGTTATATAGCTGACTCAGGACAGTCTAGATCTTCCTTCATACTGGGGGAATCTCAAATTCTGTGTGAAAAATAATCATCATTAAAGTGGACAGACGTTTTAAAGCAAGTACACCAAGGGGTTTTATGTCCTAAGAAATAAAAGTGCCTAGGAAATTGTTTCAAATACACCAAAGAGTATGCTTACCTGTCATATATTCCTGTATCATTTTTCAGACTTCTGTTAACAACAATTAATTTGAGATTTTGGATATGTTAACTTAATTACATTTATCACTTGCAACATACTCTGTATTCGTGTATTGTTTAGTCTATGAATAGCTTGGATGGCCCAAGTAAAAGCAGAATCATCTAATGTTTATTTTAGCAAAACTAGTGAATAGGTACTTCCACAATCTATACGAATATTAAATTCTAACACATATAATCCTGTATCTACCAGAGATAGTTATCTCATTTAAAAAAAAAAGTATTTTGTAATTTTGATTCCTCTGTGAATAAGGGTCAGATGGTCATGCTGTTTGTGTATGTGCACCTCTTAAGCCTGAAAGTTCTTAATAACTTTCAAACTTATTGTCAATTTCAACTGCATCACCATTCAAACGTGTTATGTGCCTACACAGCTCGTGAAAATGGGCACTCAAATAAGCAAGTCTCCATGGAGAAAAGATCTGTCATGAACACGTGCCACCAGAGACTGAATACAGGAAAGCTCTGTTAGGAGTGACCTGGCTTTGGAGAAAAATTCAAGTAGACCTCTCACCTCATTAAATGAGAGAATCTATTCCTTAGTTCAGGTTCTTCTACCATGTATAATCTGTACTATTAAAAAAAAAAAAAAAGATACAGACTCCTACCTTTGAATACTGCTGAAATTTTATAAAGCCATTGCCTGCCTCCCTCCCTGCCTCTCCATTTACTGATGCCTAAGAACACGCAGATCCTGCTGGAAGCTTTAATTTACTTAATTTATAAATGCAGTCAACTATGAGATACAAGTCCATAGGATGCAATACTTCCTTAGTTCTGATAACAGAACTTTTTGTTTAGTACGAGTTTGCTTTTCATTGCATATTACTTTGTCATGCTATTACGACAGCAGCTACCACTTAAGAAGAGTTTATCAAAACTATGATTAAACCATCATAGATTTTGCTAAAAGCAGTAAAAGCACATAGAGTCAGCATATTGCAATAAGAAACTCACAGTCCAGCTAAGAAGAGAAGGTATTTAAAACAATATTTTGACATCCAAAAAAAAGGAGTATACAGAACATCCTAAACATCATCATGATAGAAGGACAGCCACACCTGCATCCTGCATTGACTTTGTTATCCTTTCTAATATGAAGCTCTTTATCTGTCACTGTTGCAATAATAATTGCTTACAATATTTTTACGCATCTAAAGCTCAGAGAAGTGGTCTTTAAACTAGATCATTGGAAGGAACTAGATCTTAGATTTTTTTCCTCGTAAGGTATCACTTTCAATTACTTGCTTCCTTCAAAAATAAGATCTTAAATATAATTTATATCTTGTAGTAATCTTAGTAATTTTCAAAAAATTAAAAAAAATTTCATTAACTCAGTTACTCAGGGACTAGGATATTTTTTTGATTTTTCTGGGCAGTATTTGTTATTTGGGGACTGCTTTCTCTCTTTCAGTGAATTGTATATATTAGAAATACAAAAAGGTTCTATTACCTTTTCAACTGACCCTGAGAAGACTGAATTGTTTGAATTCCACTCACTACCCTTCCGATCACTTTGTACAGTTAAAATTTACAAATTAGACAGTCTTTGATGCTTAGTTCAGTGTTCGTTATTTCTAATTGCCAATTCTTGAAATATTCTTGGAGTGTCTTTCTCTGTCTAATCACATGCTGGTTGATAAGGATATATAAAATCATTCCTTTAAAAATATATCAATATATGAGTGAGGAGGGGATAACGAAAAGTTTTAGGATAGATATTCTCAATGATTCAGTCACTCTCTCCTTTCTTTTCTCTTCTGATTTCCAGAACTGTTCCCATCACTGTTCTGACCCCTTTCCTCCCTTCTCCCATGTGTGCAAAGAGCTGTCAGGATAATTACCTGCGACCAAGCTTTTAAAAGCCTGTCTTGCCACAGAAAGTGAGCTTGGGCTCCTCCAGGGAAAGAAAATGCTCTTGTTACAGATGTTTCCCTACATCTTTCTACATTAGCTCTATACAATTTTTTACAGGGTAGAACTCAAGGGAGAGGACAAGAAGCAAGTTGCTCCCAAACATAAGGGGCTAGATTGAACGAGGTAAGAAAACAACCTTTCACTTCTTCAAAAAATGTTATGCTCTTCACATTATTGTCAGGGAGAAAAGACAAAGAGTTGGGCAGGCAGGAAAGAGAGAAAGAAAAAGACAAATGGTTGAGAACATTTTTCTGTGCTTTCTCTTGTTGCTGTATCAAAATATCGATCCTGGGCCCATCACCACCAAACTAAGTACTGATATTCTCAGAAGAAAATTTGCAAAGAAAGAAAGAAAAGAAAAAAGACAGAGATAGAGCTCATAACTAAGGTAAAATTCCAGTTTTCTTGGTCTATGCAAGCCTAGGTTTAGTCTTTTTGTTGTAAGGATTGACTCTTAAAGATGCCAAGTTCTCTGAAAGATTTCCCTATAGGGCAGATTCCTGTTCTTCAGATAAGTCAGATGCCTTCTTCCTAGACAAATGCAGATATCTTTTAATGTCTACAGATGTGCTTTCATTGGCTCCTCTTCCAAAGACATTCAAGTTTCAAATAAATATTCCTTTTTCCAGAAGATACAAAGTAAAAAGTTACTACTTGATCTCATGCTCAATGTGGTGTATTTCCTAGATATATTTATGTCTAACCACTCATGTTTGGAGGTATTTAGTGTACCTTTTTTTAATGTATTATATGTGTCCTTCTCATATAAAGTTATAGAATGTATGAAACTTATGAAATTATTAATTTCATTCTCCTCTAGAAATAAGGCAAAAGGTTTTGCACCATGGAGGAGACATGGTGCAAAAAACAATTGAGTATAATCACTTGCAGGTATATAACTGAATTACTATAACATTTTTTATATATTCACAACATTTAGAAACTAGCTGGCATGTGTCCTGGCAGCAAGAAGCTGCTGCAGCAACAGCAGATCAAAGCAGGTTTCAAATGATATCAAGATGGAACACAGATTATTTCACTCTAATCTTTCAATGGCTGCATCTGACTGTGTAGTCCTATGCCCATGTAAAACTCTCTGGTACATTCATTGTCCTTTATTCTGTTTTAGATCACCTATGTTCAGTATTTAATCTGTGAGCCTGCGTGAACTGTAGCTGTGAAAATTACAACAAAAACAAAAAGAATTAAATTTTATTATTATAATTTTTGTTGTTCAAGAATGACAAAATCATGTGGACTGTGTGCTTACTTCTCTTTTACCTTTATGAAAAAGTGAATTTACAACAGAACAAAAAGTGAACTATTGTAGATTCTGTAATTTTTAATTGTTCACAGAGGTAAAGATAAATTGAATTGACATTTCAGGAAGATGTTTATGTATGAGAGTGTTGAACAGCTTTCTTTGGTATTGGCATTTGTTAACCTGGATAGCAGGAAAATTTCCAATGACCTTTCCCATGTGTAGCCTTTAGAGACATTGAAGTCCATAAAGAAGAAATTATAGAGCAATTTGGAAATTCAGCCGCAGTAGACCAGCAGAACTGGATGATATTTACCAAACAGTCTAGAAGAAATGCAATGAAACTGGCTGTTACACAATATAACCTTAAAAATCAGAAGTATTCCTAGATGTAGAAAGGTCTTTCTAAGCTCTTTCCCAGGAAAGATAATCCTAGAAATGGTGAGGATGGAGGAGCAGAACTTCAGTATTTTAGTGTTGTCTTTTCTAATTTTTTTGCCTCTATAGATACTATGAGTTAAGTGGTACTTGAAAAACCTGCTTTCCAGCTCCTTTTTAAATTCATACTCTTCAATGTGTTCTCCAAATTTGGAGAAAGATACAAAACAATTAATCAGACATAAGTAGATATTGAAGTAAAAAAAAGAAAATACTGGTTCTGTATGTGTAATTTTGTAAAATGTGATGATGGGATGTGGAAGTAGAGGTCAGTGCATAGGATGTATTTACTGCTTTGCTCTGCACAGACTTGGTGCGTGGAGAACTATGAAAAATGGGTAACTGAAGTTTCAAGAGTATTTTGCAAAAAGTGGACAAATTTAAGGATGAGTACGTAGTCATAGCAGCAGAAACACACAGAAAGGTTATTCCACACTTATGCTTCATGGCTCATGAAGTTTTATCTGGGTGTGTTTCTGAAAGTGCCTCTGGAAATGCTGGAGTAGCCCACAGTAGAGAAGGCCTATCTGCTGTAGGGACATTGTATCTGGCCCATTAAAAAGTCAGGATACTCATTATCACCAGGGAAAAGATTTGCAGTTGTATCGATCTTTTTCATTTTTCTTATAATTTCACTGGCAAATAGTTGTTAATATTGAGTGAATGAAGTTGTTCAAGTTGTACTAAATCTTCAAGGCTTTCAGTACACTCCCCTACAGTTTGTAAAGCTGTTATAATTCTAATTAGCACCATTGTTGGCACAACTTATTGATGGAGATGCCAGAGACAGATAGGTGGTTCTTACAGAAGACTGGTATAGCAAATCATTTATATATATGCTTAATTTTAACCACCATAATTTTAACCCTGCGTATAAGTCAAGGTCTGTACCAGGAGAAGCTTGCTGGATCAGAGAAAGATTACTAGTAGACTGAAAAAAACTGGAAATCTTAGTGATTTCAGAGATTTTTCTCTCAGAAAAGAACTCTATCTAAACTCTGATAAGCCATATACATCTGCAGGAAAACTTAAACATCATGTTTATGATTTTTTCTTTTAATTATTATTAGATAGACTGGTGGTTCTAGAACTTAACACCTCTGCTTTCTTGACTGTAATGGTATTTGGCTTATTTTCTTAAAGCTGGTACTCAAACTCCTAAAAGCATCTGGTTCATACAACCACAGATTTACAGGACCTGTGGAGTAAAAGGAATTTTTTTCTTGCCTCCTTGCCATTTAGACCACACAACATGGCACTGGTCCCATTACATTGTATGGTTGCCACTGACCTCCTCAAACAGTGTCTGCAATGGCAGTATAAGCTAAGGGCAGAATTTAAGTTTCTGATGGTTTATTTATAATTTTGATTGCCCTATCAAAGGTAAGATACCAAAATGCAAAGTGTTTTTTGTTCTATTCAGCAAAATCCTGCTATTTTTTGATTTGACAAGAATGTGTGAGTGTGGATATTTCCTGAATATTACTACACTGAAAACTTTCAAAAATAGTTTGATATTGAGAATTCTAATATTAAAGATAGTTTAAGACTGGTAAGCTCATCTAAATCCTATAATGTCTAGGAAGAAATATGTCTAAATTTACCGCCACAATTTTAACACTATTAAATCTAAACTGAAAATCTCATTCCAGGTAATTCTAACTCTTAACCCTAAATTCCAATTCAGACTTTCCTGGTTCATCCATTCTACCATAACCTCTAGAAAGTAAAGAAATAATAAACATTAGCAGATTAATATTGAAAGCCTATTAAGAGAGCTGGCTCACACTTAAAAAACAATTTAGTGTTTCATAACTGGAATTGGAATTAGTAATATTTGCCATTGGGAATGAGCTTTTGCTTCTTCAAATCTAATTTCAACATACAAGATATGCAACTCTTTCTATCTCAAATGTAAATAAGTTACACAATTTAATCTCTGAATGTAATGCAAAAGATATTTTGAAGTCTTAATTATAATTATATTCTAGATCTTCAAATGAAACTTTGTGCAAAAACTTAGGCTGATTTAGATTTGTTTCTGGTTATCAACACTGCTGTTTCTTCATGGGGGGAGGACTTTTTGCTTGTTTGTTTTTTTGCTTCAATATGAAACTCAACCAAGATATACATTTGACATTTTGTGTGAAGTCAAAAGCCACTTGAAAGAAGGGTAAGCTCATAAACTGAAGGACTATTTGAACAGAAACCAGAGGAATTTTTCTTTTCAAGTGAGATAATTTTGGAAACAAAGGTAGTTAGTACTATAAATGCCTGGCCAGATACAGAGATTCCTAAGAAAAAAAAACAGTTCACCATTTTTCATATTTCTGCTATAGCAGTCCCATGAACTCACTATTCATAACACATTAAGGCTTTTCAGTAGCATCTGTATCAGTGAGGATAAAGCTTTTTTTCAGGCACTAAAGAGATACATAAATATTTGGTAGGAAAGCAACCAGGTAATAACTTTTTCTGGTAATTTTGTCCAAAGCTTTGTCTACAAACAAATTCCTGGAGATAAAATCTTGTTATTTTGTGGGGGGTTTTCATTGATTATATTTTATAGTTCTATTTTTACTCTTCTTGGATTCTATTTAATTTGAACCTAATGCTGCAGAACCATGCACTGGAATTACTCTTTTCTACCTACAAGCACTGGCCATTAGGATTTAATCAGAATTTCACTCATTCTTTATCATTTCTTCCCTACATGTTATGTACTATATTGGGTTCAAGGCAAAGGAAAACTAGTCCTTGTATGATTTATACTTGTACAGGGACAGATTGTCCTCTGGTGTAGGTCTATGGTTACTGACAGAGAGATGCCAATTTAGCCTCCTGAGGATGTGACTTCCTGCAGTCAGCAAGGAGGTAACTGTAAGCAAGATGACTTTCAGGAAGAATTGTAAGCATTCATCATTTAAGAATGTCTTTGTGAGATTAAAACAGGAAGAATGTATCATTTTACTGTTTATGTTTTCTTCAGTCTCTAATATCTGTACTTCTCATGAGTGTTTCTCTGCATATAAACACACATCCATGCATACATATCCAAATATACTTATAAACAAATATCCTGTCTGCAATGATCTAAAAATACTGACATGAGTGACAACCCCAGAGGGAAAATAACAAAGAGACTGAAGAAATCTGTATCCTGAATCTCCATATAATCTCATTATAGTAACCTAGAAAACAGTGAAGGAGCATTGTCTCCGGAGAATAACAGCAGAGTATGAAATGGGCAGGTTATACAGTAAGTTTTTCACTTCTTTAATGTGCTACACAGTCTTGTCATCTACATACTATTTTTCTTATGCGTTTCCTTAAGAAAGTGATTATTTAAAGAATCTATTTAAAAATAAAAACAAATGTTGCAGACTGTTGTATAATCCTAGCACAAAACAACTCATCATTTTATGTTCCCTTTTACATATGTAAGGAAAACAAGATGGCCTAAGAAACGTCTTTTTCCTAATTGTGATTTTAGTTTTTCTTTTTTTGGATGCAAGTATTATACACAATAGGAGGAGAGAGGCCAAAGCAATTAATCAGAGGAGCGTCTGATAGCAAAAGAAAGATCAATCATTAGAAAAGGAAAGTTACAAAATAAAAAGAGTTTGATAAAGAGGGGCCAGCTCTTCATCTTTTTCTTTTTAGTCTCTATATGAAACAGAAAAAGGAATAATTTAACTTAAATGGTTAAATGAATAATTTAGCGACCAAAGAGTAAAATGGCAGAAAGTCTCGAAATAAATTATAGTAATTGTAAAATGTTAAACAGTCACTCTTTCCCCAGTAAGAAAAAAAGATTTAAAAAAAGTTGCAACTCTTTGAGGTATATATGCAAAGTCCCATGCTCAGATTAAATCACAGGATCATGTGAAAAAGTGTTTAATCATTTTAAACAAGTCTAGTAGACTTATGTCGCTTTCATAAAAGGCACACAATAGCTGGTATCCCTTGGTGCTTCCTGCTTTGCTAAGAATGAGAACAGTTTGAATGCAGATGAAGATCAAACCAGCCTCACATCTCTAGAAGTGGTGGGTGAAGGTTAGAAAACATAGACAGAACAGTGCAGGAGAGCAACAAAGCTGTTGTACGTGCTGCCAGGCAAAGGTTTTATAAGCTCCGTGTGAGACTTATTGGTATTTACTTCACAAGCAGAGTTGTGAATTGCAAAAGAAAGCGTGCCCCAGAGATGCTGTAGAGGAAAACTTTCAAACCAGAGTATGCCTGGAAAAGAAAAAGTATGATTCAGTGGGAAAAGCACTGAGTTTGATATATATGATCACAGTTCTGTGTTGTCACAGACTTTCTGCTTCACCAGATCAAATATAAGGATTAGAATCTTGAGACAGACATATTTAGATACAAATATATGGAATCTGCATATGAAACTTGCAATATCCACATTACCTGGATGTGCATAATGCTGCCTAAATCCTTAGAAGAACTTTCACATGTCTTTGTACCAGCAAATTCTCAAAACTTTTTCCCAGCTGGCCTTCAAATGTGTAAGCACTAATAATTGTCATGGCCACACTTCGTCTTCTTCCTCCTGTACCTCCACCCACTCCAAAACATGATCATAGAATGCATCACCTTCATTGTCTCCCCGGAGGTCAGAATTTCAGTTTCATGGTCCTTCCCTTCATGAATGGCTGTAGTTCTGACTGAGCTGAATGCCTTAGCTAACAGCCTTCTTGTAACACTAGTGAGAAGCCAACACTTCTTATGCAATGCTAGGACAATGCTAGGAGTTAAAACACTTGTTTTAAAAAGGAGACAGAGGAAAGATGTAAGATTCTGGATGTGAGACAGACAGACTTTTCCTGCTGACTCTTTTCCATTTTTAACACACCTCCTTAGAACCAAATAAAAAATTACAAGTCTTACATTCATATATTGAACCTTCTCACCTCTTGAAGCATCATTTAGACCTCATCAAGCTTACCACTCAGTTTCATCACAGTTTCACTCTGAGGTCCTTCAAACCTTATGTCTCCTATATATTTTTACTCTGCTGTACCCACTAAAAATGTTGGTTTACAGTCAAAAGAAAAAGCAGGTTTTTTCCAACTAATTTTTGAAGGATTTCTTTTCCCCAGTAGGTTTGCTGCTGAGATCCATGGGAAGATACCTATCACTATTTAACTTTACTATAGGAATTACCGGATTAGCATCCTTTTCTGTCTCTTTCATTTCCTGAAATATCTGTGTGTCCATCACCACGAGTTTTTGAGATCTCAATTCACAGTGTTTTCTTTGGTGAATTTCTGGAATCTTCAAAGCTAGTTACATCCTGAAATGACTGTGATAAAGGAACACTTCAGGCCAGTTTTTACATACAGCTTTTCTGGTAATTGTTGAGTAGCACAGGTAGTGACTTTCTCTAACAACTGTATATGCATTAAATTTAAAATTTAGGGTTATCCGGTCGTGGAAATATATTCCAGAGTAATTCATGTGCCCATGCTCCCACTCCAACCTTGTAAATTGTACATGTTAAACTGATATTGTCTACAACTTCCTCATGAGGGGAAACTGAGGGGCAGCACAGATCTCTTCTCTTGGTGACCAGCAACAGGACCCAGGGGAATGGCATGAAGCTGAGTCAGGGAAGGTTCAGGTTAGATATAAGGAAAAGCTTTTTCACCCAGAGGGTGGTTGAGCACTGGAACAGGCTCCCCAGGGAAGTGGTCGCAGCACCAAGCCTGACACAGTTCAAGAAGCATTTGGACAATGCTCTCGGGAACATAGTGTGATTGCTGGGGCTGTCCGGTGTAGGGCCAGGAGTTGGGCTTTGTTGATTTTAGTGGGTCTCGCCCAACTCAGGATATTCTATGATTCTGTGATACAGTGGCACACTGCAATTGTTTTCTTAAAGCAAATACCTGAACTCTTTGTGTACACATAATATTTACAACATTGTGTTTCCATACAATATTACTGGCAATATTATGCTTTAAATCTACACCTGACTCTGCATGGCATTTGATTTTCCACAATATTAAGAAGTTTTGATGTTCCATTGTTGTATTTCTGTTTCATTTTTGTACATTTTTTCCAATATCAGGATTTTTATCAGTCTGTCAGTCTGTCAGTTCACACATAAAGATGTATTTTGTAAACCTGTAAAAGCCTCTGAAATTTTTTCAAATAATTACAGGCAGTCTCTCTTTTTTCTACTTTGTATTAGCCCTGTTTTGTTTTTTATTTGACACTTTTCCTTTCAGTATTAGGACACATAAAATTCCAACTTGCAGTCCAGTTTTTACTCTGCAGTAATTCTATGCATCAGTGTCCATATCACAAAAGTTTTAAGCATTCAAAGAGATGCAGTAATTATCTAAAGATAATACACTTTACTAAAGGCCTTTATACAACATGAAACTCTTATAAATGCAGAGAGCAGAATTTTCTATTACCGAAAAGGGTTTACAACTCTTTTTGTTATAAAAAGTACCACTTTTGGTAAGATGCCTACATCCAGTGTCAGTCTAGGAAATTCTAGATTAAGTCTTAATTTTTAGCACATTTTAGAATTTACACATGCTGAGATAAGACTCAGTGATAATTTTCAGGATATTCTGGCATAAAAGGGTGGTCTAGCCAGGGGAATATAACCATATAAGTAACCAGTCAGGCTGCTTGCAGATAAGCAGTTGCTCTTGACACTAAGCAGATTATAATAATTATAGAACATGTTTATCTCGGTTAAAGAATTTAATTCTGATTGTGTAAAAAAGTGTCTATTCTAACTTCTTACATAGCTTACAATTCCCGTTCAGCATCTGAATATACTTTGCATCATGTGGTTCAAGAATTTTGACTTGTTGCATTTGGTGTGTGTCACAAAGAGAAAGAGTGGTGCTTTTCAATTGGTAAAAACCTTCTCATAAAAAGAAAAACCAGAACTAAGTGCTTGTTCTGGTATAGGAAGTTACCTACGAAGGAACACTGTAAGGCATATGAGCTTGCTGTGACTGGAATCCAAATTCTCAGATGAAGACTCTAAGTAATGAAAGGCAGAAGATGTTCTGTGAAGGAAAGACAGCATATCCAGCAGCAAGCTGGGTTAGCTGTGGTGCTCATATGGCAACATCTAACCTAAGAGAGAGAAGGATAAGACTCAGCTAAAAGTTTGGGATCAGGCAATAAGTGCACAGTAGTGGCATTATTCCAGCTTTGAAAAACTACACTGATAAAAATTTTTATGATAGCTATTTCATGAAAAAGCTCACCTTACAAAACTTACTTGCAATTAAGGTAAGTTGGACAAAGAAAATCTGCCAGCCTTTTCAGTTCTGAGTGATATTTAATAACAGAAAGTTGTTATTGCTTTGTGTAAATCTGTACTTCTTTTGTGCTATCTCACTGGAAAATGGATGATTTTCTCAGTCTTGGATTTTTAAACTTTGTCTTGCTTCATGGTGCTCAAATAATTAAACTATGAATCACACTATCTGCAGTCGTCTGGGATTCTGGAAGGCAATTAATGAAAAATTGAGCAGAGTCTAGGGAGGGTCTTCAGTGAGCTTATCTCCAAAACAATTGGTCTGTTGTTTGAAGCTTTTGGTCCAAGATGATGTAAACTTCCCCATACCAAAAAAGATAAGATTTTTACAAGGTAGTTAGTTCCAAAAATTTGATCCATTTGAGCTATCACAAAGGGGTAATGTTCGATAATATTATTTACAGCAAATACTGAAGAACTACTCCTTTCTGTCTACTCATTTCTTTTTTTTCATTCGTTTTTCTTTCAATACTTGGGACATAAGAATTTGAGAATAGGACATTAGATAATAGCATAAATCCAGATTGTTATTCCTTAATCTCTTATAAAATAGTCACACTGGAAGTGTGTGGGGGTTCTACCTCTTATGAAAACATGTCTCATTGAAAAATATCACAATTTTGAAAGACACTTTTGAAAGGCTTTTAATTGAACATAAATTCTACCAGTAGAGACCAGGAGACATGGAGAATATTAAAAAGCAGAAAAAAAATCAAAACAAAACAAAAAAAAAAGGTAGCTGCTATTACAGCATTAGGTTGCATTGTAATTTGTGAAATCTGAAAGTACTGTTTTAATGGCAAAATAGAAATAAAATATAATTATTTGGGTCAATCTGTGGAGATTTAAACAAAGTTGAAGAAATTAAAATATACGAGTAGTATTCTAGACCAGACAGGTCAAAACTGAAGGGTCAGATAAAATGTCCCCATGGGCAGGATGGGTTCACTAGCCTCCCAGCAGTCATCCTAGGAGAAGGACAGCTCTAATTCCAAACCCGAGCAGATGGAGCTCGCTTAGCCCTGTAAGGTCATCCATCCAAGAGAAGGATACACTAATTAAACCTACGTTCTGAGGACCTCGCTGCCACCATCCAAGCTCGCTCAGCCCTGATGAACCTTAGGATTAAAGGGTGGGTCCAGTTCTGCAGATGCTGTATCTCACCTAAAAAATCCATTGTGCAGGCTTGAAGGCTTTACACACATCCGTAGTGACAGATGAGGGTCGAAAGGGTAGGAGATAAGGTGCACCGGAAGCCGCAGACCCAACCCTGCGTATAGGTGGTTCAGGACATTGGTCACTAGAGACTGACCTGGGAGATGACACTCTCTTTCGGCAGCATACTGAATGACCAGGCAGCCTTTTTCAAGGAGAGCACTGCTTGCTCCACATGGACAGGGGCCTAGAAAAGATGGCCTAACCAAAGCTCATCTCCACTCTTCACCCAGTTGGTTAACCGCTGTCAATGGGCATCTTCTAATTGCGGTCAAACAAAGATTAAGAAAAAAAGGCACACACCTGCATTCAAAGGCGTACCCAAATTGACTCTCATTCTGCCCTAATTACCCACGAACTGTCACATCTCAACATCGATATTGCTGCTCTCAGTGAAGTTCATCTCCATGAGGAAGGCAGCCTTAGAGAACATGGTGCCAGTTACACACTCTTTTGGTCAGGTAAACCCAGAACCAAAAAGCATCTGAGTTGGCTTCATGATTAAAAACTCTATTGTCTCTAAACTCGAAAATCTGCTGACAGGTCAGTCTAATTGTATCATCTCCTTACACCTTCCACTACACAACAAGCAACATGTTGCCCTCTTTAGTATATATGCCTCAATTCTCCAAGTTGACCCTGTTGAAAAAGATAACTTTTACTCAGACCTGCATCGCCTTACTCAAAAGGTTCCTGCAGATGATAAGATCATTATCCTTGGTGATTTCAACACCAGAGTAGGAAAGAACTTTGAAGGCTGGAAAGGAATTTTAGGTAAGCATGGTGGTCACCTTCTGCTAGAATTCTGTGCGGAGCAGCAGCTCACCATCATCAACACTATCTTTCAGCAGAAAAATAGTCTGTAGACAACCTGGATGCATCCTAGATCCAAGCATTGGCACCTCATTGATTATGTCTTGGTGCGACAGGGAGATGTTTACGATGTTCGTCATACCCATATGATGCCTAGTGCAGAATGCCAAACAGACCATCAACTTGTGCACTGTAAACTTAACTTCAACCTTAAGTTCAAACCTAAAAGGGGTGGTATTCCAAGGAGGAAACTTCAATCAGCTACAGTGAGAGACAGCTTTCAGGCAAACCTTCAAACTAGGCTCGAAGATCATTCCATAGATCCCTCTCCTGAAACACTTTGTCAACATATTAAAAATAGCATCCTGCAGTCCTCTGAAGAGTCCTTAGGGTTCTCCTTCAAGGAGAACAAGGACTGGTTTGATGAAAACAACCAAGAGATCCAGGAATTGTTGAAGAAGACGAGAAATGCTCACCAAGTACACCTTGCTCAGCCATCTTGCCATGTAAGAAAGGCAGCCTTTCATCTTGCATGCACCAAGCTCCAACAGAAATTCCGTGACATCCAGAAGAAGTGGTGGATGAATCTAGCAGGAAAAATTCAATTATTTGCAGATACAGGTGATTACAAAGGATTCTATGAGACCTTGAAAACAGCATACGGGCCTACATATCAGGTCCAAAGCCCTCTACTCAGCGCAAATGGTCAGGTGCTTCACACAGATAAAATCTTCATTCTGAATTGATGGTCTGAACACTTTCAGACTCTTTTCAGTACCAGCCATGTAGTTCAAGACTCAGCAATTCAGTGCATTACACAGCAACCAGTGAAGAATGAATTGGATATTGCCCCTACTATGGGAGAAATTCTTAAGACCATACAGCAGGTGAAAACTGGCAAGGAAGCTGGAGTTGATGGAATTCCACCTGAAGTCTGGAAGCATGGGGGCCATGCACTCCATGCTAAATTTCACGAGTTTGTGGTGCGCTTTTGGGAACTAGGCGAACTACCATCAGACCTGCGTGATGCAGTCATCATCACCTTGTATAAGAAGAAAGGAGTTAAATCAGACTGTTCAAATTACTGAGGTATTACTCTGCTCTCCATTGCTGGCAAAATCCTGGCAAGAATACTCTTGAACAAACTAATACCCGCTATAACAGAAGAACTTCTACCTCAAAGCCAATGTGGTTTCAGAACCAACAGGAATACCACAAACATGGTGTTTGTTCTCAGACAACTGCAAGAGAAGTGCAGGGAACAGAACAAAGGACTTTATGTAACCTTTGTTGATCTCACCATGGCTTTCGATACTGTGAGCAGAAAAGGTCTGTGGCAGATTTTGGAATGTTTAGGATGTCCCCCCAAGTTCCTTAAAATGATCATCTTACTTCATGAGGATCAGCATGGCCAAGTCAAATATGGTGATGCACTTTCTGAGACCTTTCTAATAACCAGTGGTGTAAAACAAGGCTGCGTTCTTGCACCAACCCTATTCACAGTCTTTTTCAGCATGATGTTCCAAAGGGCCACGGCAGACCTCGATGATCAGGACGATATCTACATCCGATACCGTACTGATGGAAGCCTATTTAACCTAAGGCAACTGAAGGTCCATACTAAGACCTTAAATCATCTTGTCTGGGAGCTGCTTTATGCTGATGACGACACCCTCGTCGCCCACACAGAAGTAGCTCTGCAGCGTTTAACATCCTGCTTTGCTGAGGCTGCTGAGCTTTTTGGGCTGGAAGTCAGCTTAAAGAAGACGGAAGTTTTCTATCAACCTGCACCTCAGGAAGTCTTCCATCATCCCCATATCACCATTGGCCAATCAGAGCTCAAATCAGTCCAGCAGTTTAATTACCTAGGTAGCCTCATCTCCTTGGACGGTAAGATTGACGGAGAGATAGACAACAGGTTAGCCAAGGCATATAGAGCTTTCGGAAAACTCCATAAAAGAGTCTGGCGTAATAAACACTTGAAGAAAAGTAAAAAGATCAGTGTTTACAGAGCCATTGTGCTGTCTACTCTTTTATATGGGTCCAAATCATGGGTCATTTACCGCCACCACCTGCGACTCTTAGAACTCTTCCATCAACGCTGCCTCCGTACAATCCTAAACATCCACTAGTCAGATTATGTGACCAATACTTCTGTTCCAGAACAAGCAGCAATCACAAGTATTGAGGCCATGTTACTGAGAACGCAGCTGCGTTGGGCGGGGCACGTCTCAAGGATGAAGGACCACCGCCTCCCTAAGATCTTGCTTTATGGTGAATTTGCCACTGGCTGCCCTGAAGAGGAGATGGATGACTCCTTGAAACAACATCTCAGCCTTGACCGTATTGATCTTCATCACTGGTCTACTCTGGCCTCCAATCAGGAGGCCTGGAGACACACTATCTATAATGCTACTGCTTCTTTTGAGAACACATGCAGGATCACTCTCGAGGAGAAAAGACAGCACAGAAAGAATCGTGTCTTGCAGAATATACCACCTAAGGAGTCTTTCTGTTGTGCCTTTTGCAACCAGACGTACCTATCTCGTATTGACCTTTTTAGCCACCAGTATGCTTGTAGCAAATGTGGGTAGAGTCCTTCCCAAATCTAAACAGCTATTGTGATAAAATCAGTTCAAACACTTCCCAACTGTTTTGTATTCTGCCTGTCCGGACAGGGAACCCAGAAGAGCTGAAATGTGTATTTACATTAGTGTTGCATTAGTCTGACTTGACTACACTGCAAAGCATGGATCTCTTTATTATCTTTTGTTATGGGCAAAGGTAAAAAGTATTGATTTTAGGTGTTGTGTGGATATTAAAAAACCTTAAACAACATATAAAACGTTTATTTTAAAATGCTACATTCAATATAAATTTGTTGGCCATTTGGATTATATTGATTTTTTTTCCTAAAGAGAAGTCTAGTTTTGGCAAGTACTTAAAAGCATGGGCAAGACTAATTGTCTCAAAATCCAAATTTGCTGGATTATTTTTGAAGCTACTAAATAGTAAATACATAACTTTCTTATTGTTTATTACAAAAAAAGTGGAATTTGCAGTACAGATTATTTATTGAACAAAAATAGATTAAATATATTAGTCTTGGAGAAGAAAAAAAGTGTATACGTATTGTTTGTCAAATTATTATAATTACCACTTGTTTTCCTTGCTGCAAACTACCCTTTTCAGAATATAAATAATGCCCTCACAGAGTTATTCTGACCATGGTAGCAACCTCCATAATGAGTGCTAAATCAAAAGCAAATCATTAGATTAATGTAAATGTAAAAATGATGCAACACAAAATTGAACTCGCCGTTAACTTGTTTATATTTCACACATTCCTGGGGGTAAAAAAAGCTTTTCTTTCTTTCTATATCTGCCATGTATTTCTCCTAGTTTGTTTGAAAGAAAAAACATAACTTTTTAAAATTTATTTTTATACCACAGGTTGAACATCAGCATTTCTGAACAATAACAACAAAAAATTACGAAATGTTGAGAATCTCAACATTAAGTGCCTTTCACGAACTTAAATTTTGTTTATGTCATTCTCTTTTGTTTGTTTTGTGGGATAGCTTAGAGTAAGCATGAAATTCAACAATGAGGACTAAGTAACTTCAGGAAACACTAGACAATTAAAATTATATTTTTTCTTCATGTAATCATACAGGTAAAATCATATTTTGTGGAGAAAATGACTGCCCTCAAATCATGATAATTTCCAGTATCCACCTAATTGCAATGTAAGGATCAAATGAAAATCAAAATTCAGCCTGTAGGGTATATAATTGTATTATTTGATAATATGAAGACAATATTCCCTTTCTTTAAATTTCTGTTTCATGTACTTTAAAAAATGGTAGCAAATACCTACCCCTTTTGAAAACAATAATTAATTTCAAAATAAATGGACTTTGATATGCCAAAAAAGTCAGGAAATGGGTTGGAAAATTTTCAAGATATGACAAGAAGTTTTAAGCCCAAGTTCTGTTGAAGGTAAATATTATGTTAGGCTCTCTGGAGAATACTAGGCATAACTATATTCCTATGTCTCAACATACTTATGCAGAACAGAGTTTTTAAAACAGCTTAGATGAGAATCAGGTGAATTATGGCACAGATATAAATTAAATATGTCAAATCTTATTTAAAACAAACAAACAAAACCAAAAAATCCTTGCCCACAAGTTTGAGATTTTTCACTAAAGGCTATGAAGGCAAGGTACCGACATATTCAGTATTGGGTCCCCAGTATATGAAAAACATTGATAAACTGGAGGGAATTCACAGAGACCATGAAGATTGTGAGGTCTGGAACACTTTTCCAGTGAGCAGAGGCTGGCAGAGCTGGGCTTGGTCAGCCAGGAACAGGATGGCTTGAGACAAAATAACAACAGCCCCCAGTATACCTACAATGAGTAATCAAGATGTTAGATCCATACTGTTCATAAAAGACAGTGGACACAAGTATACACATGAGCGGTCCCGAATGGCTATACAGAGTAGGTTGTTCCCCATGAGCAGTGTCAAGCCAATGCACAGATTACCAAGAGAGGTAGTGCAGTGTCTCCATCCTTCAAGGTTTTCAGGACATGACTGAATACAAACTGGTCCAACCCCAGAGCAGACCCTGCTATGAGAAGGAGCTTGAATCAGAGATTTCTGAGAACCCTTCCAGCCCGAGTTATGGAGTGAGTTTACTGAGCAAATAGATATCTTTTAAATGGATAAAGTGCTCTAAAGTACAGGAAAAATACTGTAAATTAAATCAGCCAGGGCAATTCATGCAGTAAAATACAAATAAAATATGTAAGTAATTCCTGCCTTTCTTGATCAAGTCCACAGCCTCTGAAAGACATTTGTCTTAAGAGATTTCAAACTAAGGCATGTCTCCATCTTTAATAGGAGAGAAGATGTGGCCTTGAAAGGAGTATGCAATAGACCTAGACATGACCCTTGCTCTGTTCAAGTTAATAGCTCCCTGAAGCTATTCCTTTGGACAAGCATTTCCTGATATTGTTTACCACTATGTCTGTGGAATTAATTGAACAAAAAGACTTATGGCCTTGTTCAAAACTGAATTTAATTTTTTTTTACAGAATGATACAGTGTCATTATCAAGGGTAATGTAATGCCAATTGATTGATCTTTGCCACAAAGAAAGAATTATGTGGGAATTTAAGGAAAAAAAAACAAATAAAAACAACTTGCTATTCTTATTCAATAAAGCATGAAATGGAGCCTGAGAAAGAGCAGATGAATGCATGCTGCTACTATCTGAAAGCAATGACTAATATAAAGCTTACATCATGAATAACAGGTGTTATTTGGAAGAGGGAACAGTAGGTGAAGTTTGATACAAGAATGCTAATTACTCACAATGGTATTCAAATATAAACGTTTTTATCATGAAGGGAAAGGGGTTGATTAATGTCTGAACCATGGTACTCAGATAAGTTATCTCCTTATACTCCAGTCTCTCTATTTATTTTTCCATTCACCTTTCACACTAGTGAGTTTAGATCAGAAAACACTTCATCATATCATAAAGTCATAGAATCATTGAATATGCTGAGTCATAAGGGGCCCACCAGGATCACTGAGTTCAATTCCTCGCTCCACACAGGACAACCTAAAAGTTAAGCTATATATCTAAGACAATTGTCTAAATGCCTCTTGACAGCTGTGAGGCCATGGACCACTTCTCTGGGGAGTGTGTTCTAGGGCTAGACCACCTTCTTAGTGAAGAACTTTTTCCCAGTATCCAATCTGGACTTTCCCTCACACAGCTTTTAGACATCTCTCGTCTCCTATCATGGGAAAGGAGAACATCACCTCCATCTTCACTCCTCCTCATTAGCAAGTTGTCTACAGCAATGAGATGACCCATCACTTTCTTCTCCTCTAAGGTGAACAAAGCAGTATCCTCAGCTGCTGCTCCTAAGTCAGGCCTTTTAGTCCTTTTTCACCATCTCCCTTGCCCTCTTTTGGCCACATACTAATATTTTTATATCCTTATATTGTGGAGGCCCAGAGGGCACACAGTACTGGAGGTGAGGCTGCACCAATGCTGAGCGTAGTGGGGCAATCACTACTTTCCACCAGGTAGCTACACTGTGCCCAATGCATCCCAGGATAATGCCAGCTCATTTGGCCACCAGGGCATATCGTTGCTCATGTTGAGGTTACCATCAACCAAATCCTCCAGATCTCTTCCTGCAAGGCTTCACTCCAGCCTCTTGTCCCTCAGTCTCTATGTACATCCAGGATTACACCTTCCCAGGTGCATAATCTGACATTTATCCTTAATTTATGCCATTGAAGGTATAGATATGTACACACATAACCTTAAATACATGCGTAAACATTTTGTGGTGTCATGTACCAAAGAACTTCTTATCTGTTCCACTAAAAGCTTTTTTTTAAAAACAGATTTCACTCAGCAGCTCGTCCCACTGACTACACTTTTTGCCATTTTGCAAAACTAATTTTCCTTAGTAGCTGAAAGAAAAAAAAATCACTATAATTAGTAAGGGACAGGGTTAGGAAATTATATGGAAAAAAAATTGCATTCCAATTACACACATAAAAAAAAGGATAGGTGAGGTTTAGCATTTTCTGTTATACCATTCTACTACAAACGGAGGAACGTGAGAAAGGCATTAGTGCTTCTCCAGAGAGGAGTCTTGGCCTATTTATTCAAGAAAGGCAAAAAATACAAGAGAACATGACACAAGTATAAGAACTGCAGATAGGCTAGCAAAAATAGTACAATTATTTCTATTTACTCTTTTGGATGATGAAGAAGAAAGAAGCATTGCACTTAGACCTCTGGAGGTTTTTCTCTTTCTTAATGCAACCTATAATTAACAGGAAGAAGAGTTGTTACAATTCATAGACCTTTGTGGCAGTAAAACCTAAAATGTTAGTGCCTATAAATTATTTAGGCATCACAATTTCAACCATGTAGTGGTAACTGACAAGAATTGGGAAAAAATGGAGTTTTCCAAATATGATAACACCAGACACCATTCTGGATAAGAGGTATGGTTTTATGTTGTCCAGCTCGCTGTGTCACTGAATAACTTCAGAAAATCCCTGTTACAGATGATTAGAGGCTAATCATCACTATGAAGAGTCTCCTTTCTAACTCCAGCTCAATTTTAACTCCTGAAGATGTTTCTCCTCCTTTAAAAAGCATTTCTCACTGATATAATTCTTCTAGTTCCTGTACATCTCCCACCTTCTTTTGAATCCCACCTCTCTTGTCCTGTTGATATCCAGTAGTAACGAGCTCCACAGCCATGGCTTATTTGTTCCAGTTTTGATTTTTTTTTTCTATTTTCTTGTATGTCTCCTCATTTCTGAACTGGACACTTTCCATTTCTTTAACATTGTATTACTTCATATGTTTGCCTCCCTTATTTGTGCACAATGGAGTAGCCTCAGAAAGTTAGCTATGAAAAGCCTTTAGAGTTCAACTTTCTAATATTTATATTGCAACAGCTTTCATACCTGTGTAGAATTTTACATTTTTGATAAACAAAACAAAGAGGAAAGCACACTTTGTGGAATCAAATATGTCTGATTAGAATAACATCTCAGCTTTTGCCAACCCCCCCCCATAATATTGTTTTAAAACACAATCTAATTCTCATTTTATACATATATATTTATAAATTTTTTGTTTCATTCTTTGGATTATTATCTCACACGTTCAAACTGCAACTAAAGCAGAAACTTATCAATACACATTTAGGTTCTAGCACAATGGGCCTATACATTATTTAAATTTTCCAAATAATTTGAAAATAGTAGTTACTTGTTGTTCTGATTGGTCCCAGGTCTTCACACTATAAAATTAAAAATCTAAGAATGTCAGAAGGTATAATCTATCACAACTTTTCTGTACTGTGACAGAGGACATGGAGAACATGTTGAGTAAAGTGTGGCATTTTCTTGTAAAATCTTGAAGAAATAGTGATTAAAAAAGCAACAAAAAAACAATAAAAAGAAGTATGTGAGAAAAAAGGTGGTTTATATTTATGGAAGGCTTATTTCTGCCCAATAAATTGTAAAAAATGTTCAACACCAGTTTCTCTTTGAAAAAAATATGACCTCCTGTAACACTGCTACAGTCAAATAGACCTTTAGTGAACTGAGCAAATAATCATAATGTGAGTTGAAACTGCCTAAGGTCAGTTTTAACTGAAGCACCCAATTTCTCTACCGTTCCAAGTGAGGTTAGAAGAATAAATTCAGAACACAATACTGTAACTGACACATATCAGCTGATTCCTCTCTTTTTCTCTTCCTCCACCTCAGCCTTCTCACTGTCTCTTTTTTCTTTTCCTTATTTTGTATATACATATTTAGGTTGCATAGTGGCAGATTTCCAGGCAAAGAAGAAACTTGGGGCGGGGGGGGAGGGAAATTTATTCATCAATTATTTGCAGTAGAATACTATATAATACCTGTTCTTAAATTCAAAGGCAAGAAAGTCGTTATCTCTGAAGAGAAAAAGTAAAAATATGCTGAGCATGCCTCTCCATGTTAATTATCTTGGTTGCATCTACAACCTTGCACATTTGTATGCTCACCTTGTCATTCCATAGAATCTGAACCTCTGATATTGAACAGCAGGTGCATGAGAAAAGAATAAAAGAAAGTTAAATCAAAGATAGGATTGAGGGTCTTGTAGTGATGGCACTAGGAAAACAG
This sequence comes from Lepidothrix coronata, assembly GCF_001604755.1. NCBI lineage: Eukaryota > Metazoa > Chordata > Aves > Passeriformes > Pipridae > Lepidothrix > Lepidothrix coronata. The sequence goes on along the minus strand of NW_016690233.1, from coordinate 3,844,828 downwards.
AAGATCTAAAGTCAGTTCTTGATTTCGCTGTTGTGTGCAGGTGAAGAGCAAGTCACATTTTCATCTGCTAATCTTTATCCATGAAACGCTAATGATATTTTACTTTATTCAAACTTTTTTTTTGTCAGTTTGTCCTTTAGTCTGCGAACTTTTAGCAATGGGGGTGAGAGATGTATCTTACTGGAGGCTTGTGTGGAACTGAGCACAAAGGGACCTGTCAGTTGAGAATTCTCAGCTCTACCAGAATACTGGAAAGCAATAAAAGGCAAAGCAGAATAAAGATGTTCTTATTTCAAGTAACAAGTACAGACAGGTATAATATTACTGAATTTAAATGGGCAACTGAAGGGAGCATAGCAATCAACACAACAGTAATCACTTTCCATCTTTCAGAGACCTTTAAAACAGAGAAAGTGAGAGAAGGATCTTACAGCTATTACATATTTCTGACTTTATTTCCTAATCCTGAAAGTCAGTGGTTAATGAAATATGATTTGATTGTATTTATGTGATGTACTTCGTATTTTCAAGTTTCTGGGTTTTACTTTCCTATTTATGTGTGTGTATATATATCCACACACACACATACAAATTTATATAATATATAAATGGCATATACATATTTAATATTGAAGTTTGTTTCTACCTAGAACAAGAGGCTTTTCCTTTTAATTTCTTAATGAGGACTCATTAGATGTTGTGGGATTAAACGGGTTGATCTGAACAGACTGCCTACAGTTGCTGAATGTGTTGAAAGGTCAGCAAATTCATAACTGCATTTGAGCTTTACTTTTGAGGTCTGTTAAATAATTTCAGTGGGATAAAGCTTTAGACTGACTCATTATGAAAGAAAGATATGGTGCATTAACAGAGGCCTGAAAAATACCAAACGCTGGCTTCCTTTATAGCTGATAAAAGTTAAAAGGCAGAAACAAATTATCCAGGGCTTCTCCTAGAAAAGGAAAAAATATGCCAGCACAGTACTGCTGCATGACAAATTGTTATTCAATAGGCAGCTTGATGAGGGCAGCTTCATAGGTAGCTCAGGGTTAATAATGTTTAATTTTTGTATGACTACAGCTGTCTCTAAATTTTGTCAGGTACATACAAAGTAATTTTGACATAAAAATAAATAGCTCTTATAAAAACAATCTGTTAAAAATGGATAAAATTAATTCCATGTTAAACTTACTGACATAGAAATCTGAAACTTTCATATGAAAATTTCATTGATTTTCTGTAATTCAATATTTGGAAGTAGTAAGAGAATGACCCTATTAATAAAATTAATGTTGATTTGGCAGCAATTTTCTGATTTCCTTCTTACTTGGCTTCTTTTTCTACTTCTTTTTCTGGTTCTAAGGAGCCCAGGAATATGTCTGAGATAGACCCGAAACTGAGTACAGAGAAGCCCCAACTATTTCTGATTGGAAGTCAGTTCCAATGGTGGGACTGAGTTTGTAGTTTCCAGTTCTGGACTCTAATTGATTTTGATCAGTCCCTTCAATGAGTGCAGGTGATAATACCCTGATGTTGTAAACAGTGTTCTGTATGCTTAACATGGTACATGAGAATTCTGTTTTATGCCAAGTTCAGCCTATTCAATAAGCTTTGAACAAGTAAATCATTCAGATCAAAAACCCCCAAATATTCTATTTTTCCTAGTATTTTTTGCTTTATATAAAAATAGAAGGAAAAAATGAAACAAAGATGCTGTCTCCTTGAAAATTTGCAATGTTTTGCTCTTTTAACATTTTTATCTTTTGTTTCCCCTGCACTTAAGCAGTTCTGCAAATAGACACATATTTCTAATTTTGTTGTTGTTGCCAAATCATTGATTTTCACTGGAATTTTTATTCAACTCTAGAACTCTTCTGTTTTATTTTTACCAGGATGGAAATTTTTTCCTTAACCAACTTGAAATTCTCGTTCTGCTTCTGTTCCCAATTACATTAGTGTGTTTTTATAATAAAATTTTATTATATATACTCTGTGATTAATATTATATTGAAAATAGGAATATATTTACCTCCATAGTACTTCGGTCTTAATATTCTTCTCAAAGGCATCCATTTTTACTGTTTAAAGACAGTGAAGATTATGGTACCCACCTCAGCTCATGTGATATTCTGGACTCTCCCACTGCAGTCCCAGGTCCCAGCCCCCATTAACATTTTCTCCTTTTCCCCCTTTCTCCTGAATTACAGGACTTCAGCTCCAGCTACTTCTCTGCAATACCTGGAAAGAACAATAGCCAACCCCAACAGAGCAAGACAGGGACAATAAGGATTCCACAAGAAGAGCTGATTTATTAACAAAGCTGTGTAATAAACCTAGGTCATCAACACACTTGATGGTGCAGGAGTTTTAATAAATTGCAGAAGCATTCTCATCCCACAATACTTGATGTAGATCTATGCAGGTGTTACCCAGAGATCCCAAGACTGCAGAATTTGGCATTTGTCAGTGAGAATTTCAAATAGTGGGCTCTGGCAAGGTTGCAATTTGAGGTACTGCTATCACACAAATAGGTTTGCATTGTGCTCTAGAATGTTTGTTGGTTTGGTTTTTTTTCCAGAGTGTTGATCATCTCTTTTTCACACAGAGAGCACTGAGTTGAAAAAGGATGATAGAAACCCTGAAGAGGGTATGACAGTTTAACAGAAGCCTTGGAAGAAAATCACAGGATAATTTAATAGCCGTTTTCTTTAACAGACTATGTAGAAAATGTCTGTTATTTTATTTACATTTTAAAATTACATTTTTACTGAATGAACTTTCTTTCTGCCTTGAAAGGTTCTGTCTGAGAACTGCCAAAGTTGAAATATTGCAAGGAGAAAAAGAATGAAACTAATATAAACCTCAAAACTCCAGTATGTATCAAGGATACTCTGTCTGGAAGATAAGACAAAGGTCCACAACAATCTATTGAGCAGTTAAATCTGTCAAGCCTGAAAATAACCAGAGGAAAAGTTCTGTAAAATTTTTAATGAAGAATTCACATAAAGGCTCTGTGAATTGTCTTCAATATTGCCTAACAGAAAACAAACAAACAAAAAAACCCAAACCAAACCAGAACAACAACAAATACATATACACAAGAAGGTAACATTTAAAAAATTTAGGCATGTAAACAACCTTAACATGCAGTGATCACAAGAGCAAGGTACAAAATATCTGTATTAGAACTGGATATGATATGTTTTTCCCTTCATCTGAAATCACTACAGACATAAGATATTTGACCATTATGCAGAGACTAATGTGCAGAGGAGGGGTAGGATAGAGAATTGCAGATACGTGAGGAGTGGAGAAGGAAGACAACACTATCCTATGATCCAAGTACCACTTGTAGTATGGGAGACATATAGCCAGCCTGCTTCAGAACAGGAAAGGACCTGAACGTGGGGTTTCCACATTCTAACTTAATAGCTCAAGCACTCATATGCCTGTAACAGTAAAGCCAGTTTGTCTTTCTCAAGTGACCTACAGTCCCTATACACTCTAAATCTCCAAGTCTGAACATATTATAAAAGGATGGTGGTTGGATTTTGAGAGTGGGAGTGGTTTTGTTTGTTTTTTTCATTTCATTTTTCAAACACTGAACAAGGCAAGAATGTGAATAAAGGAGGTCCAGAAAGTCTTAAGCACCCACTTGAAAAAAAGAAGTCATAAGAGTGTCAGGAAATAATTAAGTTTAACTGTTTCAGGTAATCATTATAGGTAGAAATCATAGATACAGACAAGCCATCTCCCCATCTCAGCTATGGACAGCACTCTGAAAATAATATTGCAGTAGCACCACTTTAGGTAGTACTGCTCTACTTAGACACAACTGGTTCATGCTGTGTTGAAAATGGAGCTTTTGTCCTGGCTGTGGCACAGCTGGAGAGGATAGGGAACAGCAGAGAGTTGCAGAAAGCTGGAGTAAGCTGAGGAGAGGACTGGGACAGAACCAGAGCCGAGTGTGAGGTAATAATTGTTAAATGAAAATTAAATGGCTTGCTAAACTTTTACATCAGCAATCAATTTAAGTTGTTGTCTGGAAATAGAAAGGGATGGGAGTAGAGTGGGAGGGAAGAAGGCAGAGATGAAGGAAGGAAAAAAGAAAGTCTCCTTTTCATCCATCTTTCCTGAGACCTTAATGGAGTCTTTTCTGCAGCCAAAACTCTGGGGACATGGCATTTACTTTACCAGACCAAGGATAAGTCCGATAGCCTATGTTAGAAAAGGACCAATTCTAAATGCTTTGTAGAAAGGCAATAGAGGATTAGGTTGTATCTTCAAAGATCTCATTTTCTCTCCATGAATCTCTGTGGCAAAGCTATTTTTATTACTTAAAACCAACATCCTCCCAGAAAAATAGAGAGGTTAAAAACTAAGATGGTAATATAAATTGGATTTTTATGCTGGGATTGTAACATATATTGGAGTCATTATCAGCCTTTTTCAAAGAGTGCTGATAATTTTCAGAAAATGTACAATTATATGAACTGTGCAAGAAAAACAAATCATTAAAAAATATGTAATATGACTGCTGATAGGACTGAATACTCCATCATTCTGAAAAAGGGACACACGTTTCTCTTTAACATCCAGTCCTGTTGAGGTAGTGAAGTGGTCAACAATGTCTGTGTCAGAACATTTTTTTCAAACTCACTATAATTTTCCTTCATCCTTTGGAGAGTTTCCTATGATGTCTTATACAGATTCTCAGGGCTGGTGCACTATTGTTTTATTCAGGCAGCACGTGAAAAAATCTGTCCAAACCTTTACTGTCATTTTGCAGTACCTAATTTTCTCAGGATATATTCTTATCTCTTTTGGAGTAGAAAATATGGGATTATCAAGTCCTGAAAAGCATGATTTTAGAAAGTCAAAATCAGAGAGGTAGTCCAAAAACCTGTTAATAAAAGACCTTTCCCATTCTGCAAGGGGAAGAGGATGCCAAACCTGCTGGGTAATTTAACAGCTAGAGGAATCCTCTGTTCAGGTTCTTGACTAGTAAGTTTTCCAAGGAAATGATGCTCAGAGAAGCTCGTTGGCATTAATACAATGCCCGATATCTTTAGAACAAATGCACTATGTCAGCATAAAGTATCATTAACAGCATTTTATATTTTTTAGCTTCAGTGATGGAGCTGTTTGTTTGAGAGCAGAGGGTCCTTTGTACAACTGTCACCTGGGACATATTAATCACAGATGTCCTTCAGATATACAGCATATGTTGAGAACAGTCATGCCTCTATCCATGAGCACACACACTTAAGACTGCACATTTCACATTGCACTGATATTTGCAAAAATGTTGCAGATACTGCATGTGACATCATGGCCTTGACAAAAATTTGTAGGGAAATGATATTTCCATCTGACAAACCTGTTCCACTGAAGAAAAAAATGCCAAGACAAAGGTGCAGACCTATTTTCCAAGTGTTTCCTAAGGCTAGCTTCCAGGTAAAGTTGGAAAAGAGAGAAAAGTTCCAGACTCTGAACATTTAAAATTGGTTTTTGACTGCTCAGTTTAGCTTTATCCAAGAGCTTCTTTATGGCCATAATCAGTCTAGAGGAGAAACATGGGGAGAAAGGAATGAAATCTTGATCATTTTCCCTGGCAACTTCATACTTTAGGTATGGTTGTCTCATAAGAAAATGTGAGCTGTTTTTCTAATTTTTTTTGTGCCCTGGTGCCATTTTCTCAGGTAAATAAAAATGCCATGACTGTCTACAATTCTCTGGATTCTCTGTTTTAGACCATTACATCAAGTTTCTAGCATTAAGTTTCTAAATCCAAGTATTCTCCAATTCGTAATGCATCTGGTTCTGCTTCTGCTCTATGTCTTTGTCCCTGTTTTATTATATGTTAGAACCCCAAATTCTGCAGTAACTGGGCACTGGAAGAAAGTAAACATTGTTTAATATCTGATTTTTAACTCAGGTTGTCCTAGTTAGGACAGCTGAGACCAGTTCATCATGGTATGAGTGTAACCCAAAACTGTGTATTCTATAGGCTTCCATCCCATTTCCCAGCAATTGTTAGCAGTAGAGGCCTGTAGATGTTCCTGTCCTCATACCCTTTTGTGGAATTCCCCGTTCTGAGGGAAGGACTGAGCATTCCTGCCTGAACTGGAGAATATATAAACTTGGAGTTTTGGAACCTTTTTTACCACACGTGGGATCCAGAGGAAGACTGCAGCTCACCACTCTCAACCAGACTGCAGCTCACCACCCTCAACTGGACTGCAATCACTACTTTTGACCAGGCTGCAACAGCTCTCCCACCAGGAGGTTTTTCCCCTCTCCCTTTACTTGGACTCAGGGTGGGGGGGGGGCCAAGAAACACCACTTTGTTCATGCCCCAGGGTGCTGGGTTATACATTTGGGTTTTGTGGGTTAAAACCAAATTGCTTGTCTGTATAATCGTACTTATTGTATTATTTTGTTAAATTGTTATTCTGACTTATAATCTCTCTTTTGAGTTGAGTTCATTTCCCCTGCTGGTTAACTTTTAAACCCGCACGCAGGTTAATAAATAAATCAAATATTACAGATTACATTTTAGCTGGTAGAAAAACAAATAGTTTCACTGAGAATAGTCCTAGACTAATGCTTTGTGCAACCATGACTGTAAATCGTTTGTACCTGATTTCCCTTCAAACTAGAAGATCTACAGACTCCCTGTTTGGCTCTTCAACTGATTCACCTATCTGCATCAATCTCTTTTATATTGACACATCTGAGATATTTGGTGTGTATGCATTTCTGTCTTTTTAACAGGATAAATCAAAGCCTATCTTAATTAACATCTCAGTCCTTATTCACTTGGCACATAGAGATGCTAAAATGTCACTTATTCTTTTAATGGTAGGGGTGCTAAAGAACATCTGATAGAGTAGGTAAGGCTTTTTCCATCCCCTGGAAGATTCTGAAATTTCAAAACCTTGAGTAGTGTGCAGTGCGAGGGCCCACTTCACAAAGTTTCATGAAAAATGAAGCCTTCCAGAATAAATTCTGCAATTCCAGAATTTGACTTTTCTATAGATGCATAAACATACATTCAGGTATGGATTCTACAGAACTGTTGAGGTGAAAGAGAAGAATGTTGGAACAATCAATTCTTCCCACTTCAGTCCAGTTTTGTTTGGTTGGTTTTGTGCTGATCTTGAAAGCTGTCAGACTGAAACAAGCAAAAAAAAAAAAAAAAAGCCAAAAAACCAAACCAGACAAAAGTCAAACACCAAAACAAATTAGGGCAAAAAGGTCTACATTGTAAAGCAAGAAGGTTTTCATTGTTTTAAATCTGAGATAGAAAACTAAATGACCCAAAATGTACTTTTAATGCCTTAAGCTTTTCTAACAAAAGAATCTATGCTCTAAAAGACTTAGTTGAGAGCATAAATCTTTCTGAAAAAGGCTTAGATTGCAGATGAAATAGTTTTCTACCAACTGATATTTTGAGGGCAAACTGTAAGTGACCTCTGGAGCCTTAGTCAGCACCAAACCATTCAACACAGCAAGGACAAGCCAGCACCTGCAGTCCTCTCAGTCAGTTCTTCCTTTGACCACTTCTAAATCGACCTGCAGCTGTAGGCTGGAGTCTCTTTTCATCTGCAAGGCATAGAGGTACAAGATTTGATAAACACTCATCCCACCTTTATACCTGAATTTTCCTTTCTATGAAAATCACATTATGGGAGGAAGGGAGAAGAGGACAACTACTGATATGTCACTGCTGGAGTCCCAGCTTGTTAGGTACTATTTCTGTACTCCTGAAAAGACCAATTTATAACTGGTGCCATAAATACAGACAGTGAATGCACATACAAACAGAAAAAAAAATTATTTTTCTCCTAAATCATATCTCTCATCTTTGATCCAAATGTTAACACTAAATCGCAGTATTAAGTCTTTACTTTAGCATCAATCATATAAGTAAAAAAAAAAAAAAAGAAAAAGAAAAAAAGCAAGCAAAACCAAAAAAAGCAAACAAACTCTATTTTACTGTGAGTGTAGTCACTCAATAGGATAGGTATCCAGAGAAGTTGCGAAACCTTCATCCTTGGACTTTTTCAAAACATAGCTGAATATAGCCTTGGGCAGCCTGCATTGGAAGACCCTGCTTTGAAAAAAGGATTGGTATGCATCCCTTATCTGAAACAGATGCTTCAGGTACTCATTATCTTGTAGGATCAAGGCTTTTGATCTTCATTTTGCAATTTTGTTTCCTAAAATAAATGCAGAAGATAGATAGACTCATTTTCTTCCTCTACTTTCTTTGCTGATGATCGTAACTTCTTAGAAAGAAGAACTTCTGACAAATCTGAACGGAAAATACACATGCTGTGCACAAGGAACTGCCAACAGTATTCTGAACATATATTTTTGGCAGAATACAGGATAATTTGAGAACCAATAGTGGTTTTCCTTGGTCAAGTAAGGGGGAAAAAGGCAAAATTTTCTGACAGACTACTGACTAAAGGATTCCTGTTTTAAGCCTTCTTTGGTATCCATTGAAGCAGGGGTCAAATAAGAGAATGCAATTAAATTAAAAACTAAACCAAAGTGCACATGCCTCAGGTTAACTACTGGACCACTTACAACTAACTCCACCTACCTGATTCGGATTAACATAGTGGTCTTTGTGCTCTTTTTCTTTCTTGGGGTTTTATAGGTTTTTTTGTGCTCTGTTATATTCATTCGGACCATGAGCAACCCTTCTGTCAAAGATCCGTCCTGAAGGATGCTGTTGACTTTTCACCAAATATTTAATAAAACCAAACCAGAGAAAACAGAATGTGCCAAATGTATATACTGCTGTACAGTCTATTCCTGAGGATGTGTGCTACTCACATGTGAGAGTTAAGCTCTTTTTTATAATGCACATTCCAGATTTTCTCATATGAACATGAAACTGTTGGAAAGACACTGGGCACACATACAAGTACCTATAGATCTGTCATACATTCTGTCTCTCTAATGTTCTTCTTATATAAATTTAAAGCAGCACTTGCTTTCACTACATTTCAGAGAAATCATCACAAGCTTAGTCTCTTCCACATTTCTGTCTCTAATTTGGAACACTGGAGAACTTGTTACCCTTTCAGTTTTCCAGACAATTCCTTAAAAGCTGCATTAAGTGCCTTAATCTGAGAAGATGCAGAATGATCCTAGTAATAATTACATGGTTTGTCTCTTTAATAGGTACAATAGAGAAACCAGTAACCTTCAACCCTTTTCATGCCTTTGACCATTGAGTAAATAGTAGGATCCATTTCTCTTTACCCCCTATAATGCTGGATACCTCTAGTGCTTTATGAATGAAGCTTGAAGTAATAGAGTCTTTTAGAAAGCCAGAGCTCTTTCTTGGAAGTGCTATAGAAATTATTCTCAGTTGAAGTCGGGGGAAAAATGAGGAAAATTGTTCAAATCTAGGGGGACAAATCCCTTGGCAACAGCCACAGGTACTGAAATCAGCAGTCTTTCAGACAAACCATGTAAACAGTCTTCAGATAAATAGTGGGATCACAGTAGCTGAAACACAGAATTTCAACTTGTCCAGAGACATAATTTAAAGTGTTTTGGTGTGTTGAGCCTGGAAAACACTTTTTCTCAGAGAGGATACTTTTCTCCTGAAGGATTTTCTCTTATCGGTGGGAAACAGAAGAGAAAGGACAAGACTCATTCTAGAAGTTTCCCCCTACTATGCTGACCTTTTCACTGAAAACAAAAGACGGATATCTGAATTATCCCTGTCTTTTCCAACCCAATAACAGATACTTTCCTTTCAGCATTTCAGAAGAGATGAGGACACCCAAGTGGTACCATTCACAGGTCTAAATTTAGAAGTCTAAGTCTGTTCTTATGAGAGCCTCACTCGTGTTCTTGCTTTCTTCTGCATGTCAACTGTGTAAGAAGCTTCTTTTGCCCCAGAAAACAGCGGTATATGGTGTCTGTAATCTCTCCATACAATTACTGGAGAAAGAAGGAGTTTTCCAAGGAGTTTTGTCATTTTGTGGAATTTCTGATTACCTATCCTCTAAGTAGAGAGACTAAGGAGATACAAGATTAAACTCAACACACAAATCTGGAGAATTTACTAGAATAGATCCCTCTCTACACATGTATATATACTGTACACACACATACATATATAGTCTGTGAATAATCAAAGACCAGCTAAAATATGTTAACCAGTAAAGACTATATGGAGTGGAGTCGTGAAGGAAAGAAGAAAACCTTTAGCAAAAGCAGGCCATTTCCAACAGCAAAACAGCGTGTCACACCCACAACACTATATTTTTCCTATGAGAGAATGAGTAGCACCAAGATGGGTAAGGATGGGAAAGCCTGTCCATGGGGTAGTTACACAGTAAACTGGGTATTTTCAAGGGTTTCTGTCATTCTGAAGATTTCAATCTTATCAAACATGCAGAAATATAAAAATAAGTTAAAAGCATTCACAATAATTTAAAGGAATAAGTAAATCCCTGTGACAACTTTGTTTGACAATTTATACCTTGCCTGTTTTTACAGAAATCTGTCAGTACATGTTGCCTCATATTTATATATACGATTATTATAAATGTTAATCATCACATCCCCTACCTAAAGCCATAATCCTTTATTTGTGATTGCACAATTATTTAACATGGTAATAAATCATATTATTACAGTGCATTTTGAATCAAAGTGAGAAATAAGTGGCAAGAGATGGGATTTCTCAAAGGAAGAAAACAGTCTTTAAAGATAAAAGGAAAGGAAGAAGAGGAATCTAGGAGGCCTGAGAGCAACCAGCATTGTTAGCTTTCTTCCACAAGTGTCACTGATTTATTTTTCTTGTACAGTTCTCTGGAGTTTACCTCTTTGTCTTGTTCTTAATCCCACAAAAGGCTGAGATTCTTACTGATTTCCCAGTTTTACCACCTTTCCACTGATCTACAAGTGAGGATGGCTGTTTTGACAGAAAGAATAAGTTCTTGCAGAACTGTTAGTTAGATGTTGTTTGTATAGGATTCCTCTTTATTATGTGAATACTTTTTCTTGTGAAAGCATCAATAAACAGAGATCAAGTACAGTTTCCACTAAGTGGTAAAACTCACACTGACTTCAGTGAAATCATACCTTCCGATATGTGGATTACAGCCTTTCATCCATGCAGCAAGTTTAGTCTGAGTGATCACCATGTGAGCTTCAAACCTTATCTTTCTTATGTCATAATCCAACCTACTGATGTGAACAGAGCAATGTCCTCTCAGACCTTTTGTGACTGGGTGGCTTGAAGAGACAGAGGTTGTCCATCAGTGAGCAGCAATGGTGCTGAATGCAATTGACTGAAACATTCCTGTCCATTTTGTGTAAGTCAGCACAGAGCTTTAGAGCCACAAAGTCATATACAGAGGCCTTTGTACACATAGTAATTTGCTTACTCATGTGGTCCCACGAAACATGTTGACACAATTACTGCCTCATAAACATAAAGCTAGAGGTAGAAACAAATCCTTGATTTATTTAATACATGACAGATATTTTTACCAGTTGGCATAAATTCTCAGAGATGAAAATTTAAAAAGCAAACTGTATAGATCAATGTACCAAAGAAAATAGTCCTGTGTTAGGTACTTTCCCTCATGTGTGTCTTTTCACGTGTGTGTTTTCAATTGTGTTGTGACTCACGGGCTCATTGTGAGGTCTTTGTTGAGGCAACTGAATTCTGGAGATCCAGTTATTTTCAGCTTCTGTTTTGGTTTAGTTTTTATTTTATGAGAGTAGGACATGACTAAACAGAATGTTTTTGAAAACTGCTAAATCCAAGTTGTTTTGTGTACTGAATCAATGAACAACACTAAAAACAAAACAAAAAAACCCCAGAAATGAAAAATCTGTTTAAAAAGATAACAAACCAGGTCTAGAAGGGAGAGAGAAGGGGAATCAACTCATAGTGCAACACCTGCTTCAGGCTAAAACAGTAAAATTCAATTCATTTTCATACAACATCTTTCAAACGAAGACTCTCAAAATATTTTATAGTAAGAGATAAAATGACAAGATAACTTGTCACAGAAGAGGTTATTGCAACTCTCACACAGAGAGCAAATGAAGGAAACTGTGTGCAGCAATAGACTGGTCCAGGGGAAAAAAAAGGATGCAAATTTAAAGGAGAGAAAAAGTAATATCCTTGCACAGTATAACAGAAAGAAGAGATGAATAATAATCATACAAATGAGAATGAGCATTTATATGAGGATGGGGATGAGGATAAGGATAAGAAAGTTTCTCCTTGTATAAAAACTATATTTATGTAGTAATTAAATTTCAGAGCCCTGCAGGATAGGTAAATTCATTTTGCAAATGGGAAAACCTATACATAAAAAAATGCTCTAATAAGACTCTTCTAGGAACAGAGGCAGCTTCCTACTCATAGCAGCTGGAGGATGAGCATGGAAACGGCCAGTACTTACCAAGATAAGAATAAAAAAGCTGTCTCTGTTACTTTTATCAAATCCAGTACTTTCTAGTTTTGGTGGAACAGTGTATGGTATTATTCAGCAGGTCTATGAGTGTTTGAACTCCAGTCTAAATGCTTGAATTATTTATTGAAAGAACAATTTTTGCATCTCTGAAAATCACAAAACAAGTCAGTGTCAGGGACATGGATGTGACTCATGAACCATCCTCAGTGCTGAGCTCCAGGTGCCTGGCAGATGGTACCAATATCCAGAAGAAAGGGACAAGGATAGAGATTGGTCTGGGAAAGCCAACTCCCATCTGAATTTGATCATACAATAGCATACAAGGACTGTTTGATGACGTGACAATAGATAGAAGTATTTGTATTCTCTGGGATTGAAAGCAAGAGAAAGGAATGTTGTTTTAGGAAACTGTATTTTCACAGAGAAGGAAAACAATATAGAAGTATGGAAAAATATAGAAACTATGGAAAAGAAAATGAATGTAAAATGTTAAACACAAAGCACATTTTTTTTGTAAATGTTTACATGCTAAATAATTCTTAACAGACAGTTAGGCACCCTATGTCTGTGCAAGCAGACAAGATTAGCACTATGACTGTGTACTGTCTGCCTTTGGACAACAGGGACAGTACAAATTCTTCATTTTTAGTCAGTGTACTTTCCCTGGAATTCAGCTTCCGTGGTTTCACTCTATTTTTTAACTCACTCATTCATCTTGCTTTGTAACATAAATAATGCATACATGGCTTGCCATCTAGTAATTTGTTGGCATCAGATACATTCTTGCAAGAGTGTTAACTTCTACACATAGTTGTGCATTTTGAAGAATATGGATATTTCCCTGTGATTGAGAAATATGGCAGTGCTGACAGGATATTCCCAGAACGCGCTATACATGGCAGGGTGCTTGGATCACACCTGCCAAGGAAGCAGTCTCAGCTCCAGCATACTGTATACACTCATAAGTTACTGAACTAATATAAACCACCATCCTCATCCTGCAGTTGGCAGCCCTGGGACAGTCTGATTCACCCAGTTACAATTCAGCTGTTTGTCCATATGCCATCCGTTATGTGACAGACCTATGGCAGCAGGAATGAGACTGATGAGAACAGAGAGGCATTGACATCTAAATATTGTCCTTAAATATATTAGTATATTAACACAACAACTTTGATGATAAAGAATTCTTACTTTATTATATGTATTCTTGTTTTATTATATATCTTCTTTTTATTATATATGTTTACTAGTAATCACATACATTATAAAATTAGTTTTATTATTTGATTTGTTTTATGGCTTTAATATTTTTTATATTAAAAATAATAGTAGATGTTGTAAAATTTTGCATTTTATTACACCATAATGTTTTTAGACAACAGAACAGATTACAGCTATGTAGAACTTAAGGTAACATATTTTAGACTTTGTCATGTAAAACCACTACCTTCCTTGTTAGAAATGTATCATTATTATACATTTACATAATTATACTTTAAACATAGTAAAAATATTTCAGTATTCTATTTTTTTCTGTAGATTCCACTTGTAAGAAAACAATTATTTCATTTTAAAAGTTGTATTCTTTTTTAAAAGACATATTTTAGAGAGGAAGTAATTATTTTCAGCCTTTTCAAAAAATGGTGATAGGCTAGGGAGGTTGATTTTAATCTACTATGTTTATTTTATTTTTCTATTAACTCCAAGGTGGTTCTAAATGTAGTGTTTAAACTTTCTTGTAGGCTAAAAATTAGGGTCCATAATGTCTTGTGAGTTCATAATATTTGTGTATTCAGTAGTAAGTTTAAGTGATATAACTGAAATATCCTCTAGATATGCTCCCTATACCCTGTGGTTTGTGTTACTTATCTATGGGAGCAGTAATAAAATAAACTCTAAGTCAATGTAAAAGAGAGCGACAATAGAAATCCCTCAACATTATCTGCAGGCCACCACCAGCAGGTATCATACAGGTAGTACTCTTCCAAACCTGAGAATTAAAAGCTGTGTCATGACTAACCCTCTCACTCCTCACAAATTAGTTGGGGAAAAAAAGCCTTGGGCAAAGTACATTGGGATTCCCCAAAAGAAAAGTCTATACAAAGGAAAATTTAACCTTCCAGATCCAGTTGTGTTTCTCGGACCTCATGATGGTCTGTGCAACATACGTTCTCTGGGCTGTGAGTAAAGGAACATTTCTGCTGTATTTTCTACTGTTCTCAGACACACAGTGCCAGGCCTTGTGCCTCAGCTGAAGCTGAACATTTCTTTTTCAAATCCCCAGGTTAGTTTTTCCTTTTCTGGTTGTAGAGGTGAGGATTTTTGAACACTTGGGGTTGTTTAGTTTGGAGAAAAGAAGGCTCAGAGGAAACCTTATCCCTCTCTACAACTACCTGAAAGGAGGTTGTAGATAGGTGGGGGTCAGTCTTTTCTCCCAAGTAAGGAGCAATAGGACAAGAGGAAACACTTTCAAGTTGCACCAGAGGAGGTTCAGATTGCATATTAGGAGAAATTTCTTCCCTGCAAGGATTGTCAAACACTGGAACAGGTTATCCAGGGAAGTGATGGAGTGACCATCTCTGGAGGGATTTAAGAGATGTGTAGATCTGGTGCTTAGGGACATGGTTTAGTGGTGGACTTGGCAGAGCTGGGTCTTGGATTATAAATTTTGGATATGAGAAAACAAACAGCTAGGTTTAAACAGAAAACCTTGAGTCACAGAAGATGGGGAAAAACCTCTGTTTAAGGGACAGACTAGATGTCACTTCTTTGGAATGCTCTGCTAAGGAACAGGGAGAGGGTGCTCTGATGTTATCAGACTTCTGCATAAACCCATTATGTTCTCCCCTTTTACAGGTGTATACTCTGTAACCTGTTGCATATGTATATCCAATACCTGTCCCCCCTGTAAAATCCCCTAAGTTAAAATGAGTTTTTCCCATGAGGTAATTCCTAAGACCCAAAAGTTTGTAATTTAGGATTTCCCCTTTACCTCATCTCTGGAAACTCCCCAATTGTAATAGAATAAATATGCAAGTCCTCTGTTGAATATGTAAACCATGAACCCTTTAAATATGAAGTTGTGAACCCAGTAAAGTATTCCAGTTCCTGCCTCCAAACTGGGATCGTTGTAGTTATTGACTTGCTACACCTGGGTTAATAGTTGGATTCATGACCTTAAAGATCTTTTCCAATGATTCTATGATTCTATGATCCTAAATGATTCTATGATTCTATGCACTGGCCTCTAGGAAGGAAATTAGTTCCTAAAAGGAAGCATCTGCCTAAGCCGTTCTTTCCCAGTTAGCAGATTTTTGAAATGGCATTGACAGGATTTCTATGGCACCCATTGACAGTAAGTCATAAAGATGGCATCTAACGAGGTGAAAGAATTGAAAGGCTGTACATTGCATATAAAATTTAGAGATATTTTACCATTATTTTCCACATTTTCCCGATTAGCAGTACATCATCTGCAGTTTAAACTCTTATTTCATGGTTTTTATGTATCGTGCCTTCTTCCATTCCCTGCATGTTTTGTCATTGGTCTTGAATCCAATTTTACCAGTGACAGCTGGGTGCCCCTGCAGAATGGTTTTATAGGATACATACAGAGTTTCTACAAGCCCCAATATTGGCAGATGCTTCTCCAACCACCATCAACCCATCCTAAATTCATGCTGGCCAGGTAAGTATCACGTTTAAAAATTTAAATGTAAAGACTTGTCAGCATCTTTCATTGTCATTCCAGGAGTACAACTGACAGACATATGAAGGCATATTGATAATGTATAAATATCAGTTATTTCAACATTAATTCCAGAGTTCTCTTTGTTTTAGCATAGTCCATGCCTAACATTGACTTTAATCAGTCAACTTTCTCTATCAGTGCAAGGTGACCATTTGTGTAATATGCCATGTTTAGCTTCCTTAATCATATACATCTAATTTTTCTGACATTGATTTTTTCTTCAGGTTATCCATGGAAGGGTTTATACAGCGCATATCTCTAACACCTTTCTGCCCAAGAGATGTTAACAAAGATAATTCAACTTCATTGCAATAATAGCACACTATTTACATTAATAAAAATAAAGACCTAAATTTCAAGGAGACTTTTTGACTTGTGGTCTGAATGCAGAATTAGTCAGTCAGTGTTGCTAAATGGTAAACTGTCTCACGTGTAGTGTAACACCTCTGGGGAAACTTTTAACTCTTTTGTCATGGTATTTCCCTCTGTAAACTTATGTACTGTATCTCACAGAAGTGTCGGGAGAATCAACCCTTGTAAAATTGTAGTGGGGATATCACTAAAAGAGAAAGACTTGGAATTCCAAGGGTTTTGGTGTGATTGCAAGGTAGTTTGCATGGACAGGACTGTGGGTCACACAAGCTCCCACAGTGTATGCCACAGAGTGAAAACGAGGCACCTCAGGAACATTCACAGCCACTGAAGTCCCTCATTCCTTCCCCAATACAGAAGGGGAAGAGAAGGAGTATAAAATTAAATATATTTATTGTTGGCTTCACTTGATCTTCTGAAAACCAGAAAAGGTTTTTTCCCCACTTATCTATTCTTACCAGTTTCTAGCACCCAGCTGAGACACTAAAATAGTAAAATAAATTGTGAACAGTAATTTGACTGGTGCCTGTGGGGGCAACAAAAGATAGTCCAGTCTTCCTTAGAGTCCTTCCTCCCCTCTGCCCCTCCTCACACACACCCTCTCCTTTGCAGTCTCTGATGGGCAATTTGATTTGTTCTAAAATAAGAACATCAGGGGGAATTGCAGGAGGAGCTGTCTGTATGCTCACATAATTAATGCATTCCAGAGATAGGGGAGCTGAGATGATTGAGATTGACTTTGGTACACATCAGTCTTCAAAAGGATATGAAATGCTACTGGAGACTGGGCCAGTGGGCCAAACTGATCTCCTGAGGTTGTAGACAGCTTCCATGTTGATCCTCCGCTGGCAGGGAAGCCTGCAGAGTGCATCCAGCCCAGAGAGAGACAACACTTGCTTTAGGACAGGCAAGTAAATTGCTAAGATCCGGTCACATACAGAGATAAAATCCTGAAGTAGCACCTTCATAAGTGCTTTGTTGCTTTGTAATTGCACATTTCACAAGGCCAAGGACTGTAAAATTGTATATGTCTAGCCAAACCTTCTTATATTATAGCCCTTTAGACCTGCTTATATGATGTACTGCATTGGCAATATTTAGAAACTGTATTAGCAATAAATCTAATCATAATCATCCACAGTGCCAAAATTAAATTTCTGTAGATGAACGTACATACTTACACAGTTGTCACTTAATAAGACAACAAGTGCTTCAAAAACACCTGAGAAGCAACAACTTGGCAGCAAAACACTTCCACATACATTGATTTGGTTTCTGTGATGCAAAACACAAAGGCAGGTCAGGACTGACACCGGAAAATGCCCAACTCTATTGACAATCATACACAATTTAAAAAAAATAGATTATGGCTTTCCTATCCAGTCCCCAGACATTGAATGTATTTAGTTTTTCTAAAGTGGTGTGATATTAGTTTAATGATGCTATTAGTAATATCTGCAGAGAATGTATGAATATAAGCAATTACTTTTAGGATATTCTTTCTTGGTAGAAAAACACCTAATTCCACTCATTGCCTCTACTTCTGTTTCTATTAACTGCACACTGTATACATTGCTTATCAGAAATAATGAATTTTAATTAACATTCATGTGTAGAAATATAACTCGAAACAAACATGTCAAATCAGTTAATTTTCTTAAATTATTGCATAGTTATTTCCAGAGCTAAAGTGTTATTCCTAGGTATGAACTAACAAAGAGATTTTCAACTCACCATGAAAGTTAAAAAGAACTATACATGAAACAGACATCTAGAGACTATCCTTAACTAATACACGAAATTAGACTGTTACATTAAACACTATTATGAATACATAATAGGAATTATTACTATATAGTCTTTCAACTCAGAAAATATACTCTAGATTCTGATAAATATAGGAAAAATATGAATAACTGGAAAACCAAATCACTGGTCCAAGGCCATCCAAGGACTTTATAGCGGGGCAAGAAATTGAATCCAGATCTCATGAAAACTGGTTCAGTACTTTTACTACCAGATGTTAGAGATACGACTGATCAGTCATTGGGATTTTATAGACACTTGAAATGTGAAGCAGTTTCAGAGTGTAATTTCAGCTTCCTCCCTGCATAAACCCATAGAAATCAGAGGAGGTGGTTCATAGAATTTGGGGAATTAAAGCTATCCTGGATATCTGTAGTTCCTCTTACTCAGTTCTCTTAACACCATGTTATTGTGACTAATACTGATATAAGGATAAGAATACACAATTAAGCATTCCTTTGATGTTGCAGTATGTATAAATGTTTGAAAATATACCTGAATTTAACTAACTGATTTATAGGAAGAATGGAGATTTTGTTTAAAAGCTAGTAAAATGAATGTGATTCACCTTTGACTCTAAGGAAATTCTGATAAGATCCTTGATATGTGCATCACCCATGGCTGTGTACTTGCACGATTTCCACAGTACCTTATATGATTTAAGAAATATTAATATTATTCTTTTCAGAACTATTATTACTCTTCTTTGCAGGTTCTGGAGTAAATCACCCAAGAAAGCTCTAGGTACTTTTCAAAACCCAATGTAAATGTCTAAAATTAACCCTCTCCCCATTTGAATCACTAATGGTATTATATATATTCAAGACTGCATTTATTGTGATGGATTTCACTAAAGAATCAAACTAGATTCAGCACCACTATTTAAAAAAGAACACAAAGCCTCAGGTGTGACTGTTTTCTCACTGTCTAGCGCAGGTTTGCTTTTATTGGCACCTCAATATTCTTGATCAATGCCATTTAATTCCTAACATGCACACAGCAAACAGAACCAACAATCCTATACATTTCTCCACTCCTCCTACACGTGTGCAGACATAAATGGACAGTGTGGATCCACTGTTGGAACCATGAAACTTCAGTCACACTGACACTAAGAAAGTTGTCATGAACAGACATATGGAGGCAATATGACTCTTCTTAAGGTATAAGAGATGACACAAAGTGGCATGCTGCTATTAAATACATTTAACAGCCAAGACACACACCTTTCAGTCACTGTCAGTGTTGCTGTCATTTCAAGTGGGCAACATACATCATGAAGGAAATTGTCAGTAATCCCCAGAGACCATCTCTGTTATAATTGGCACTGGTAGAGGAGGAGGATGTGCCAGGTAGAAAGATATTCACACATCATCCTGAGATGGCAATAGGGGCAGTTAGCACTCCTTCAGACTTTCAAAACTGCTGTGGAAGTCATAGCATAAATATGAAGCATCAAGATAGCACTTTTTTACAGCTGCTTCTCATAGTATCGTGACATTTAAAGTTCATGCTAAAACTATCAAGCACACTTAACACATAATTATGCTGTAACATGCATTATAAACCTAATATGAGCAGGATTAGTCTATCAGTGCTTTGAATTTGTAATGTAGACAATAGAATATAATGTCTTCAAAAATGCTGTTTCTAAGTTTATTATTCAATTAACATGTATACTCTTCGTAAGAAAATTAAACCTTTTAAGGGGCACAAAACATTTTTACTGCACATGTAGAGCATGCAATTTAATTCTTAAGAATTGCTTCTGCCTTTAAATTATGTTATTAGTATGCTAAGAAAATTCTTACATGTTGTCATCATTCTTTAAATTTCGCTAAAAGGTACTTGCTATACATCTGCCAAAATGTCTCTCAGATGTAAAGGGTTTTGCTTTCAGTCTGTTCAATTAAAATCAGAAATGTATTTGTCTAAACCTTATTCCTATGCTAATACAGATTCTATAGAACAGATTTGAGTCAATTTTGTAATACTATTACCAATCTTTCCTGTGTTAAAGGATTTACACTAATTGGATGATGTTTCAGAACAATAACTGGAATCCTACTACATACTTATACATCCTTTACCTTTAGTTTTTCAGATGTAGTTCAGTATTATATAAAAGTATCTTTTTTTTTAATAAATTTTCTGATGTAAAACCTTAAGATAGAGCTCTGAGGTGGATCTGTCTTCTTAATTCCTTATGTGCACTCCTAAGACCAGAAGCTGATTTTTTATGGAATGGAAACTAAAAAATAGACTTTTTAATATAATGGAACCTGACAACAAGATAAAAACAACAAAAATCTCACCATTTACTGTTACATCCTTACAGAGTACTGCCTTTTCAACAACAAATCCCAGGCTGACTATAAAAGCTGGTTTCTGTGTCCCTGAGCCCCTTTGTGAGCTTGCTCTCAGAAGCCTGTATCACATTGCAGATTCCATGCTAGCTGTTTCTCTCTGTCTGTCCCTTCCTCCACTTTTGACTTGAAGAGACATTTGAAACTTTTCACAGTCTTCTCTTCCCTGGCATTTCAATAGCCTCTGGAGACTGACAGTTCTCCTCTTTCAGAGGATCCCATCTAACTCAACCTCCGGGGCAAGAAGCAAGGTAACCATCCATCTATCTGGGTGGCCACGCTGTGTATGAAAAAATTAAACAGTTATCCAGCCTGTCACATCTTTTATAAAGAAAACTAACATAAGACAGCTATTTTAAAGCTCTTATGCTAACACTTTGAAAGGAAAACAGACAGATGCTTAATAATCACTTTCATTGCTAATAATACAACTGATAATTTAATACGAAAAGATTTTATCATAGATGGAATTGATGGTGTCTTTGGAGTTACTCTTTCTTGCTACTTCTTACTAGAAGATTCCAACTGAAACTCCTTTTAACTTTGCCAAAATTGTACTTTTGGATTGAAATTTTCTCCACTGGGTGTCTGTCAGGAAGGTGATTTATTTATTTATTTATTTACAAATGTTTCAGCAAAAAATGATTCAGTCATTTCTGCACAAAGCTAATAGAAAGATACACTTTCACTGATTTTAAAGTATAACAAATTCAGCAGTTACTTTAAGAACACTTTGCAGCAAAGTCTTGACCTTTTAGCAGAATTTGGTTTTAAGCCAGAGGTGTTTCTGATACAATCCCAGTGATAAAACTGCTTTTTTCCATTCTGGAAAACACTGAAAAATATCCCTTCACAGGAGCTTGGAAAGTTCTAAAGGTTTGATAGATATATTCCTCAGTTTCTGCCTTCCAACTCAGAGCTTTGACTTGTTTGAGCAAGTTTCACACCTGGAAAGTGACTGAATATGGTCCAGAATACAGTTACAAAGACCAAGGAAGACTCTTCCTGAATTTCAGTGTCACTTAATGTGGTCCATGGGATGCAAACATGTGAACTAATTAATAGTTTATTTTCCTAGAGCTTTTGGTTATTTCTTCTTTGGTGCTAAAGTGACATGGCAGTGAAGGAAATATGAAAAAAAGCATCACATCTGAGTCAAGGACAAAAAACAGATGGCAAGAGACAACTGTTGAGGCGAGGAGCAGATTGGGACAAGGAACCTGAGGGAGTGCAAGAAGGTTGAAGATGGGAAAGAGATTGTAATTAATAAGCAAAGAAATGGACTCTGAGAAGAGGAACATAAGGAACATGGGAATTAGCACTGTGGAAGCTACACAAGTCATGAATTGTGATCAAAAGACAAGTATGAAAGAACAAAATGAGGAAACAAGGCAGAAACGTAATAATAGAAATGTAAGATTTGTACTGAAAATTTGGAATAATTATAGAGACAAAGAGGTCTCAACTCTGTAAGAATATAACTTAAACATTTGCAGTGACAGACAGATTGCAATACGTGGGACACTGCTAGCCAATACTCAGAGAAGCAGATATAATGGATTAAGTTGACATCCCAATCCAAGGCCTAGAGGAAAACCCGACACTGAAAACACACTGCTGTAAAAATGTAATGGAATCACAGCTTTCTGGGGTATGATTTTATACCAGTTTTCATTTGTTATTACTTGTGTGTTAGGAGAGTCTCTTAAGCAGATTTAAAAATCTAATACATTTTATTGAATGTCTTTATGATTATATGATGGGATTTTTTAATTTTTTTTAATTTTTTTTGGTGTATGCGGGTTTCTTTTTTCTTTTTTGAAGATGGAAGTTACACTTTGAAAATCAGATTAAAATAACAGAGTTGTAGTGTCAAAACATTGAAAAGTAAGTGATAGCATAAAAGTTCCCTGCATTACTTCAGTCTCTTCCCCCATTTTTGCTCCGAAGATGAATTTTTGTTTTTTGGACACATGAGAAGTTCATGTTTGAGCACTTGAGAATCGGAAAGGAGCCACCAAGAATTTCTGTTTCTGACTTTCTAGCAAACACAGATGTGTTTAGGAAATTGTCTTGCAGCTCAGCTCATAACCCTTGAAGTTCCCTTGAAATAGATCAATTCACTTTAGTAGCATGTGTAAGCATATTGTAGTAGCTGTGATCACAATACTAGTAAGACATCATCTGCTTTAAAAAGCAGTAGTTTTGAATGTTGCAGATGGTATCAAGACATTAACAAAGCAGGGTATGTTCCTTGGTATTGGTTATTGGTGCAGCTGTTAAGTTAATGAAGTCAGTATATATTCAGTTTTAAGTGTAGACACATTTTATTTGATCTTGCATAGAACAGCTGTGAAATAAATGCTATAATTAATGTTCTGTTGTTTACACTTAAATCTGTATATATATATAATATATGTATAATATATGATAAACTTGGTTTAATTTTTTTAGTTTCTTGTACCTAAGATGGAAGATAATCAGATAATTGCACTTTCTTCAGAAAACATTTAAAAGTTTCAAAGTCATCTTCATTTGTGCTTTCACCTGCCAAGTCACCATCAATAAAATTTACTATTAGATGAAATCAATTTCCTTTATTAAATTAATGCCTTCTTTACATACCTAGATTTATCATGTACTCAACATGTTAATACAGGCTATTCCAGTTGTACTTGAAGAAATAACCTCATTCTAGTTTTCTTTTGTATTAAGTTTGTATAGGGAGTTTCACATTTACTACTCCTAGAAAACTGTCATATAAAGGATAAACCTCAAAGTGAAAGTCAAATGTTGAATTTAATCCCTTTGCAGGGGCAAGCAGGTAGGTAAACTAGGGAATATTGGGTTTTTTGTTATTTTAATCACAGCTACTAGAAACCCTCACTTTCAGGCATTCTTGGTCAAATGCTTTCTTCTATGGGGTAACGTGGTACAGAACTTAAAAAAGTAGAATTGTCAACTCTTTCGGGAGACTCTGAGACTGAATATAATCTGAGGTTTTCTCAGACTCAAGAAAGTGATTTATAGATGTAGTTTTTCTTCCCCTCTCCTTCTGCCCTTTTTCTGTTTACATTTGGAAAAAGTTTTTTGGCTTGTTTGCTTTTTGTTTTCAAATGAGTTCACAAATTCAGTTATATACACTTCACCAAATAAAGACTTTATACTAGTGTCATTCAGGCTTCTTGGGGGTAACATTATTCAGCTTTACTTATGCATTACATTATTTATTGTATTATCTTGTACATTTCGTTATATCCCATATTTCCTCTTTTTCTTTGTGTTTCTCTGAAATGCTCAAGTGACTATTCCAGAAGGCAGTGGAGGTCTGAAAACTACAGGAACTTGTCTTCTTAGTACTTCCTTCACAGAGTCACAAATCTTCTGTAACAATATATAATGGCGTTTCTGTGGAACACATAAGTTACCTATGTAATAGGTTTCAGATTTTTGTTATTTTCCTCAACAGAAAAATCACCTAGGGCTGAAAGCTCATTATTTAAAAATAATGAAAAACTTAAGTCACTACTAGTGTAGTTAGAGAAAAAATATTTTCTTTTGCAACATCTTTCTTCTTTGGGAGACACAATGGTATCCAAATATTTTACAAAGTAAGCTGCAAAGCTCTGGTCTATAAGGGTAGAATTCTGTCTACAATTGTTAGATACATAAAAAAAAGTCTTTTATTTTTCTCTTAAGTAGTAACATAAATCAGAGGAACCTGGAATTGTTCAATATCTTTGAAAAAAATCAGGCCATTTATATTTAGGTATTGAAATATGAGTTAGGACACTAAATTTAGTATCCAGCACTGTTTACATTCAGCAGTCATGGACTCTGACCATTCCATAATTCAATGGAGGACACTGTTTTCATCCTTTTGTGCTCATGGCTCTTTGGAGATGCATGTTAGGAAGATAGTGGGTTTAATCTTTGTTACTATTGAGTTTTCATTGCTGCTGGAATATTTAGGTATAATTATGGGTTGACTTCTAAAATTCTGTGGTCCTCAGAGAACCTCTCATTTCCCTTTTCTCTACTTTGAAGATTATGAATCACCACAATCCCTTATTAGTTCTCTATTTATAACAGCTAATGATACCATGGGATGGCTGCAGCAGTAAGCAGATGTTTTTTTTTCCCATTCTTTACCCCTTTGTGCATTTTGCTCCCATATTTGTAGAAGGTAAAATCATTCTCCAGGGGACACTAGATTCTTCCTGTACATATGGTGAGGATCAAGCTGGAAAGAATGAGGAAAATTTTGAGTTTGCTTTTCCTAGCATATTAACTAGTAGTTGTATCACAGCATCAAAAACAATACATTGTATCTCATAACAGGTGTTCCAGACATGTCTCTCATAAGGTTAGGAAAGCTAGGAGAGAATATGAATCTGCAAATCCCTTCTGATCTTTATTCTGCCTCTCAAACAACAAAACTGTATTGCACTTGCACAAAGCATGCACAGAAAAGAGGAACCCTCTCTGATGGTCAGTTCATCCTTGTTTCTGTCAGTAGCCAGAAGACTGATTTTTAAGAACTTGTTCCTCTGGTTTCCTATAGGCCAGTTCCTCACAAAGCCAGTAACACTCGGTGGAGTGTCAGTGTATAAATGGGTTTGGTATAAAGTTGAGATACATCTGTCACTTTCCTATGTCTCTCCCACTGTCTGTGACTTCTGCAGAGACAAGGGAGAGCTCAGTCTGTCCCCATCTTTTAATAATTGAATACCTCACCACTCCTAGTTAGCTCTTCGGTGACCATTGTTTTGGTAGCAACATACTGCCTATACCTGCAAACATCAAAATATATAGTACCCAGCCCATTTTTTCTTCAACCAGGCAGCAGTGGAAATTTACTGGTGGTATTCACCAAGTAACAGAATGGCCTCATCATCCTTGAGGTGCTTGACGAACAGTACAGTTTTGTCATCCTCTCTTACTTAGATCATTGTTCAGAGAAAAATCACATTCAGTTCACAAGTTTCTCTTACAGAATCTAAAAGACCATTGTGGCATGCTATAAATCTGTGATATTCATTCCACTGCTTCGTTCCACTGCTTCAAAACTTTTTCAAATAGGTTAATTTTCTCCCAGTCTTTATGTTGGACCAGATGTCACCTGTCTGCATTTCTGAAAATTTAGGAGTCTTAAGTCCCCAGAGGCTTTTTTTTTTTTTTAATGCAGCAACTTCTTTGCATTGTTAACATCTCCAGTTTGTTAATTATCTGCTGTAACTGAAAGCTTTCATAGTAGGCTCTGAATCTTCTGCTGTTTGCCAAAGGTCTGAAGAATTATGTGTCACATTTACACATAATTCTGCTTATGCCGCTACAAAATTTTCCTATAACTCTAATTATACAGCCATGAGGAGTATATCCAGATGTTCTAGGGGAGGACAAAATATAGTGGTTGCCACTAAAATTATACAGCTGTGTACTAAAACAGGGCCAATGCATACCTTTCAAAAGTTAGTGTTTTCAAGTACTGTTCTCCAGGTACCTCCAGGAACTCCTCATAAATGGGAGGGGAAGAGTAAGAGAAAGTTTCATTATACTCTAAAGCTACTCCCCCCAGTGTTGTTACAGACACAGGTGAGGGGGAGAAATTTGTGCAGCCAACTATTTTCTTCAGAATTTACTCCCTATCTTTTACTTGTATTCTGCAATTGGTTAAGAAAGAGCAGTGAAATATCCCAATAATAATGGTACTGCTCAGATAGCTCTGCATGTGGCAAAGAATATATTATACTCTGCTTAAAAGAAGGGGAAAGATTGAATGAAAAGGAAAGAAGTACAAAACAAATAACAGGAGCTCAGAAACAACTCAGACTCTGCAGATGTGCTGCATCTGTTTGCTTGTCCACTGGGGACACTGAGATAGAGAGATTAAGGCATTTATTCAGAGACAGTTAGACAACTAGACCAGATATGCAAAATGCAGCTAGGTTGACTTAAAGTCCATAGCAATAATAGTACTGTAGCAAAGGGGTGAATATAATTCACTGTCTGTGCATTAAACATTGAACATATATGCCATAAAACAGATCACAATCTTACAATGGTGGAGTAAAGCAGGAACTCACCTTGCGAAGTATACACACAATCAAATGAAATTTTAACCCATTTTAAATCTGTGAAAGATAAAAGTACAAATATCTCCTTGTAGAAATATTGCCGAAGTTAAAAAGAAGGTAGTGAACATTAAAAGCTGTCATTCAAAAGAAANTATATTAAAGGAAAAGGTACAAATATCTCCTTGTAGAAATATTGCCGAAGTTAAAAAGAAGGTAGTGAACATTAAAAGCTGTCATTCAAAAGAAATGTGCACTTTGACATGAACTCAGGTGAAAATGAGCCAAAAGCAAAAATAGTGTGTAACCCAGTGTGTATAACACAGGGGCCTCAGTGTAGTCTTTAAAAGTAACCTGGATCTATAAACTTCACAAAGGAAGATAAAGGCCATAACCTCCAGTCTTTACGACTTAAAAGAAATTTGCATTCTTTTAATTCTGTCTCTACCTGTAAAAATAAGCAAACAATGAAAGTCACCTCTTCACAAGTAATTCCTCACTGTTGTCATAAATAGCTACAGTATGCAAAAAAATACATTTATTAGCAAAAATGCTTCTGGCTTTAATGTTCACTTTGGAAATATTGAGAAATGGAACCTCATAAGTTATTCATTAGATGAGAATTAATGCAGTCACTATTCCTGGTTTCTGATTAAGTGCTGTCTTGTAACCTAGTAACATTGGAAATAATGACCAGATGATAATTTTCTGCAAATTGAGTCAATGAAGAGAAGCTTTGATATGTCAAGTTGCAACACTACTTGCCCAACAGAAATTGCCTGGAGACCCATTTACAGTTGTGGACACAATTTTCTTCTGTGTTTGTATGGGGTAGTG
This sequence comes from Lepidothrix coronata, assembly GCF_001604755.1. Classification (NCBI taxonomy): domain Eukaryota; kingdom Metazoa; phylum Chordata; class Aves; order Passeriformes; family Pipridae; genus Lepidothrix; species Lepidothrix coronata. The sequence continues at coordinate 3,817,149 of NW_016690233.1, read as the reverse complement.
TATACAGATAAAGTCCATCTCTAATGATGGATTCATTCTTGCTCTTCCACTGTGATAGTTAAGGCAGTGGGAAATGGTGATGAAGGAACAAAAATCTACAATCTCAGAATAATATAAAAAAGGAATTTAAGTTTTTTTTCAGCTTATTCTCACTGAAAATAGTGGGCAGAATTCATTAAACTGCTAGCTGTAAATCCTCTGACAGACTTCCACACAGTATACAGGACCACAAAAGTGTGTAGAACTCTCATCACTAACATCCTATCTTGCTGGGGGCTTCAATATAAAAGACAAGTGAAAGACACAGAGGAAAAACTTCTATTAGTATTGCCGGTTTAGGACTGAGGTTGTGTAATAACACTCAGCAAATTCCAGAATTAATCCAGAATCCTTTTTCATTAATCTAAAAAAAATTAAGGTCCGTTTCTAAAAACTAGTCAGCAAGTACCTGGGATAGGAAAAATGAATAAGTACAAAGACAAGTTAGTACAGAAAAATGCACACCCACATACACACATATATGTACACCACAGAAGTTCAGAAAGCATGCACGGTTGAAATGGAGTCACTGAAGCAAAGAAAAATCTCAGAGAATAGGAACTACACAATAGTTACTCAGTTAATGTGTAAGTTAAAAAGCGATCTAATTACTTGAGGAACGCAAAGGGGGAAAAATGCAAGGAAAAAAAACCACAGAAGGGCAGAAAAGTATTAAATGTTAAAGCAGAAAGTTGCCATTGCCACAGGAAAAAAAAACAAAAAAACAAAACAGGATTAGAATCAGCTTGAAACCTGAGGGCAGCCATTAGAGAGAGACAGAGTGGGAAGCCACTACGTGTGTGGATAGATGTGAAGCGGCCGAGGAAGATGCGGAAGGCTGATGCGGAGGAGCGGCGCCAGCAGCCCTGCCCCGGGGCTCGGCCGGGCGGGTGCTGCGGGGGGCGGCGCTGCGGGGGCGGGCGCGGAGCGCGGGGCGCACCGCCGGGGCCGGGGCGAGGCGGGGCGCTGCCACGGGCTGGAGCGGGATGCGGTTAACAGCGGCTGGATGATGGAGAAGGGACCATGGAGCAAAGGGGCTGCCGGAGCCGCGGCGTTACGGCTGCTGGCCTCGGGCTGGCTGCCCCGGGTGTGCCTCCAGCCAGAGCAGCCGCCGTGTAAAGACGGAGATCGCGCGGTGCTGTGCGGGCAGCAGCCGCGGCTCCTGGCTCCGTGGCTCCGGCTGCAGAGCGAGGGGGTAGGGAGGATCATCACCCCTGGAGGGGAATAAAATGCATTACAAAAAAAAATCTTTAATAAACAATCTTCTGGAAGGAGGATGGACAAGGGGATGAGGAGAGGATGGGGTCAGAAAGTGGTGGATGGGAAAAACTGGTGGTCTGGATTAGGGGAGCAGGAGATCAGGGGACAGCACTCCCCAACTGACCCTCTTGCCTTCATGCTCCGGGGCAGAGAAGTGAAGAGGAGAAAATCAGGGAGAAAGGTGGAGAGGAGCAGGAGGAGGAGGAAGGGGCGGGGGGGTGCTTGCGCGCTTAGGGGTAGGGGCGAGCGGCGGGCGGCAGTGTGAGATGGCATTCGCATGAACACACATCGACATCATCTATACATCCACACGCGACTGGGTAGGGGCGGGCAGAGCCTCCGCCGCACCCCCGGGAGCAGCCGGGGGAGGCGCCTTGGTCCCCCCGCCGGGAGGGGGCACGGCGGGGCCGGGAGGGGCTCGCGGGAGCTGCTGAAGCGGATGCCTTCACCTGGGGCTCTCCATCAGTGAGAGAGGCGAGAAGAGGCAGTCGGGTTTGGAGAACTACCTCTGGATGGTTTAAAAAAGAAAACAACAAAAAAAAAACAGAAAAGAAAAAGGAAAAAACCCAACTCTGCAATCCTCTACTCCCCCAGGCTCAACACCATAAGGGACTGCTATATTTGAGGCTGTCAGAAGGATGGGAGAAAGAGACTGAGAGTCAGGGCGAGAGAGACGGTGCCACAGCAGCGGTAAGTGTCTCTGCCGTTCCCCCAGCCAGGCACTGATTTCCCTGGTTAGACTTTGGAGTGTGTGCAGATTATTCGTTGCAATATCCATCGCGGCATCTCTGTGAACAGTCTGCTGTGAAGCCGGCAGTGGTGAGAGATCCCGGTTTTGGGCTCCTACTACAGGTTTATGTGTTTTGGGGTTTTTTTTTGTTTTGAATCTTACGTTGAAATTGTTGTCATAATTGAGCAGAAAAGTTGAAGCAGAAATTACTGTGGTCTGCTGTATGCTTCCTATAATTTAACTAGCGAAGCAAACTACTGCAGTGAATGAGTTGTGAAGAGAGATGTGAGTCTTTTAGAAAAAAATACATACTCCGGAGAAGAAATGCCTGTTTCAATGTACTATTTTTTTATATCTGGGAGAGCTACCATGCTAATGCTTGACGTTTAATCAGGAAATAACCCAGCATATTAAATTTATAGAGATGCACTTAAAGTTGTGCTGTTTTGGAGTTCGGAATGGTACTTGGCTTTGGGATAAACAATTATCTCTAGAATTAGAAAAGTACAGTGCCTGGACCATTCTCCTTTGCTGACAGGCAAAAGAGATGGAATTACACAAAGATGCACTGATTTTTCCGCTCTGATGTGAGGATAGTTGATAAGACTATGTGGAATGCCCATGAACTGGTTAGAAGACAAACTTAGAGTTATTGGAACATAGAGCATGAACTGTTTTTAAATTTTTATATGAGAAAAAAAATCATCCATTACTGTATCTGTACTTTAGATGTTTAGTTTCATTCCACTTGAGCACAGAAACTTCATGCAACAGAAGTTACACAAGGTAGTGTAATGTGAGGACTAAAGTTTTCTATGTTTTGCAATATTTCAGAAATTGAACAAAGTTTTTCCAAAGTTATTTTTTAAATTTAAAAAGTACTATTTTACTAAAACGACATATTTTCTTTTTTTTTGTTGCTTGTTTGGGGTTTTTTGTTTTGGTTTGGTTTTTTTGGGGGAGTTTTTTGTTTTGTTTTTTTTTTTTAAATGAAGAACCTGGTGCCAGTTTTTTTTCTGAAGAGTTACAGCATTCTTCTAGACTTCAGTGAGCTTTTGATGAGACCCTGAAGTTTGAAACTACATATAAATTACACACTCACTATTAGCCAAAAGCCAAGGAGGGATTCCTGATAACTAAAATTTGAATGATGTTTTCTAATTAATAAAAGTGTAATTAATTCTTGCTGAATTATAGTACTACTCCTTCAGAAGTACTTTGTGGCAATCAATATTAACACAAAAGCAGTTTGTCATGATTAATGTTGTTACAGTGGATATTGAAAGAATTAGCAATAATTGGGCCATTACCTTAAAGAGCTATCAAATTATCTATTAGAATTTCTAAAAGTATATTTAATAAATATACTTTAATTATTATAGCACTTAGCTACAAAGTTTCAAAACCCCTTTTTCTCTCTTGTTGTGGGGGAAAACTCTTGTTTACTAGTGTGAGGTATGCCGAAATGAAGACAGAAAACTAAGATGTGAACTATAGTAACTGAGGAATGTTTTATGTACAGAGGCCTTCAGTGGCAATATACTTTTAACTATGGGAGTGTTTAAGAGATGTGGTTAAGAAAACAAAGTCTGGGAAGACAACAAATATATTAAGGAGAGTAAAGTGTTAAGCATCCTTGGAGGTGATAACAGCTAGGTAGTTTTATAAGGGGACTATTCAACATGCAACACTTCTGTTTTGTATACTTACAAGGCAAATGCCCATGCAAAAAGTCAGAACTTGCAGAGCATGATATAAAAGTGTGAAGATAGCTATGGACAGTTGGGAGATTAAGAATGTAGATTTTAGTTTTATTGGTCAATATGAAGCTGAGGGTCCTACTTTGAATTCTAGGTTAATATATCAGGGGTAGGGATCTTAATTTCATTTTATAATGAGGGCAAGTGTAATAAGAATGAAAACAGAAAATTAAAAAAACTTGACTGGCTGAATTATAGCTGAAAATTTGAAAGAAAGGAGCTTTGAAAACAGGTCTTACGGAAAAATATCCTAGCAGCTAAGATAAAAGGTATGATTAAAAGTTCTGCTGTTAAAGGGTAACTTTAAGAAATGCATAACTTGGAGGACTGTTAGAACAGATTTAATACAGGAAGGTCATGACTGGCAAATTTGCTTGAGCCCCCTGAATAAGTTGCTGACATGGTAAACTATTGGGGAATCTGTAATATGATTTATGGGAGTTTCAGAAAATGTCCAGTTCTGTGCTCCACAAAATATTGATTTGGAAAGTAAAATTTTTAAGGAATGCTGGAATGAATTCAAATCTGACTTAGACATAGGGACCAGAGGGTGTCAGTAAAGGTAAAGAGCTCTGGATGGAAGGAGGAGGTTAAAAGTATGATGCTTTAAGTGACAGTCTGAGATCCAATTTTCCTTCTTGCTTGCTGTAAAGCTGGTATGTTCAAAAAGAGTAAATCTGATATGCTAGCAGTACAGAAAAATCTGTCCCACTAAACAGATTCAACAGACTGGAAGTTTTCTGATGAGGTTAATGACAGGAATATTTATTTTAAATAATTAGTGCAAGTCTTTACAAAAGGCATCATAGAAAATTATACGTTAAGAATATACATGCCAAGGCATTGAGCCCTCTGAGGTGATTGGTTCAGTGGCATTGAAACAAAAATAGTTCTTCTGAACGATTTTGTTTTTCTACATGTAGCCTGCAACACAGATCTTAGTTCCTCTGAATGCACTGCGTAATTTGTCACTGCTGGTTTGCTCCCTCCATATGCTCCTGCTAACTGCTTCTGCATTGCACTTTCTATCAGTTTCAGAACAGCCTCAACCATTTGAACAATGTCTTGTACACTAAAATGCTAAACTGAAATCCATTGCAGTTTATACTGCATTCTTAATTTCCTGAGAATCAATGTCAAATAGACATTTGCTAGCTAATATTATATTAGTAGGGGCTTTATAGTATTTATTTTCCTCCTTCTATGCATGGCTTCTCTAATGCTTTTTTCAGAGTCTGTTACACCCTGGATTACCAACTTCTTAGCACTTTACAAGGGAAAAATACTCTTTCTGGAAGTGATGGAGTCCCTATTGATTCTTATCTTCTGAGTGATTTTGATCAATAACAATATATTAGGGGATGGTGCCTTTTCAAAAATTATGAAATTGTTAAAACTTGGTAAGATAAATACGTTCTTATTTTGCTTAAAGATTTAAAAGTCTCATACTGTACATGTATGTATGTGTAGATGTGCTTATACACATGTATGAGAGCAATGATTTTGTGTCTTTTGTAAGCTGGAATGGAAGCAACAGTAACATTTTCTGGTTAATGGAAGGAAATGTAATCTGTTTGGTTTTACAATTAATTTCTTGTCTGATTTATGAAAATATTGCAAAGTGTGTGAACCTTAAGAAAATCTAATCTTTGCTTATATGCTGCTTTCTAAAAGGAAATTCAGGATGATTCACTGTACTTCATAAAGGCAACAAATCAATTCTAAGGTGTTGCAAGTGGATATATAATAAGGGAAATACAATGTCAGATTCTGTATGTTGTGAACACAATAAAACATTAGAATTACCATCCGTGTTACAGCTGATGTTCTTGATCACACATGCCCATACTTATTCTATATAGTCATCCACTTAGACTAGCTCCTAAGCTTACAGAGTCATGAGGTTATGTCAGAATGACAGAGTAATGCACGCTGTCATGTGCTAGTTAAAACATCATAGCTCACCTCTTTACATCTCCTTGAGGACCAAACTTACATGTCAGTTTCAGGAAAAATTGATAACTCTTCTCCATTCCCATCCCTAGAAATAGAAAATACATCAAACTCTTTCCATCCATCAGAAATCTCTTTTGGGAATTTCCTTTTTCAGTATGCTCTTAAAGGTTTTATTGTAAATGGTGTTAAAACATGATGTTATCGTTGGGGAACCTTCTGCTCCTGGAACTAAAAACAGACAAACTTTGATCATCTCAGTTCCTGAGAGGGGTAAAGGATAACAACTTTTCACTCAACATACAAGGACTGTGGCTTCAACCTCCTTGTGAGTGAAAAACGTTCTGCTTCTAATAGTTAAAGATTTACTATATATTCAGTGGGACTCCTAGCCTTCAAATTATTTTGATCAAGACTAAATGTATGACTTTGTAATTGATGCAGAGATAGTATCAGGCCAGTCTTTTAGGTGTCTTCCTTTACCAAATAACATCACTTTACAAGAATTCATGAATCCCATTTTATTTTTATCAGTTTTATAGTCTTCATTAAGTACATGAGGGACACTGCCTTGTGGCTGCAACATTCCTGCTATAGGTTGTAACCAACCTGCTATAGCAAAGCATTCAACCAAGAGTAGTGGCTACACAGATGGGCAGGTAAATGAAAAAGACTGTTTGGTTGTAGTATCAGAAGAAGCTAATGTAAAAGCATAACCTCCTCATAATATTACTTTGAGAAGACATTCAGGCACTAAACTTGAAAAGTTTTAATTCTTGCTTAGCCATGAAGAGACATATCTAGAAGACGTGTCTGCTGCAATATTTTCCCCACAAATATGACCTCAAAACTACATGGCAAGGAGCTTAACAGAGATTTACTCTTGGAAAAGGTGATTAATTATTACCTGTTTAAGAACATATGCATTATATTTTCTGAAAGATCCCCCATTATGCCTGTTAGCTCCTCCACAGCTTTTATATGCTATTTACTCTTCGTTATTTGCAGGTCTCCACATTACTCTGAGGTGTAATGAGCAAAACCACATCAAAATGAGTCAACAAAATCATAGTGCATGTTTTACCTCTTCTTCTGAGATAGTTCTCACAGAGAAAATTTTCCAAAAGTTAAATATTTTAGACACTCCAGAAGATTACTCTGGACATGCTGAAACATTTGTATGACATTGAGCACTGCTGGTCTGATAGAGTCATTCAGCTTTATCAAATTCATATTACTGTGAAGTAATCGGGATTATTTATTTATCTTTATGTTTATTCCTGTGATGGCTTGCATAGGGGATAAAATGTACAGATGAAATGGATGGAATAGAAAATACTGAAAATTTCATGAACTCTCTTGTTCCTATATAGGAATTTTAGTATGCCTAGCACAGAAATTCATTTGAAGTTCTGGACATAGAAACAAATTAAAATTCCTTTCAATCTGTTTTTCCTATGCTCACTAATATTTTTTCCACAAGCATTCATTGCCTGGAATATTATTCTACAGCCCACTTTCTGGACCAAATTAATGATAGTAAACTTTGGATGTAAGGTTGCACTTTCAAAACTGGAATGAAACCATATATAGTTCTGTATCTACTACCTAGGTTACTTTGATGTTCAGTTTACCAATTGCATATATAAATAGTAGAATTTCTTTTTTGGCTTAACTTGTAGGTACATCTATTTACATATATTAAAAAAAATGCAGATGCCACTTTAAAATGCAGTTGCCTCAGATGTCCAATTCACATCATAAGTCCATACTAAATATTATTTAGTCTCTGATTGTCATAGAAGATTTTTTTATTGTTGTTTTATGAGCAAGGTCCTTTATTTCTTTCTAAATCTTACCATCATCGTGGCAGAAGGCATAACAATCATAAATCAAGATTGCATTGTACTAGTGACTGTAAACATGAAATGGTCCCTGAATCAAAGAACATATGGTTTCACTCAAAAAATTCCTTTTTTTGCTGTTATTTGTGACCTTTGAAAAGCTTATATCTGAGGGAAGACATCTGTGTTTCACAACCATGTTACCATGATCATGCACAGATTTCTTCAAGATCACCTCCCACACCAGAAAAAAGCCCAAGATACGATCTGGAACACAATGACATGTGTAATGATCACACATACGTACTATAAAATGTCTTGCAAATTTGTCTGAAGACTCTACCAGCAGTCCACAATTACTTCTGAAATGTGTATTTTTTAGACCTCTTTTCTAAATTGACTTATTCTTCAGGTTTCCAAAATCTTGTACAGATAAAATCTTAATAAAATCAGTATATGGACTTTCACAAGACATTCTTTTAGAAGATAAGTTCTCCTTATTAAAATTTTTTATTTGTTTTGGTCAATCAAAAAATCATTAATTAAAAAAAAAATTACTCACCCTTGTGCCATGGCCTTATTCTTTCTTTGTTTTTTTTTTTACTTTTGCACATCTTAGGTGATACAAGGTCTTGATTTCTCAGTCTCATACTGTGCAAGATGCTCAAAATGTTACTCCCCTGTAACACCTGCAATGTCATGTATTGTTGCCACTTACGTAAAAGTCAGCTCAGGGAATGTGGGAATAAAGCCATGACTTCTCCGATGTCACAAAGTCTCTCTGATATGTGTATGCACATCTTCTCAACTCAAAACCAATTGTGTAGTATTTTCTCTGTCTGGACTTTGGAAGCTATTTCTTGGACATAGAAATAGCTTCAGACTCAGGAAGACTGCCTTGTTACATGATTTTGATAAGAGACATAATTGAAAACTTAGATCAGATCAGATAACCAGGGAGGATAATTTATTAAGAGGACCATCGGCATACAGAGATAATTTGGAAAACGTGATATAGAGCTGAAATGTCTGCAGTCTTGTTTTCCCTCTTGCATATCACAATTGACTGATTGCTAAGATCTAAGTATTTATTTGCCTTATCAATCACTTTGTGCCTGAGTCAGTCACTGATGGGCATAATCCTCTGTTTGTGACTTCAAAAGACATCTCTGGAGGAAATTTGAATGTCATCAGCAACGAATTGAGATATTACTGAAAGCATCAGGTAGGAGAGAGATGTTTGCACAAGGGGCATATTAATCAACAACTGGAGAAAATAAGCAGCGTCAAAGCAGCGTAATTCAGTTGAATTTGAATTAAATTCTCGCATATTTTCTGCAAAGTAGAAGTAAGACAGCTAAACAGATTGATCAAATCATGCAAAAAACCAAAGCCCATTCCCAGAAAATAAATATAGATGGAGTAAATTGGGAAGCCTTAATTGTATAGGAATACTAAAGATTCTGCACTTAAAGGGTCATTACTTAATTTCTGTTATCTCTGTAAGTTTTCATTAACTATCCATAAATTGCTATGAAGATTCTTTCTCTGTCAATCTTTTCAAAATACTTCTTCGGAAACAGTATGAATGTAGTTGTAAAAGGAATATAAAGGTATTTGCTAAGGATTTCTTTCAAAGCTTACAAAAATATGTTAAAATTATAAACAATATGGGCATGATTATACAGGATTATAGGATTTGTAAACAAGAATAAGGTACGAGAGAAAAAGGAAAGTATCAGTTTTTGTTATTTTGCTTCAACGGAAAATGATTAGTAGTTTCATATGTGATATTCTGCATATAGTAAAAGCTGACATATAAGAAAATACAGTCAGTTGAACACTTTTAATGTTTACTGAAGATAATTTCTATTTCAACAACTGCATGCTAGTTTCATATGTTATCTAAGATTTCAGAAAAAATAACAGGCTTTTTGGTGTGGATTGGCTTAAAGAATGTGGGTTATGAGAAACCTCTCCAGAAACTGTAATGGACATGCTTACTCCTTGTAGTCTACAGTAGAGTAACCGAGAAGCTTAGGAGATCCCAAGAATTTATCTAAAAACTACCTGTAGAGGGTATAATAGGATCTGGAATATTTTACAGTGGAAGAAACAGACTGTAAATAGCTATATACAAGTCAGTGATTTTGGACTTTTTGTTATTATTTCTGGGTTTATTTTAGTATTGCGATGAGGTAAGAGCAAAGCAAATACAAAAGTTTACCTTTTATTTGACCTAATCTTGTTCTTTGAATTGGCTGAGAAAAAGCCCATCCATCAAATTAAAAATAAAAATTAAACCAAATAAAATTAACTTCCAGGATCATGGACACTAAACATAGAATTGTTTTACTTCTTTATAATATAGGACAGATTTTAAGGCACCTCAGAGATATAGAAAGAAATAATTTTTCCTTGTTTAAGGAAACAGCCTAACAGTTCATTCAGAGAAGCTTTGAGAGGTTATGGAGAGAAGATTCTATTGCAGGAGATTTTTAATGCTTTCTACTAATTTTTATTTTGAATTTATTAGTTACTAGTGTATAATAATATTAATGGATTTGCTGTCTTTAGTTATAATTATTTCCTCTTAGTGTAGCCTATGTTGTTGCCATTTTCCTTTGTATTTCCTTGGATTTCTTCATCACCTGAGATTTTCCCACATGTTAGCTGTCATGAAATTAGTTTTCTTAATTTGGATGCTTGGTTTGACGTTTCTGGAATTTGTATTTTATTGCTAATGTCAGACAAAGAAGAAGGAGATAAGGGGAGTATTGAGAACACAACCGTTCATCAGTTCCCATAGCCACATATAAAAGAAGCAAATAAATGTATTCTGTTAATGCAGTAAAGTCAGAGTCCTTGTGCCTTGAGATACATTAAAGAGACTCTCTAGCACTCCAAGGACTGCCAAATTAGATGATGCTGAGGGAAAAGAAAGAAAAAGGAAATAAGAAAAAAAGCACTTTCATATAAAATTCACATTGCATTTAAAAAGCGTAAGACAGAAACACTTATCCAAAGCAGAAAGCACAGGTCACTACACGTTGAGTTTAAGNGCTTTTCACCGAGTGGCTGCAAACACAAGTCAGGTAGTACAGAAATTGTGAAGACCAAGCAGTGATGAATCCCCGTTTCTCTGCTCAGTACTGAGAGGAAGAAGGGGAAAGCCCACATAAATTATTCATCTTCTGTGTCACAGACCTGCACCTGCAAATGGATAATCCCTCTATTAGGGTTGCGGAAGGTCACATAGCACATACACAAAACACTGTTCTGGGTTATTGAGTTTTTTTGATATGCTGGGTAGAAGCTGTCACCTGAGCACCATTGGGAATCAGGTATTGTGCCTACCATCCTGTCAAGTTATATTTGTCCTAAAAATACCTTAGTTACCCTTATGATATGTTCTGGGTATAGAATAGATTTTTATAGGCATACTTCTTACTCAAAGCATGCATTTAAAGACTCTGTCTTTTAAATTTAATGAAAGTAAGCAGTTGAAGTCCATTGGCCCCTAGCACCTGGTTACTCCTGTTTTCCTTAACGGCTTGTGCATATCTCTCACACCTCTTCTAGTTCTCTTTTCTTATTGCCACTCTAGGGTCACATCCTTGCTTTTTGCCTTTTTATAATTGTGATCAGGGTTTTGTGGCTAATCTTTACTCATAAGGACTAAAAACCATCCAGAGCGAAAGTCTCTGCAGGCATAAGCAAGTGCAGCAACACTAAATTTGGTGGGATCCTGCCTGCTCTTTTTAGGATGGCTGCCCCACCTTGAATTTTCCTGCTATCCTCAACCTCTACTCCCCTATGAAGCATATTTTGCCACTGGTTGTGACTGACGAATTCTAGGTTGGATTTTAGATCCGCTACAAAATATATTCTGGCTATGTTAGCAACAAGCAGAGCTGCACAAAAATTACCCATTTTTGTTCTATAAGTGTCCATCTGCAGCAATGATGGTTTTCTGCCTAAATATTTTATTCTTCTGTGAATGTGCAAAAAATGTGATTTTCTTTCCCCTCCTGCCAGTTCTGCTGACAAGAAGAACTTTTTCATACAACTCTATAATTAGGCTCCAGAGTCCTGTGGAGACACACAACAGAGTAGTAGGCTTTATATTCTACAACATTCAAAAGTTGCAGTTCACAGACATGTGCACTTACATCTATCCCACCTCTTTGCATGCTATAACTAGTCTCTTCCACTCCCTTTAGATCTGTCCCCCTGTGTCTAACTAAAATGAGAATTTTGAGTGTTTCTGGTCCAAAACTGCAAATCAGCACTCGACCACTGTGTGAAACTTTTGACAGAATGGAACAGAGTTTCAGGTCATTGAAAAGACCAGCTCAGGAATCTTGTGTTGCTTTAGGTTATGTAATGAAACTATCAAAATTTATATCAAAACATATAATTCTTATGGGTTTTCACACAGTTCTTTTCAGCATGATTGTGAATTTTTATTGTTGTTTCCATCACATTCCAGTGTTCCTGATCGCAAAACCCAGTGGTGATGTTCCTATATAATGTTCCTATAGCAAATATATAATTGTAAGAAATAGATCACTGGTAAAAGTTTTATGTGGATTATTATATATTGATGTTGTATGGTCATTGGGGAAATCATCCTTTAAGATAAGCTTCAAACTAATTTGTGTTAAAGTACGTTGTTTTAGAGAACACAAGTCTTTGCTACTTGAGGGCACAGATAGCCACAAACACCAGTAAATTAGTAACATTAGTTTTACCTCCTAAAATGATTAACATCTGAGATTTCACAACTAGTAAGCTTCTATCCAAACCATTTGGAAACATGGACTAATATGATTCGTTTAGCTTTGTATTGACAAAATTTGGAGAAAAATATTTTCATGTTATGATACAGTTAATGAGAATTGCAGCTTAATCTTTAGCACTGTTACCAGCAAGAAGAACATTTCCTGTCCCTAGCTCATTTTTATAGGTTTACTTAATAATATAGGCAGTTGAGTCTGCCTGCTTGAACTAAAATAATTAGCAGACAGTAAACAACATTTTACATTTCACTTTATGAATGGTGTGGTGCCACTTTAAATATTTAATGTTTTGATCTGAATGATCAATTAATTCATGCAAAGTGCCAGGTTACAACTACAGTCCGAGCAAGAAAGCTGAGTTGTAAGAAAAGGTTGGCTCCTGTAACTGCTTCCAGCCAGCAAAGGCTGTAGGAAATAGAAGACCTAAAATGAATGTTAAAAAGGAGGGTATGAAAATGTAGAAGCTGTCAGAAAACAAACGGTAAAAACGTGAGAAAAGAGTAGGAGTGGATAGAAAGTTGTTTAATGCAGCTCAGTGACTGAATATCCATACGAGATCTTACAGGAGACAAGTATCTCATACATTTGAATTTCAGGTGGTGACTTATTTCTTTGTATACTCAGGGCAAGAAAAATAAAAAGATATCCCTCTTAGTCAAATTTACTTGCTGTTCTCATGAATACTGATGGTCTAAGGAAGAGAAGACTGAGAGTGTACCCGCAAAGTAGTCAAAGCTTAGGTGTTGAACATGCCAAAACCAGCAATGATTGTAGTTTTAACTTCAGGACCCATGTACACATGTTCTGAGCAACTTTATACACAATCATAAATTAAGCATACACTTTACCAACCTTTACTTCAATTTAGTTAATCTTAGGTGAAGTTCTGAACAATACATTTAAGAAAGAAATAGCCATGTTTTATTTCCATCAGAAACATTCAAAAACATACTCCTTACCCTTAAAAATGTGTTTATTTTTGTAGATTATGTCTTGTAAACCCCAGTATTTCTTTTCTATTGGGTTTTTCTTTTTTATTTTCAAAATTCCAAAAACATTGAATATCTGATAAACACATCATAAAAATTTTAAACAAGCTGTTTGATTCAGTCAAATGTAGTTCACTTTCAACAGTATAAAATATTCAGAAAAACATGTTTCCATTTGTTTTTTTCTGGAGACTAGATGAAGATGCAGCCAGTGCCATGTGAGGCTAGGGAATAACATTATTTTCTGGCTGATGCACAACTCAAAAAAATGTCCACAAGGGCATTTCTTACTGTGCCCACTTCCATGAATTAGTTCTATTACTGCAGCCTACGATGAGGCTTCTGAGCTGTAACACACAACAGTTTTCCCCTCCACCTCTTTTATTAATCATGATGACACTTAGAAAAGAGCCTTGCCCGTTTTTCACATTTCATACTGAATTTACAGGATTGACAGAAAACCCACAAAAATATTTGCTAACCTGTTAGGTTTGGTACAAAAACCACTGCACAGTGTTTAATATGGCTCCCTGGTGTGTCATTTGTGTATGGTTGTTTTCTATAGAAAGATCAAGCTTTGGTTGTATTTTTCAGTAGAGCCTGCTGCCTTCAACGTTTTGAAGACGGTGCTGCAAGTCCCTTGCCATTTGAATAGGGGAAGTTTCCTGGAAGTGTGCTGTGGAGTGGAGGGAGGTTTGATGGGGCACAGATCGTGCATATGGGAAACTGGCTCCATCTCATCCTCGTGCTGGGTTGGGAGACTTTTCACCTGTCACTGACACCAATGCAACATTACTGAAACATTATATGTCCATGTCACTGTCACTGGTTTTTTTTCTCCTTTGGAAACAATCAACAAAACGTCACAGTCATCTGAAAAAAATTGAGTCTTACAGGACTCCCTTATGAAGTGGGTCTACTTTTTCTTTATTTATAATAAGCTTTGATGACAGCATTTGGGTGCTTATTTGTTAATGAAAATCCAAAGATGGATGTGAAAAGAAGAACATTTCATTTTGTTCAAATATTTGTTTCTTTCACAGTTTTTCTTCTCCAGACTAAAAATATTCTTTTGATATATTAAAAATAAAATTCCATTCCCAACTGGGATTTTGCTAGTCATTGTCATAAAACAGAAAAATCTATTTTTAATCCAGCTAATACATTAACTACCACTGGTTCTGAGCAACCAAAGACTTCATTTTCACACTGTATCCATTCTCCCATCTGTAGAAACTGATGCAAGTATAAGGGAAGTCAGTTACCTATTCATCCTCTCTTCATGGTTTTTTCTGTGACACAGAAAACTCTAAAACTAACAGCAAAGAGCAGTTTGAACAGATCACTTAGTTGCCAAGGTAATAAAATCCATGAAACAAGAATAAGCAGATTTCTTGTATGATACTTAATGTTCATGGCTGACTAAGAAAAAAGGTAACAGGTTTTTGTAGCAGATAAGGTGCACATCTTTTGGAATAGCAATTTGCAATATTTGTGCAGTTTGCAGAGCCTGTACTAGATGAGGCGTGAACCAAGAAGAGGGAAAAGGGATATCTAACTACCCAAAATGGCTAGGCCCAATGCACTTGTATCCCAAATAGTTATTTCAAATGTATGTATGTATGAGCATGCAGGGAAAGACAATGTTTTTTTCAGAATTTCAAGTAACATTCAGAAGATTGTGAATTGTGATTGTCACTTGTGATTTGTGAGATACGTCTTACTGTTCTCAGTAAGAAAGACTGACCAGTAACTTTTGATTAATATGTTTTTTACTGCACCATTAAGCTTGTGTAGTTTACTAGCAACATGGGGAAATTCACAAATATAACATTTTTTTTTGCTCTCCAAATACAAATAAAGCAGCTTGTGCAGGCGTCCTCAAGGACCTGTGTCCTCAAATACATTTATGGAAGTTAATGTTCAGAGGATATTTATGGGAAAATTGAAGTAAATCATGTTAAGCCTCATATTACCATGGTACTGAACTGGGGGGAAAGAATTTATTTTAGTAGAGATAAAATATCTCTCCAGTCAGAGAAAGGAGGTATTCCAGAGCTCTGGACTTGCCATTGAAATCTCCATGGTTTGCAGCCTGTCCACTCTGGGTCTGTGAGTGAGTTTTCCCCTTGGAACTGAAGTTTTATGAGACGAATTCACAGCACAGTAAATACTAATGATCTTTGCTAACTCTCATCTGCTTCATTTGTCAAGATGATGAATCTGCATATGCTCAAAGTTTTAAAAGATACTGTGGTTTGCTATTGGCTCTAATGGGGACTTTTTTTTTTTTTAATAGCATGGAATTTTGCTGTTCAGAGTAATTTTGTTTCATTATGCTCATTTTTTGTGTAAACAGTGATCTGTTGCCATTTGGTCTCATACATGCTGTTTTGCTACAGAAGTTGTTCATCAAAGTGTTGACATTTCATTTTAGGACACATTTGGAAAACAGATATTGTTGCTGGTGGTGATTGTTTTTTTGTTTTGACTTAGGAAATGCCACATAGTGTACGTGAAAGACCTATGCACTTGTAGGAGTTTACCTGAGCTCACATTCCCAGACACTTTAGAAGGAAAATTAGCCCTTTGCCTCAACCTTCTCTCACACCGAAATGCCACCTACATAATGCAAGCAGAGCTGAAACAAATTAAAGGAAGCACTTCCTCATACAGCATGAAGTCAGCCTGAGGAGTATAATCACATAATTCATAGATCTGATTTTTGAAGGAGCTGGATAATTTTATGACCAATAATAACATTTTTAGTTATGCATACTAATTGGATTTCCTGCTTCATAGCATCAGGTATAGGGTCACTACATCACTACAGGGGTCGGGAAGGAATTTATTTACACACACACGCATATGTTCACACCCATGAGCACTTCTCCTGCATACAGCAATTAATTTCAATGATGTGTAATAGGGACATTTCTGAATCATCCAGCATAGGTCACGAGTTGTGAATAGTTAAGGCCACATGTCAACATGAGCCATGCAGGGGAACTGTAGTAATTGCATGTGGAGCATTCTAAAACTGTGGGCATTTTGTCCATTTTCCAAATCTCAGCAAGTCTGGACCCAGTTGCAGGAGGAAGAGAATCTGTCTAAGCCTTAGCTTTAATATTCAAATATTAAATATTCAATAATATTAATATTTCTGGTAATATGAAAAGCAATGCAAACCTCAGTCAATACCAGTGTGCCAGCTGTTGGCTGTATACACCAAAATGTGATTGAGAGTTTCGTTAGCACATCCTTCACTCTCCCATCATAGTAATTTCAGAAATCAACAGAAATTAAAAAAAATAGGACAGCATAGCATAGTTGCAACTTTAAAAGTATTACTGGTTTTTTTTATTCATGCTATAGGTAAAAATTAAAAATTGATTTGAAAATTCAGAGGATAATTATTGCAGAGAAAGTCCAGCTATAAGTATGATGAAGTAGCACATTGAGCCTCTTTTTATTTTACTATTTTTCCTATTGTGCTCTATGTTATCTACACTGGAACATGAACCTATGGAAGAATAGGCTAATTAGTAGGATTACTAAAGTATCATATATCATTATCAGCACTTTCAGCTGGATCTTGAAACCTTTTCTGTCACTGAGACTCACTGTATAGAATAGGAGAAGAGTTAGGCAGCAGTAAGAAGCCAACCAAAATCTGTATGTTCAGCATGCAGATGCCTAGAGCATGACAAAGGCAAGGAATGATGACAAGGAGAAGCGCTATATCTCACTGAGGCCACCACAGTTTGATATGGTCATTCACAATGCATGTCATCAAACCACTTCTTTAGAAAGTTATGTTTTTAAAATAAAAGTATAACACTCATTCTGTTAAAATGCAAGAAGATAAATTTCATTACTGGACTCTCTGTGGTTAAAGCTACTCCCCAAGTTTGAGTTATGGGCTTAGTTTTGTGAGGAGCCAGGGAAGATACAAATGCTATGTGAGAGTAACGATTTCAGCACACAAGAAACACTGTGTGCACTCATCACTTTGAAAGTTAAGCTATCAGATTGATGGTTCTCACAGGTTAGAGAATTTGAAGAACAATGAGCATATGGCATCTTACAGCTGACTATTCTGTAACATTCTCCCTGCAACACAAGCATAAATGTAAACGTTATTTTTAAAAATCTCAAATAAATTCTGGAAAAATAGAATTTCTTATATGATTAAACAGTCACATTTGTGGAAAGAAGACCAGAACATGCTGGAGAATGCTGCTTCATTGTTGCTATTAATTGAATCACTGAGAAGGAGTCCTCAATTCTGCTGCCAGGAATCCATCCGTTAGATAGAAAATAATGAAAGAGCCAGCAGTAGATCCAAGCACTCTAGCCTGAACCTAAAGTTTCTGTGGTTTAACCCAGTTTGATTTAGTTTATCTCTGAGTCCTGTTTCATTCACTTTAGAACTAATAGAGAAAGATGTGAACTGCAATTCATATCTCTAACAAATTAGCCTCTTGAAGATCACCTCATCTCTAGCCAGCCTGCTTACACTGTGTTGTAAAGTGTGATTGTAAGTAGCACAGTCATAACTGAAAAACTACAGGTAGAAGCATCCCGTTTTAGTTACAGTCTATCCCCTCTTAAATAGTCAGCAATTTATTTAGAATTTCACAATAAACACTAACTACATTAGGAAGCTCAAAGTAATAAAGTACACATGATCTTACATACACATAATCTTACTTAACAATATTAAAAAATCACAGAATCATATAATGGTAAGGTTAGAAGAGACCACAGTCTGTCATCCAGTCCAACCTCAAGAAAATGTAAATTACAAAATGGATCATGCAGGTGATATTTAAATTGTCTCAAGAGTGGTAGAGAAAAATAAGGCAGAAGTATAATTATAGAATAGCCAAAGAGAATTTTATTACATTAATGAAAAACAACACTGATAGACTTGACATCAAGAATTATTTGACTATACCTGATGAAAATATTAAAAGTGTATTAAATGGAGAGAAGTAGGACAGTATATTATTATAGCAAGAGAATACTAGGTGAGTTCAGAGGGCAGAGGAAAAAAAGGGGAAAAAATATCTGCATAAAATATCTAGGCAAATTTCTGACTAATCACACTGAGAGTATTGGAGGGCCAAGACAAAAGCCCTCCTTGTTCTGTGAAAGGATAAGGCAAAATTGGTCACTATGTAGATATTTTTCCTCAAAGAGTACAAATCACCTCAAAGAGAATGAAAAATAAGGATATTTGTTGGATAATCCAGAGAAAATTACAGGAGAACTGGGTAGAAAATTTAATTTTTACAGAGATAACAATTTTATTCCTTTTGTAGGATTCTGAATCAGGAAGCATGTTGAGGAAAGCCATCACCATAGTTGAAAACCCAAACAGACTTGAAAATATGTTAGGAGAATTACTGTGAGAAGACAAAAGGTTTAGATGGCATTCTTTTATGACAGAAATACAAGGAATTGTATCTGGTATTTCAGACTACATGATCTGAATTCTGTTGAATTCTATTCTGTGTAATCCAGGACTCCCTATTCTTCTTAGAAATTTGGGCCTCCGAATTCAATACTCTGTTTTCCCTAATTATTACTGAGAGCTAAAGATAAAGCAGAGCATCTGGAATGGTATTATGCAGATTCAAACAAACCCATGAGCTTTCATTCTATTTTAATTTCTGGAAAGACATTATTTGAATAGGAAGGATGAGAGTGGAAAAAAAGCAATAACATGGACAAGGCGATGGAGTAATCTAATTACATTATGTTCTTTCAATTGTAGCTATATAGTAGTTTATGCCATCCAATATTTTCTTATGAGCACTATCAACAAGGAAACGGGTAGTGTGTGTGTTTTTACTGGATGTCTTTGTAGCAGTGCCATTTTCTGTGTAATGGTGGTCCAGAAGATGATGGTAAATGTGTTATGGAAAGGTTCTGCAGCTCATCACAAAGGAAGGATGAACTGCATTTTTTTTTGGAGACTTTCCTGAACGTTTGTTTTCCTCCTCCTTCCCTGCTTTACTCTTTTAACACTCCAAATGAAAGGTCATTTCAAGTAAAAAATATAAGTTTGTTCTTTGTGTATGGAAAGCATAATTAAATTACTGATACTTTAAAAGATTGAGTTTAGATCCTGTTAAGCAGATTTTTATTTGTATTGATGAATTCATTTGACATCTGTTTACTACCTAAAGTATTGCTGCTATCATCTAATGACCAGACATTCTGGCTCCATTCACTGGAAGTGTCATTCAATAGCTGCTCTTTAGCACTAAATGTTGCATTACACAGAATTTATTATATTTTAATTATTTTTCTAATGTCAAGATTGCGTATTATGAAGCAGGTGTTCTAGTAAGAATCAAACACTGTGCATTGTCTACAAAGCACTTTTACTAAAATGGAAATGTCTGTGTCGGAAGTCTCTGAAAGCTTTAAAATTCATGTAGGGATAGTATCCTCTGCCCAGTTGTTTCTATTGAATATGAATTCATGCAGATTTTCATTTCTATGCACACAAGAATGTTTCAAGAGAAGATGAGTGTTCCTTAGGTTTTTCTATTTAATTTGCGAATACTCTACTTTAGCATTCTCTCTGCCATTGCTGAATGCTAAAAAACAATACTATAAATCAATGGAAACACTGCCAGATGTTGGACTGGCATAAAACACCACATCTTGCTGGATGTAACATTATTTTTATGAGGTGTTGGACAATTCACTATGCACCAATTCCACAGTAAATGAATTGGACTGCAGATAAACTTCCAGTTTTAGATTAAGGAGAAGGATGATCACCAGGAGTAGCAGTAATAAATGACTCTTTAAATATGAGGTATACTGAGTTATTCACTAATACTATTTGATTTGGGTGATCTAGTCTTTCTTTGCATCAGTGTGAGAACATTCCCCTCGACCTTTTGCTCAGAAATGAATGACATTCTCTTTCATGGAAGGAGGCAAAATTGCAAGACCCCTACCTTTGAATCAAAGCTAAAGGCCTTTTTCTTTAATGTGCGTGTGCATAGTGAAATGTTGGGTGGAAGGGAAGAAGGAACTTGGACAGGCCAGGAAAGTGGGGGGTGAATCTCTGATAAAGATGCTGTCAGAGAGCTGTGGGAAAAGGCAAGAGGCCTGAGGAGTGACAGAAGGCTTGTCTGCATATGACCTTGTCTTAGGAAAGTGGTTTCTAAAATTTAGCTTCATCATTGACATCATTAAATCTAGGCAGATCATGGGACATGGCACCACTCTTTGCACAATTATTGTAGGGAAGGACAGCAAACAAGGTAATAATATCCATTTGTTATAAATCACGTGGTAACATTAAGGCAAATTATATAAATTGTTGGAATAAACGGGAGGGATGTATTTTTAAATTAAATTTATTTGGAATTACTTTATCAAAGAAAATCAGAATTCTGGAGGGTTTAAGGATATTTGGTAAGAATGTGTATCTAGGCTCCAGAAACCAAACTCAGATACTGAATATAAGTGGACTGGCTTTCAGAAAGGCTAAGCTGCCAGTGGCTCCCTTTGTCTTGCCACAGTGGCAGATGATGTCTTTCTGCTTTATGTTTTTAATAGGGTTAGCTGATACAGCATAAAATAATGCACTTCTGAAAATGTAACTTAATTTATTACATCTTT
Organism: Lepidothrix coronata; assembly: GCF_001604755.1. NCBI lineage: Eukaryota > Metazoa > Chordata > Aves > Passeriformes > Pipridae > Lepidothrix > Lepidothrix coronata. Next base: position 3,796,119 of record NW_016690233.1, on the reverse strand, counting down.
ATTACAGTATTTAATTTGACCTACAGCTTGAGAGGGGATGCTATGTCCCAGCATGTGTCCTTCGTCTGAATTTTATTTCTAAAAGTATAAGCAGGAAAGATACTGAGGGAAAGCTACTGGTCAGTTATGCTGGTGAGGATCTAGGAAATACTGAACCAAATGTAGGCAATCACTGTGTTGGTTTTGGTATTTCACCACAACAGCTGTAGTAATTTGCAAAGAATGCAGTCCATTCTAGATGTCTCATGTACATCTTTTTTCTATTGGTGTTTTCCTTTATATAGTGTATATATATATATATATATATGATAAACACTAGCATCTGTCCCCATCAGCCCACTTGTTTGACTCCACATTTAGAGGGACATCATACTTCAGGTTAATTATTAATTAATTAAGAGTGGAATTTATACTTGCATAACAGATCATTTACCAACAGCCCAGGCTAATCGGGGAGGTCGCAGGTGACTTCAGGCTATCCAGTATGACACCCATCTGCAAGAATGGCAGAAAGAGGATTTGAAGAACTATAGCCCTGTCAGTCTGACCTCGATTCTGGGGAAGGTCACAGAAGATCATCTTGAGTACAATCACATGGCCTATGCAGGACAACTGGCGCAGCCAGTGAGAGTTTATGAAAGGCAGGTCTTGCTTCACTGACCTGATCTCCTGCTATGACAAGGTGACCTACTTAGTGGATGAAAGAAAGGTTCTGGATTTAGTCTACCTGGACATTGGTAAAGCCTTTGGCACCAGTTCCCACAGTGTCCTCCTGTCTGCTAATGGCTTGGATGTACTCTTTGTTAGGTAAAAAAACAGCTGGACAGCCAGGCCCTTAAAGTGGTGGTGAATGGAGTTCCATTCGGTGGTGGCCAGTCACAAGGGGTGTTTCTCAGGGTTAATTATTGAGGTCAGTCCTATTTAATATCTGTATTGATAACTTGAATGGGGGGATCAAATGCACTCTTAGTTTGCAAATGACACCGTGTTGGACAGGGATGTCAATCTGCTTATGGACAGGAAGGCTCTGCAGAGGGACCTGGACAGAGTGGATTGATGGGACGAGGTAAATTTTATGAGATTCAACAACGCCAAGTGGTGGGTTGTGCACTTGGATCACAACATCCCCAGGCAGCGCTACAGTCTGGGGGCAGAGTGGCTGGAAAGCAAGCCAGCAGAAAAGGACCTGGGGGTGCTGGCTAACAGCAGCTGAACATGAGCCAGCAGTGTGCCCAGGGTGCCAAAAAGGCCAATGGCATCCTGGCCTGTATCAGAAACAGTGTGGCCAGCAGGACCAGGGTTATTGATTGTCCCCCTGTACTCGGCACTGGTGAGGCCACACCTCGAATCCTGTAATTGGTTTTCAGCCCCTCACTACAAGAAAGGCACTGAGGTGCTGGAGCGTGTCCAGAGAACGGCAACAGAGCTGGGGAAGGGACTGGAGCACAAGACTGATGAGGAGCAGCTGAGGGAGCTGGGGATATTTAGTCTGAAGAAAAGAAAACTGAGGGGAGAAATTGCCTCTCTCTACAACTACTTGAAAGGAGGTTTGTAGCAGGGAGCTTGCTGAACTTAAACCAGTAGACCCTTGGAAGTTCAACAAAACAACATTTGTTACCAAGAAGTAGCAATAAAAATAAGAAACTGAGAGACAGGAAAGAGAATGGAAACAAGTCTCCAAGACAACCCCCCCACTCACTCAGGCATTACTTACGTATACCGACCCCAGAATGCTTAGAATTCCCCATAGCAGAAGCTGCATCCTCAGAGCATCGGCAGCCTCACATGATAGCAGGCGTCCCTGTGGAGGTAACATTGTCTTCCATGTGAAGCTTGAATCCGCTCCCAGCAAGAGCTATCCGCTTTTTATACAATTAACCTATGACATCTACTTGGGCATGTGTGGCCAGCACCACCGAGTTAGAGGCCTTCGGTCCTTCTCCTCGTTATGTAAGTGGTGTGTCCCTGCTGTGCATGTGTGGATACACTGGAATTTCCCCACACCTGCTTCCTACACATCAAGGGTCTTTTCTTAATGAGTCTGGGGGCTTACTTCATCATCCTCCTCTTCACTTTCGCCTTCAAATGTCCTTGGAGGGCCATGGGCCCCAATTAGTCAGGCCTCAATTAATTTCAGTTTATACAAGATGCTTCCTTCAAGGACGAAGTTCTCATTTATCAGTGCTTGTTTTCACATAAGTTGTCAGGAAAAGAACATACTCTTGCAGTTGGCTTGGCCAAACACAGACCAAAAAGCAACAGCGTCTAATTAAGCACAAATACAAGATTGTAGCCGGATGGGAGTCGGCCTCTTCTCCCAGGTAACAAGTGGTAGGACAAGAGGAAATGGCCTCAAGTTGCACCACAGGAGCTTTAGATTATTAGGAAAAATTTCTTCATCAAAAAGATTATCAAGCACTTGAGCAGGCTGCCCAGGGAAGTGGTGGAGTGACAATCCCTGGAGGTATTTAAGAGATGTGCAGATGTGGTTCTCAGGAACATAATTTAGTGGTGGACTTAGAAGTGCTGGCATAACAGCTGGACTTGAGTCTTACTAACCTACTCAATTCTGTGATTCTATGATCTGTGGAAAGCAATTACACAGGTCTTTTCACTATTTATCCTCATTTTCTAGGAGGTTTTGCTGACAAAGAAAAACACTTTAAATGCTTTTCTCTAAGGTCAGAATAAATACTTTTCAGGAATTCTGTGGCCATTCCTTTTATCCTCAGAGAATTTTTTGAATTACAGATTAATTTGTTAATTTTCCAGTGTTACAGTGGAAACACGGTCACAAGGGCAGAAGGAGCACACTACACAGACCAAGGAGAGACTGAGTCTGCAAGGCAGTCCCTGTGGGAATTTGTAAAGCCTCTGAGTCTTAGTCTCTGTGAAACAGATATGATACTTATCCATCTTTAAACTCTCCAGTGACTACAGCTTAAGGAAAGTTTGCATTACTGAGCCTGAGCTAGTGATGTTCAAATGCAGGTAGAGTCACATTGCCTGCTTTCTCTGACAAGCCTAGTGAGATGCACACTAAGATGGACACCATGGGCTCACTGAACTCAGTAGAAACACTCCCAATGTGTTAATCAGACTTTAATTCAAAATATTAATGCTGAATATTAACATGGGCTACATTTTTAACATTGGCAGTAACACTTTTCTATTCATGAATTCATGTTGAGTGTTGCTTTGTTTGTCAAGGCAGTGCAGTGTTCTGTTTACAGATCAATTTTCTCAACAGCAGTAAAAAAGTGTTTCACAAAAAGAGAGAATGTTCTGGTTTAAGGTGGTAAACCTTTTTCAATACGTCGTTCACTGTACTTCTTTTGAGATTTTATTACATGGATTTCTGTGTTGATTCTAAAGGGTTGAATTCACTATTTGAAATGAAAATATGACTGGTTTATTTTTTTTTTTTCTATCCTGTTGTATTTGATTTTGTACTTTACATTTTCAAGTGAATACTTCAGCACTGTAAATCTTCCTAACTGAAATATCATGTGTTCTGAGATATTTGCAGAGAAAATACCCCCATAAGCAAAGAAAATGCAAATGAAAAATTTCAAATGAAAATGAAGTGAAAACATTTTTTTTCCTTAAAAATATTTTCTTTAGCTTTCATTAATAACTACCAAGGGATGTGTTACTTAAATGTAAATGAAGAAAAGAAAATATCACCTTAAAGTATTCAAATAACAGATCTTGACTCCCAATTTACTTGTCATATGCAATAGAAATAAATCAGCATTGTATTTAAAATTTTAGATTTAGATTTTTAAAAGGTGTATTTAGGAAGAAGTTCTGTACAGGTTTGTGTGCGTGTGTATACATATTTATACACATAGTGATTTCGTATACATACATACGTAAAAACCTACCCTTTATTTTTGTTTACAATGGTAGGCTTATGAATGACACAGGAATAAGCTGCTATATCTATAATTCAGGAGCATAATAAAATCATGCATGTAAAGCAATGTTCAGAATAACTCTCTTCAAGTCTTTCGTTTTGCCCAAAGCATTTTACAGTCAATGCACAGCTACAACTTGTACTTCCTGAGATGTCAGACTGTTTATAATGGTTCAGAGATTAAATGGGAGATGACTTAAACTGCAAAAGGGACCAGATGCTGCAATAAGTTTCATATATATAATTTCTATTGTAATCATATGTATTTAGCTAGACATGAATTTCAGAATCATGACTATGGGTTTGATATTTGGCCAAAATCCTAATTCATTGTCTGAGTCATCATCCAGAGTAAATCTTCCACTAACATGATTCGTTGATTCAGAATTTCATATTGATGTTTAATCTAGCAGAGTCTTGACCACTGGACATTATTTTTACAACTTTATAACATCTCTTATTTCTTCAAACGCCTTAATAAATAACAATTTCAATTACATTTTCTCAGACTTTGAACTGAGAAACAAGTTACTGGATCTTGAAAATACTGTGCATCACAGTAAAGTGTTTGAGTATTCTTTCATTATTTTGCTTTGTTGACTGAAGAAGTAAACATCACATTTCTCAAACAGTAATACTAAAGCTTTGAAGTCTTTTATTAGATCAACTTCTTTAATGAGAGCAGAAAGTTGCTCATGCTCAGAAACATCTTTTCCTTTGTTAAATAATAATCATCTATTTTCATTACTTCCATAATGTAGCAGTGCCTTTTTAGTTACTGAGAGTTTTAAGACTGCAGTACCATTTGCCTTTCAAAATGTTCCATTTGTATAACACATACATTATTTACCTTTAAGAAGAGAAAGAGAGATGATCAAATATCTTACGCAAAAAATATGAAAATAATCATGCTTAAAATATTTAACAAAATTTACTTTAACAGATAAATATTTCTAGGAGTTCAGTAATACAGAATCCTTAAAGAGACAAATTCTAAAGAGACATTTCTGTCTCAAATGTTTATCTTAGTGTTTCTACACAGTCTCTGTTATCCCCCTCCCCTTAAATCTGAGGCAACACTGCATGCTGGAAAAAACATCAGGTAGATGATGGTTCCCTTTCTAGATGGATTTTCTTCCTCTGGCAGGTTATTTGCAATGGCTATTCTGCTTACAACTGACCTGGTAAGACTCCAAAGACCAAAAACTAGATCTTGACTTTTCTGAAGGATAACGATGCTCAAATTTTTCCTATACTAAGAAGCAGCAGTGATGAAATGTATGTTCAAGGATATTTATTGAGTGCTATGTTACAGAGCAGGCAAAATCAGTCTTATTTTCCCTTAAGTGCTGAAGGCAGTACTGAACAAATGGTATAAATGCTTGTAATGAATGAAATCTACATTCTATTAACAATTAGATTGTTGGTGCTTAAAGCTCTTTTACTCAGTTTCTCTCAACTGACATTTTTTCTAATCAGTTTCAGATGACAAATACATTCTTTTAAAGTCTTTTAATTGACACAGTGATGTGTCTTTGCAGAAAAATGGCTTAGGTAATCTAAATGCTTCCTTATATCTTGACAGATATATGCTTGTTGTAATTGTTTACTTTGTGTCCTGTACATGGAAAAACTGTGAATCTCAGAAATAAAGCACTATGTAATGAATTAACTCCAGTGATAACTACTCTTTTTATTATACAGCAGAGTAAACAGCCATTAATTTAAAACACGTAAATTGGAAATCTGAGAACCATATCACTAGCTGTAGTGGGACATATTCCTACAGAGCACAATTACTGCCATAATTCTTGAATATATAAGAATTGCCATGAAGCAGAACAGTCAGATATTCCCATTAAGAGGCATCAACTACTACCTCATTAAAGGAAAAAAGAATCTGTGGTCACGGGAAGAATCTACAAGTCATTCCATTTCCAAATTAACATCTAAAATAGTTTGAGTATAATGGCAATAAAGATAAAGGTTTGAAAGCTTATTACTTCCTCTGAAGAAATAGCACATTCGACATATTTTTGAAAGGGTCAAAATATCATGACAAAGCCCTATATAGCTCAAAAACAGTTGCATTTGACCTCTGAAAAATGGACATGTTTGTAATTGAAGGTACTCTCTAAAAAAGAAAGGAAAAAAACACCCAAAAAATTGAAACCTGTTTCACTTTGTCATAGAAGGATATATGCAGTGAAAGAATGCATTTAAGGAGATATCATTCCATTTTTCAGATCTTTAGGGTTATTCTAGACCTTATGCTTTGGTTATCAGTAGCTACAAGTGGGTGTTTATGACATTAGATATTAATTGGCTGAACATAGAGGAATTCCACTGAGCACAACTCTAAAATATTTTTTCTCAAACTGTCTTCAGATCAGTCGCCCACTCTAGGGGTTCTGATCTGTCTTCTGGAGACCTTTCACTTAGCTGCCTTATGTGTGAATTTTAGGATTCTGATTTAGGGAGTCAGGATTGCACCATGGGAAAGAAGTATCTTTCCCATACCAGGATACCAGGTATCTAACTTAGGCAGTCCTTGTATGATCCTGAAAAACTTCATGTATGGGTTTCATTATTTTTTAGAAAGGGAGAGCATTTGTGAAGATTTACTAAGTAAGGTTTTTCCCGTTGCAAAACTACAACTTTACAAAACTCTTTCCATATCCCTGGAAAATATCTAATTTTTTTCCTTAAAATTTTTGAGCACAGATCACCACATAATATATACTAGTAAGACAAAATAAAGCAAATGCGGTTATATGACCTGTGTACTGTGCAGAGAAAGTCACTTTTGTTAAGTTTTGCTGTAGAGTTTGAATACCCTGAAAAAAAGATAATGACATTTGAAGAGACATACCTCACATTAGGCAAGCTCTTTGACCAGTCGGTTTTGTTAGCATAAAGTGATAGCTTGGAATTGCACACTGAAGGATGCAGCTTCCGTTTTGGACTAACTGTGTTGTAGCTCCTGTTTTTTCTCTTACTCTACTCCTTAAGTATGCAGTGCAATGCATTCATTTAAATTCAGTATTTGGTATTGGCCAGAATAAAAGAGAGGTTCAATGAGGTTCATTATCAGAGGCTCTAGGATGCAGAGTCCCCTACGAACTCCTTACTTTTCCAGTCCCAGGTCTCCTGAGTGGGCACTGTCCTGAAGATATGTCCATCTCAGCTCATTGTTAAGGCCTGAGCAATTCCTACCCTAAAGCTCTCTCCTTTCAAATTTGCTGCTAGGGTCTGAACGTTTTTTGCCCTCGGGCTCTATTCTTTCAGACTGATCATCAGGGTTTGCATGAATGTTGCCTCTGGGTTGTCTCTTTTCAGTTTCAATTTCTGAGTTGAAGCTCTTGCTGCCCTCAGATTTTCACCTTTCAGTTTCAGCATTTGGGTTTAAAGACCCACTGGCTATAAAAGACTTTCCATTTTAATATTTTCTTGTGTTAGATGTAGTTGCATTGCTCTTATTGATGATGCTTCCCTTTTCACATTTTGCAATATTCACTGAGTTGGTTTGCTCAGGATTTTTATTATTTTCACTTCTACTATCACTCTGTATTGCAATATAGTAAGAATCTTCATTGATTATTTGTTTAAGAATTTCTTGAAATCACTTGCAAGTTTTCCTTGTGTTTGAACAAGCAAACTGTCATGGGTACAGAGTATGCTTTCCCTTTCATGAAGAAATGTGTGTGCTTACACGTTTTAGAATGCCACATCAAGCTTTATAGGATTTGTTCATCTCTTTATGTAATCATATCTTCTCATTCTTTGTGGAGACTTCAGTTTCAAAAAAGAAGTTTTCATTACTGAACTTTACATAATAGCATTGTAGTATTATATCTAAATGCACCTCTGCATTATCAAACACAGATAGTGTATGTGCAAATGTTTGGGATGACGCCTTTATAGTTTACCTGCACTCCCACACAAAAATGCTTGCTTCTCATACATTGTTTTCAGTGTGCTTGGCTGGTTTAACCCTACTGATTTTCTATAAAAAAAATTTATTTCTTCCACTGGCTCCTTATTTTTCAACATTTCATGCATGCTGTACAAGGCCAAACTATATGCTGGAGCTCTGGAGCAAAAGAAGCTGAGGTAAGATTATACATGAGTAGTTCACAGAACCACAGAGAGGCTGAGCAGGGATGGGGTCTCTGGAAATCACCTGGTCCAACTCCCTGCTCAGAGCAGTGTCACCTACACCAGGATTCCCAACTTGTGTCCAGTTGTGATTTAAATATCTCCAAGAATGGAGAATCCACAGCCCTTTGGGGAACCTATTTTGGTGTTTGACCACCATCACAGTTAAAAAAGGTGGGCGTTTTAGGTTTAAATTCAATTTGTTGTGTTTCAATTTGTGCCTATTGTCTCTGATCCTTCCACTGTGCTTTACAGCATATTTGTGTTCAAAACACAGTTAATTGCATTTGCTGTGTTCCCCTGCAACATGCAGAGAGAATGCAAAGTATATATTGTGCTAAAGCCTTTCCATGTTAGAGATGCACAAGCTCAATATTAAAACAGATCAAAACCCTGTCTTGGAGATAAACTAGTGAAAAAGTGAATGTGGACACACACAACCTTTTCAGGAGAATTTTTTTCTGTCTGTTTTTCCCCAGAAGTAATTTACTTATCTGAATGCTTGAAGTTTAAATTGCAAAGGCACTTCTTGTTCTCCTGGACAAAGACTTGCTATTTAGACTCTTGAATGTAGGTATCTAACATCAGAGGCTATTTAAATCAGGGCCTATATGTTGGGGCTATCAAGAGCAGTCACAAGAAGTTCACTGTAACAGTTGAGTGAGTTTCAGTGGAACAAGGGTTTTGAAGGCCCATATTTATCATGTTAATAGGATTCTAAACTGATTTATAGAAATATTCACTTATCATTTGCATAACTTTGTTTTTTCAAGCTGAGGTTCAGTAGCTGTAAAGACTGTATGGGGCCAGCATAGAGAATCACGATAAAGAGCATGGTTAAAAGCAGGACTCTTGATTATTATTCAAAATGGATACATGCATGTTGCTTGTGTCAAACACACAAGGTCTTTCAAATTGTTTCTTTTAAGTTGTTGTTTTTTTTTTTAAACTCTAGTGATATCTTCCTATAGGAGGTAATCTCTAGTGCGTATTTAGCCATCTCCAGAATGCATTTCATTCCATTCCCCTCTACCTTTGACATGATAGCAACCCAAACTCTTTTAAATCTAGTACTATATTCACATCTGCCTTACAGTAAGAGAATGTTTGTTTCTTTTGGATTTAAGATCACTTGCAACAGCCTCTTGGTGTATTAGTGATTAACAGGAGTCTGTTGCTTTTATTTCCTTTTGTTACTATCACTTTCTCACACCTTCATTGAAGTAAGGAAGATCCAGGATTTTAACTTCCTTATCTGTTAATAAACCAACCAATCCACCAATCAAAAACTCCTAGACTTGCTAGATTTATTATTTATATTTGCTATGTTATCTATATTTTACTCTAGGTAGTTTAAAAGGATCATGGGATGTGGGCATTTAAGAACTTGAGTTTTGACAAATAAGTAGTTACCAGACACTAAGTAGTTATTATACATCATGCATTTCACAGCAAGTTTCCATGGAAATATGCTTTGTATTGCCCATTAGAAGTTCAGTATCATTGCTCTTCTATTAAAGTAAGCTACATCACATTACATTACATATTGTGTGGGATGCTGTAGGAAAGGAAAGACACTTGGAAAGTAACACTGAGTAGCTGAAATACAGTTATTTGTTACTTTACTAATTTGCAAAAAAATTTTTTCATTCCTGAAAATGGAATTTAAACGCCAAATCATGTATGTGTAGAAGGAAATTCCAAGATCTTGTTTATCCTCATTTCCAAAAGAATAGAATGATGTTAGACCACAGGGGAAAAAAACCCCAGACTTGAGGTATTCCTAAAATGAATAGATATATATTTTTGTTGACATATATTAGGCATGTGATGTGATTTTCCTAATTTAGTACACAGCAAAATGCAAAGGTCATTTTTGCCAAAAATAGATTTTATGAGAAATTTTGTGCAACAAGGTCATATGAATCACTTCCAAATTAAAACAAGACTGCTCTTTTAAGCAATTACTAATCCCATTTTGAAGTACAGATAGTGTGCATTCAGCAGCATAATGTTAACAGTATATAAAAAGATAAATATGAAAAGGCTTTTTTTGTTTGTTTTATAGGTAAACTAATTTTACAAAAAATGTTTCAAAAAGGAGTATGTCTGAAATGCTAATAGATGTTTGAAAATTCTATTTTGTCTTGCTCAGGACCTGGGATTTGAGAATTCAAACGCATTTAACCTTTATTAATTTCTTTTCCACACCACCTTCAGTTTATGCATGTTGGATTAGGTTGTGTTTCTACAGGCCACTCTTTTATTATATTCTTTGGAAATACCTAAATGGTTGATGCCTCCAGGCTTTAACCTCTCATTGAAATCTCAGACCATTGTGCTTATTTGTCATACCTGTGTTTTGCAGGTAGTTCTGTACTAATGATCTCTATTCTGTCTTTTTATCCAAACTTTTGAATTTAAACTCCTCTCAACTGACTTTTACTTCATATCCAGTCCTTTTTAATAAAGAAAATACTATCTTGAAATGTTTTCTTGGGCTCAGAGTAAATTTTGAGCATCTGATATGGATTATCAGTGAACCTCTGTTTATCTATTTGTCATGGTTTAGGAATGGTATTCTCCAATTTAGTAATGGTGAAATCTGTGCCACTTCCCCTCCCCCGCACTCCCAGTTGAAGGCAAAAAAGGCAAAGATCATGGCTGGAGATAAGAACAATTTACTGGAAACAGCAATTGGATAAGAAAACAAATAGTAGCAGCTACAAGATGAATTAAAAAAGAAAAAAAAGAAACTATTTACACAGAAAGCCCCCTACTATAACATCTGGGCCTTAGCCATGGTCCCTCACAGCTACTATAAAAAATTAACCCTTCGTGACAGCAGACAGGATACTATCACAGGACAGATACAATAGACCAATCAACTCTGACATATTATACCTCTGTTTATAACCAAGATCAGATTTGATTTTTACTTGTCACTATTATACTGGGGAAATACTATGTTAGGACATCAGATTGAAAATTATTTTGAGTTACTGGCTCAAGATAAGTACTTTTGTGTTACAATGCAACTGTATCATTTTATGGGCACGTCTTTATTTGATGAAAACCAACAAAAGAAAATCCAGATAAATTTAGTTAACAATTAGACAGCAACATCTACCTTTCTTTATAATGAATAATGAATAACTCACTCTTATTAATGTCCCTCACTACTGCTAAATCCACTACTAAAATTCATACATCCGACTACAGAGAAATTAAATTATTTTTTGTGGGAACAATACATACAGATTTTGACCCATCAGATTTCATTTATGGCATGTAATTATTATTTGTTTATTTTTGTAGTCAGGGCTACAACAGCAATACGATCTTTAATATTTTATTGCTATTTAGATATGGTGCACTTAAGGACACCCTGTTACGAAATGGAATGAGATTCAATGTGTGGAGCAATGAGGTGATGCTATAACTTAAACTATGTTCTTAATATACATTGCCTCAGTAAGAATTCTGCAAAGTATTTGTTTTCTTGGTGCATAAACTTACAGATGAAAATCAAAGCCAGTCAACAGTAACAATGTACTCTCTTGTAATCTATTATTTACTGTTACTTTACACTTCTGAAAAATGATCCTTTTGAAGCTTTTTACCATTTACTTTCATTCTTACAGTAGAACAAATTTGAAAATGCTGCCTTTTTTGACTTCTTTGAATCACGTGGGTTCATCCATTCAGTGATGAATTATAAAGTCGGACAGTCTTCTCTCAGGGGGAAATACTTGTATGTTTTGTCTAGCACCAATCCAAACTAAGTCTTCATGTATTACTACTGGGTAATTGGTGTTCATCCTTTTTGAAGCAAGGTACAATGCAACTGATAAAGGAAAGATGTTAAACTTATTCTTGGCTACGCAAACCAGTACAGATATAGGTGGATATTTTATATGTATCTCAGAGGTAAAATCTATCTTTTTTCTTTTTTTTTTAAATTTTCTTTTCAGGAATGTCACATAATTTCACTCCATTCTTCTCTAATAGCTGAGCCTTTACACTTTTAAATTTAATTTAAATTATAATAGAACACAACCTATTGCAGGCAGAAACAGGATAGTATATTTATATCTGCACCATCTCCAGGCAGAAAAAACAATTTTATTTTTCACAGAAGTGATGTTTCTTAAGGAATAGACACTGGAACAAAACACAGACTCTTCTCTGGTAAAGGGAGTTAGATTTAAAAATAGTAAATTTTGGTTACACCTGGCACAATCATTGAGATCTGGGAGTGATCTTCTGCACTGTAAATATGAAAACTTCTGCATTATAAGTGATATAAAAACTAAATATATTCTTTTCTCAATACCTCATAAGAAAACAGCAGTTTTTCAAAGGTTTGGTAGAACAAATGCTATCTGTGATGATAAAGTAATAGAAAACTGAGGGAAAGATAAGTCCTGAATTAAAAGGTCGTTTAGTTCTGGCCCTTTATTGCATGAGATCATAACATAAAGCTCAAGCTCATTGGTCTACTTAGCTTCAAAGTGGCATTGATTTCTCCCCATAGCACTTCTGTTTTGTCCAACAGTTGTAAGAATCATAGACAAAGAAGTTTAAAGAAATGGGTAGTATGACACATTTTTACCATGTAGTCTTGTTAAGCATAAATCAGAATTATCAAGAAGTACAAGCATATAAAATAACAGTAGTAATGAACTGGCATTGAGCTAAATGACTAGACCATTTCCCTTTTGACCTCATCAGGAGACTGTGGTAGGGGAGAGAGGCAAGGATTTCCATGTGTCCACTATCTTGAACTGATTCCCTCCTTTCTGTGCAGAGTGAACACTCCCGTCTTCAGAGGGAAGATTTGCAACAGCCTTCATATTAAATACCCCAGACATGCTTCTCCCTTTTTGATAAACCGTCTAAAACTTCCTTTGACTGCCATGCGTTCATCATCTGCAAAACAGACCATTCTTTTTTTGTCTTTTAACTCCTCCTACCACAGCAGTTTATGTTGTAATGCCTTTGGGAGAAGAGCTTTGCCTCGTTAATCTCACTACACTATAATTTATCCTTTTAGGTGATGGACTCTATAAAACTAAAACCTGTATTAATTAAGAAAAAAAATGCTTATCCTCTGAAAATATTGAGGATTAAAGAAACCATTTGAGTGCCAACGTGAAAGGATTAGTCATAACAGAAAGCATGAAGAAAAATTAAATGGGTTAAATGATCAGAATTTCAATACATCATATTTTTCATACAACTTTAGTAGAAATTATAGCTTAATCTTTTAGAATGTGCTTTACTAAACAGAGGTTTTGAAACAAAAATCCCCATTCTGAACCAAGAAAGTCCTTTATTATCAACAAAATTATAAAACTACCCTTCTTGGAGAGTTAGATTTTTTTAAAATTCATTTTCCAAGACAGTTTAAAAATACTTCATCACAAAGGTGTTTTGCTTTTCTTTTTTCATAATTAAGGGTTTTCCAGGAAGCAAATAAATAAATGAAGTTTTAAATTGCAAGAGTAATAAAATAGTTGACCATAGTAAGATTACCCAGGATTTGTATATCACTGGATATTGATATTGACTGGCATAATGACCTTTTGATATATGATCCTGCCTATCTAACTATGAAATCTCATCCAAAAATTCCCTTTCTATGTCTGACTTCATGATCTTTTATCTGTGAAAGTGACAGAAGCACTACTTTTCTCCTCTTATTCTAGTCAAACTTTTTGTTCATGAAAAACACTTCCATATTCTCCTACACAAAATACAATATAGAAAATTTACTGTTAAAAAATATAATTCCTGGTAATGTCATGCTGAAATGTGAACACCTTAAAACTATCAACTTTGAGTAGATATCCCTTCAGGTATTTAGCGTTAACTTCTGACAGTTCTGGGTTATGAATAATTTACATTCCGATCAGCATCTCCATCTATAAACTGAAGAGATTTATTTTAAGTTTCTCCTAACTTTCATGAAAATCCTTCCTTCTTTGTGGCAATTGGGTGATCTCTAAAACATGTATATGTGTATAGTTACATATTTTTGTTACTTACATGTATGCATAAATATTTAAAATTAAAATAAAAAAGAAAATTATGGTTGTCTTTACCAGATGGTGCAGCCTTTGAGAATATTTTTACAACATACTTGAAATAATGTGCATATTTTAAAGTGTTAACGTACACTCTTTGCAGACTAGAAAAAAAAATCCAGATTTAACTATCCATCTCCTATGATACAACTTTTCAGTGAATGATCACAACTTTTTAATACCTGTTAATACAACTGGAAGGAAAACATTTACTAAACTATCATATGGACTGTTGAAGTCTTAATAAGTCAGGTAGCATAACAGCAGCAAAAGATTAAGATCTGTCATGAGGAAAATTAATACTGCTATTTATTTTTTATTTAATACAAACAAGCTCATTAATATTTTACATACTTGCTGTATATAAACCTAAAACTTTTCCTTATGCCACACCTGTCTGGTTTAGATACTACAAGAAATTGAGCACTCATCTTGGTGTGATATGGGATGGATACACCTCATGGCAATTCCTTAAATCCCAGAATTGTGGGAATTCAGCTATTGCACTGATAGATTGCTGATGGATATTCTGTCATCACCATGCCTTATATCACCATGTTCAGTCCTGTTGAACTCTGAGAAATATGTCTTTCAGCAGTTAATAATTCAGCAAGCAGAGAGAGAGAAGTATAGAAAGATTTTCTGTACTGTGTTAGATATGCAGAAAAGCTGATATGTTTTCTTCTGGTAACATCTGAGCTTAACTCACCTTTTCTATGAGCTATGTAGCCCTGACACTCTTCCTGTGTATATGTTGAGAGACAAAATCCACAGCCCTATCTTTAACTTCTCAGCAAATCACTGCTGAGTTTTGTCTGGATTGTATTTGACCCAAAGGTGGGAGATATGTCTACAGCAGCATTTTAATTCAAATCAAGAGTGCACGTTTTAACTGAACCTCCTTATCATTCTCCCTAACTCTACTTTGAGTCACACCCCAGAGCAGGCTTGGAAAACATGACCTGGACTCCTGCTGGATGAACTAAGCTTGTGCTCCAGGAGCACACCTAATGTGGTGTAACAGCTAGGAGGCAATCATGAAGATGGATTTTCTCCCATATGTAACCTAATTTGTAAGAAGCTCTTAAAATTTCTCTCAGACTGTGATTTGTAATGTAGAGGGGAATGCAAAAGCCGTACCATGACTACTAAGTGACACTGCTGCTGCCTACTAGTTCAGCTCTGTTTTGGAAGCCATTTATTTGTTTTCCCTAAAAAGGAAAAAAGCTCCCAGAATTGGAGATCTTTTCCAACTTTAACAATTTAAGCATTATACTTTTTAAAATAAGCATCCTATTGGCCAGTTATTTTAAAGTCGCTGGTGATGGTCTTTTCTTTGGGTTCTTATCCTTCCTCATATGTTCTTCTCAGTTTCTGTATCATTTGAGTTAATTATTTTGCCACTAAACAAATCCTAGATTTTTACCATAACCATGGAAATTCTACAGGATCTGTTACCTTTGTTATTTCTTGGCGCTATAGAGTATATCAGCAATAAATTCATATACTATTATGGAATTACACAGTGCTGAGTAGGTGAGCTCATAAAAGATGCAACAGAGCAGGATTTCTTCGTCCTCATTTTTAAGAACTAATTTAGTTGCATTATCTTAATTACAGCTACTTGATAGTTGCACAAATGCCTTATAAATGAAAACAAATATCCCCTCTACATGCACAGTCGCAGTGCAACCAGCTGTGCATTTTAGAAACTCAGGAAGTCTTTTATCCTCTAATACAGTTCTCTACCCTTATAAACATTTCTATTTTGTATATTTTGTAGTTGCATTTTCTCTGTATTCTCAGGAGAGAGTTATCTCTTTTATTTATTTTCCTCTATTCCAGAGATTCGGTTATTTTTATTTTTTTACAGATGTTGCAAGTAAGAATTGAGTGATGCCTAGACAGTTACAGAGCTACTTGTAACTTATTGTTTCATACTCAGGAGACCTGAGTATGAGTATCAGTAGTTTTTATTACGTGAAACTGAGAGCTAGGATTTTGCTTAGAGCATCTGTTGGGTGCCTAAAGGTATATGTTAACATTTTGAGAGAGACCAAGAAGCTGAAGCTTGAATTTTCATGTCATATATTTTAACTTCACAAAGGGCATGGAATTATAATAAAACTTTCATGACATGATGCACTGTGGACATGATCCATATCCCACTGAAACTAGAAGGAGATTTGTGATTGATTTAATTGGAAACTGGAACTGGTCTTATCAGTCATCCGTAAGTAGGAGAATTGTACAAGCTTTTAGATAACAATGTTGATAAATTTGGTGCTGAGTTGTTCTGCATGTTAATGAAAATATGCTGTTGGTGCCATGTCTGCAAATATTTTCTGTTAGTATCTTTTTATTTATATAGAAGACTTTTTCTGAAATTTCTAAAACTTCCTTTTGTATTGCCAGTCTGAAGAAATATTAGGCAGAAAACAGCACCAAATTCTATCTTATGTCATTAATGATAAATATCCAACAACTGAATAGAAAAAATATGATGCTACCCAGATATTTTAAAGCTTTCATAATATTAATGAATGCACCTGAATACTTTTGCTGTTCCTATTGAATGGAAGAAAAAAGTGCTATCCTGTCAAGAAAATTGAAGAAAATAAATCCCTCCACTGACAACAATGTTCTCCATTCCTTTAGTGTTTCTATGAAGCATAACACTTTAGAATTAAGTGAAACAATAAACATGCTAGTGTAACTGAAGGGAATCCTAGTTCAATTAGTGGGAAACAAAGGCACTGCTATAGTAAAGAGGATTTTTTCGTTCACTACATGGATTTCTGACCATTCACCAAAAAAATGTTGCTCTTCTTCTCAGTAAATGAGAGAAAAATGTTGTCACGAAAGGTAAACTGTATTGAATAAGTTTTATTGGTATTATTGGTATTATTTTGAGATAGAAGGTACAGTCCTGTAGCTTACTGGAACATTTCTGGAAAGAAAAAAAGCTAACAAAAAAAAGTAGTCAGCAAAATCAAGTGTTGGTGATACATACAGTACCTCTGTATGTTCTTATATTAAGAAAAATAAAGAAAAAGGTAATTATAAGATCATAGGAAGGCGATAAAAGATCTGAGGAGGTCATCTATTCCAACTTCCATGTAGATATGTATGTATATTTCAAATCATCTTTGTTGCTAACATCATTGACAGTTTCCATATAAGTAATATATAAAGTCTTATCTGTTGACTCCCTCTGACACACCCTAAGAAGATCATATATAGCCAGCATCACTTGAATATATTTTGATCTTGGAGTATACTACCACTTGTGGGTTTTTATGCTTCACTGAGCAGAAAAACATTTAAACATTCGGTTCAGATTCAGAATCAGAGAAAAATCAGAACTTGACTGTGAACTGCAATGAGATGACCAGGTTTTCTTCCAAATTGTCAATATAAAAACAACCTAAAAAATAAAATTCATTTAGAAAAGAGTTTGATGCAACTTGAATTCTCTATTAGAAAATTCTACTAAAAAGGGAAGGATGGTAAGGAAATATAGAAGATGAGACAAAAAATCCAGGTATATTCTAAAAAAACCTATAGAATCATAGAATCATAGAATAGTCTAAGATTATCTAGTTTCAACCCTCCTGCCATGGGCAAGGAACCTTCCACTAGACCAGGTTACTCAAAGCCCCATCCAACTTGTCCTGGAACACTTCCAGGGATGGGGATATGAGACCATTTGCAGATTACCAGTGATTATTTTACTTCTTGATCAGGGATATCTATTACAAAGGAAAGGAGACATTTGTAACTAAGTACAAGTAATTTTGGAGTCCTTGCCCTTTAGCAAAAATGTTTCCAGTTAAACTTTGTCAAGTGTTAGGTTTCTCAATTTTCTCTCATTCTCCGGTGAACACAATTCCTTTCACTATGCAAAATTATGTTGCTGTCATGGATTATGTCAACTTTAACCTTTATTATACACTTTCAGTTATAAGCTTTCATGAATGGAACTGAAAATAAAAGAGGGAGAAAATCTCTGAGCAAGTGTGATAAAAGCCTACTTATTAAATTGCTGCTTCTCATTCTGTTGAAGTCTCACTCTATTATATTTTCCTCTTTCCTTATTATACTGTATATTCTTTAGTGGCATTTTACAGAAGACAAGTTTTTATTTCCAAAATTTTAGCTTTCACCGAAGGAATTTTAAGTGCAATCTTTTTCTTTTTCCTTTTTTTTTCCTCATGAGTATGGCTTCATGGTCACGATCTGAAATATTAAAGCTGTGTGACTGTAGGCTGTAGCACTACTGACATTAATTATGAATTTCCAACAAGGAAGTACTAATGAAACTATTGTACGATGGTACTTTTTATATGCCAGTCCTTTTAACATCTCTTACAACCACAGAAAAGTGTCTATAAAATGGGATTCAGACAGAACTACATGCATTTGGCACACCTATGACTGTAAATATTAGATCTGTCTGCACTTCCTTGGATCAAAAATGCTTTTATCAATTACAATTAATTAAAAACCTGGGTTTTTGTAAATTTTATTATGGATAATTAATCTATCTCTTATGGGTTTGACAAAATACTCACATCTGATTAACCAACATCTTCCTTGAACTACAGTTGTTTATTAAAACAGTTTTATAGATAGAGAAATGCACCTATTTCTGAAAGGACACAAGGTTATATCTATGACCTCTAATGGTAAAAAAGCATGTTGAAAGGAATTCAATCTGTGCCACATTTCAGTTTTATTTTTCAGGTTACATAAACTTTGAAATAGTCGATCTTAAATAACTTACCTCCTTGTTTTCCTGGAAAACAAGTGTCTTTTTTTTTTGTGATTATATCAAAGAACTAGAACAAGAACAAAATATCAGAGTGATTTACTGAATTCAATGAACTTTTAAGTCCAGACAGTCTGCTCTGTATTTCTGCCTTTTTCCATGTCTGAAAATAATTCCAAGATTCACTCTTGACCTCCAGTATAAATAAAGGAAGGTCATCCTATAATATCAGTGAAATCATTCTACAGTCTATGACAGGGTCAATCTAATTTAAAAACATTTTTTTTTAAAGTAAGAATGACAGTAAGAAGAATATTGAGGAATTTGATTTCTTTTTTTAAAGAAATGTGGACATCATAAGTACCACAAAATGGTGGTAGAAGAGAAGGACTTTCTACCTAGCAAAAATAACCCCAAGCAACAAGCCTCCAAAAAATAATACAAAATAATAGCTGGAAACTGAAACTTAACTGATATAAGTAAGAAATGAAACACACATTTTTTTGTGTGTAGTCTGTTTTCTTAGAATCTGCCTCACATAAGTAGTTCAATCCTATTGTCTTCAGTAGCAAGCAGCATATTTCAATAGTAACAGCTATGGCTGCTACTATAAAACTGATTGTGCTAATTATCCAATGTCCTTACTACAGCCATTGAGGGAATTTTACTTTGGAGCAGATGTAGTGCAGCCCTGTGAACTGCATTGGTACGTACCTTTCTAAGTCTTCTAACCTGTAGCAAAAGTATCTGGTTGATACGAACGTCTTTGAGTGAAGTTCTTCAGTCTGTGTAAAGTAAGAGGTCAGGTGTTGCTGGAATTGCTTTCTGGTTCTGCAAACTGAAAGTCTGAATCACGTGAACAGCTTGTGTGAGTACAATCGGTCTCCTCATATGGAGGAAAACTGCTGCCATGCTTAATTGTTTGCAGGATCAAGACATAGATAATAATTGTAAGGAGTAATGTCTTCATTGTAGTCATAGATGTTTAAAATACTTTTCATCATCACTGCAATTATAATATCTATAAGTGGAATCGTTAGAAAAACATGGAAAGCTATATGTGAATTATCATTTGGTAAATTAGTTAATAAAAGCAGACTAATTTGGAAATATTTTAAATGTCTGCAGATATGAAGTAATTTTATAGTCTCTTCCACTTTGAGGTATCCTTATGAAACAAATTTCTCTTTAAAATTTCTACTACCTTTTAGGAGTTCTGTTTTCCTATATAAAGTAGGTACATAATGAGCTTCAGGAATATAATTATATTGAGAGCATGCTATTGACACATAAATTAAAGTGCAGAGGTGGAAGAGGAGGATACCAGAACAGCTTGGTAAGACAGTTGTGACTAGCTAATAACTGGTCAGAAATATGTGCAAATTTTTACTGTCACAGTCTGAAGAAGGTAGCTAGAAGGTGAGAATAGAATAGAATAGAATAGAATAGAATAGAATAGAATAGAATAGAATAGAATAGAATGGAAGTTCTGTTGGAAAGAGCCTACAACAAAAAACTTGTCCTGTTTACAGGACAAAAATAGGAAAACTATAAATGACTGAGGACAGATAATTTGGGGGACAAAAATCAAAATCATAGAAAGATTACAATGCTTAAATGTAAAGAATACATCGGTATAATTTGAAATACAAGGAGGAAGTCACACAATGGCAGTTCCTTGGTTTAGCAGTACTGATGCTAGTAATAAGCTAGTCATAATCTTACAAAGGAGTACAAAAGAGTAGAGATTGATTTTGTATTATTTTCCTGGTCTTCAGCTAAATGCAATAGAACAAAATAAACATATATTAAAAATGTCACTGACAAAAAAACAAAGCAAAGGTTCAGACCAGCTGTGACAAATATAGCTACGAAAGAGGTGCTACACTGAATGTAATGAAAGACTGGCTGGAGCAGAAATGTCAAAAATCTGAAGATTAAGAAACATTATAAGAATAGATATGGGATTTGCAGCAGGAAGGGAAGACAGCAGGATCCTGCTGTGCTGTTGTACAAAGAGAAATGGTCAGGAAAACACTTAAAGCATGATCAAAGAGGAAGGAAGAACAGATGGTCATATTAAAGCTGAGTAATATTAAAGCTCAGCAATGTCAACATGAACACTGAGATAAAAAAAAAATAATTACATCGAACAATGAATTATCCATGTGTAGTCACATGTTAGTCTGTGTGTCAATCAGAAAACCTGAATAAATCAGCTGAATGAGGTGTATATAAATATTTTTTTATTTATCTATAACCTTCAAGCACTAAAAAAAGTGGTTTTTTTTCTAAATCTTCCTCATCTCCTGCCCAGAAAACTCTTTATATAATTCTGAATTTTTTAAAGCTGTTACTTGCAGGAGCCACATATATTCCATGTTCCAGCTTTGCATCTGAATCTGTGCAATATGGAAAGTGGGTGAGCTTGCAGACTTAGCTAGGAGAATGAGAGCAGAAAATCAAGCCAAAATTGCAGAGTCTGGACCACTTGTCCTGTGAGGAGGGCTTGGGGGAGCTGGAATTGTTCAGCTCCACCTCAGGGGAGATATCACCCATCAGTGCCTAAGAAAACATTATTGATCATCAAGGAGATGAAGCCGGGCTCTTCTCAGCTGTACAGGGCAGGAAGATAAGAGATAATGGACGTAAACAGAAATTTGAGAGGCATACTGAGCCTAAAAGGAGAACCTTTTTCCCATGAGGGCAGTTGGGCAGCTGCATAGGTTGACCAGAGAGGTTGTGGTGTCTTTGTTCTTGCAGCTTCAGAACCAGTTTGGAGAAAGCACAGTACAACTTGTTCAGACCTCATGGGAGACCCTGCACTGGACAAGAATCTGGACTCCAGCCAGACTGGAGACCTTCTGAAGATCCTTTGGACCTGAATTATCTTATATGATTAGTCTATGGTTTCAAAAAACACACACTTACACTATTGCCAGTAACCAAGTAGTTGCTTGGAAAACTCTTTTCTCTGCCTCAGTGTGAGCTGAATGATGCCTACTATCTGCCTATTTTAATAGACAATTTCAAGGTAACTGATAATTCTACAATGAAAAGAGAACAAAACCTATAAGATCCCTTTTCTTTTTTTTTTTTTCATTAAATGCTATAGTTGTTTCCTACTCTACTCTCAGGATTATATTTGAGAGCACTATAAATATGATTATTACAACTAGCCAATATGGATTTGTTAAAATGACCTAATGTCTTCTGAGAATAAGACATTAATATAACACTAAGACATATGAAAATATAGTTGATTTTTTTATTTACATAATTTTCTAAAAAGATTTCCTTAAATTTAATTTAACTTTCAGTGATTTTGATGCAAAATCAATTATTTCTACATATAATACCTGCTAGTTTATTTGAATGTATCACACTGTGAAATGAATAATGTGATGAAAAACATCTTAATGTAAATTGAAGGGCATTGGCTTTAAAAAATAATTGGGGTTGAATAAAAGCATTGGAATTAGAAAAAAATATGTTGCTTTGAATAAAAAACTAATAGTTTCCATTCAAATATGTTGGGTTTAATACAAAAGGTCTGATTTCAGTAGCAGGGATATGTATTCATTGAAAGCATATGAAGTGTCTATTTCAGTCAAAAATTATCCCCAAACATTTCAATTTTTATTAAACAGTTAAGAAAAATGTTTAAACCTTCAAAATTTTATTACATTTGATTGAAATACTACAGTTGAATAGTATTCTGTTGTAAAATACAGATTATGAGAAATAAAAAAATTTTTGTGTAAATGTATCACTTTAACTGAAAATTCAAAATTAAATAGACTCATTATAACATTATTGCTTATTTCCATTTGCTGCTCATTTGTAAAGTTTTCCTAAAAAAAAAATTTTCAAAGTATACTGAGTGCATTTTTAGGAGCTAAAAAATATATGCATAATAGTAAATATATAAATGGAATAAATAGGACTAATGGAGTCAAAAGAGAAATTTTAATTCCTTAAAGTAGAGTTGATTGATTTGACATATATTCTGAATTCTTGTCATATTAAATGAGGATTAAATTCTCTAAAGACTGTGGATTTGAACAGGTGTAAACTGCTAGTGTATCAAACAAGATGGATTGATACCATTCCCAGAACAGATGATTCATAGGCCAAGTGCTGAACCCCAAATCCTATAAACCAGATGTCCTTATTTTCATTCTCATTTTCTGATAATACAAAGAAATTCTCTGGGGATATGTGTTGTGTAACATCAGATGGGAAAAGATGTAAGATACTGTACCTACTAGGGAGGAATTCTCAAGGAATCTGGAGTATGGCGATAAACAAAACCACATTTTGTGGGTATGGGACGATGGTTACTGTTTAATGTAATACTCTGATTGTTTTAAAATATTTTGAAGTTAGTCCATTCCACAGGTGAAACAAAAGGTGAATTGTTTCCTTCTTATTAGGTGTTCTTCATGGATTCTGAATGAACATCAGTGATTGAGGCTATGATATTTAAGTACAGATAATTTCAATAATTTAAGTAGTTTTAAGGAACATAATAAAAGAAGATTCAGAGCACAGCTTGCAAAGTATTATTGGTAGTATTAAAAAAATCTCATTTAATAATAAAAATTAGAAGCAGCATTGTGATTTCTCCAAACTCACAGTATTGTAATAAAAAAAGCAGCTTGTATTTCTTAAACATAAAGTGAGGGGAGGATATAATGCGAATGTTGTAGTGGTGAGATGTGTCCTACAGCATCAGAAAATGAGATTGGAGTGTTTAGTTTTGTGTATGAAAGCATGTGATAAGTGCTGGAGGAAAAGTGGGCAATACAGTATGTAAACACTAAGTTCGGAGCTTCCAGGGATGTTGACACTGCCAGTCAGTTGAATCCAACTTGTAGGACACACATTTCTTCAAATGATCCTGAATATTTGACTTGTGACTGCAGTTCAGAAATTTCAAAGATACTAATATCATAGAATAATTGAT
This sequence comes from Lepidothrix coronata, assembly GCF_001604755.1. Lineage (NCBI taxonomy): Eukaryota > Metazoa > Chordata > Aves > Passeriformes > Pipridae > Lepidothrix > Lepidothrix coronata. The sequence goes on along the minus strand of NW_016690233.1, from coordinate 3,772,213 downwards.
TAGAATCATGCAACAATTTAAGTTAGAAGAGAATTTTAGAAATTATCTGTCCAAACCCAAGTCAAAGCTCAGACATCTCCCCACTACTCTATGAGAAAACTCAACCCTCCTCACCTTTCATCAGGGTTTTATATCTGCTCTGTCAATGCACAGCTGCAAAGTGTGGAAAGAACTTTCCTTCTGTCACCAATCTTGCAAGCTTCTGGCTTTCCTCTTCCTGGTGTTCTGCATCCTCTACTTGTTCAGGGGAAGCTTCTGTCTGACCCTCCTTCCACATAATGTGAGATTTATATTCTTTCAAAGGACCCATTAATTTCATACCTATCCTTTCTTGATGGTGTGCAGTTTACTCACCTCTTCCTACAGCCTCTTCAGCTGGTGACTCACTGTTTCAACCAGACCGTCTCTCCCACAGAGAAGGTGGCTTTTGCCCCAGACTCAGGGAGTTGCACCAGGCATTGGGGAATGGAAGGATGTACCAGGAGCCATCATTCGAACTGACCCTGTAATGTTGCCCCTTCTGTGTCCAGTACTGTCGCATCAGACATGTCAGTGTCATAAAATCTCTGGATGTGTTACCTTCTCTTCTGCTCCCAGTCCCTCCTTGCTGTCCCCGTTCTCTGCATTCTCTGGTTGCTGTTCCTCCAGATAATAAGGTGAAGGGTCAAAGGTGAAAATACTGAAATGCACTCAGAAAATACTGTTGATCAGAAGAAGAGGATGTGTCCAGGAAACCACAGAGATAGAGTACATCATTCCCACAAAAGTAAAAGCTGCTGCCATTGCTGTTCCGGACAGTCACATCAGCCACTGAGGATGCTGGAACCTAAATAAATTTAAATTAAAAGTTTTGAAAATTGATAAATGAATAGAGATAATAATTAAGTCTGTAAGATGTCCTAAGTAAACCCAAGCTAGTTCCAGAAATGCTAAATTTGCATTTTCATTGGTATATAGCAACGGATATAGATATATGTCTATATTTATAAATGTAGATTGTACTAGAGATCAAATGTTTTGACTAGCACACACACTTTCTTGAAATAATTTCATTACCTAAATCTTGTATTGTAAATCTTTCCCTTTCTCACAAAATGTGACCAGAGCTCCAAGCCCATCAGCTTTTCTGAATATAGAAACATATGTTTTATCCAAAATTACCACATGCAATAAATATGACCTCTGCGTACACTTTGTAAATGCCTCATAAAAACAAACAAAAAAATAAAAACAAGATGAAAGAGAGAAGAAGAACTTTCCTGTTTTGGCAGCTCCTGCAAACTGTGAATATGAGCATTCAAAAATACCTAAAGATGCGTGTTAAGATCAGCATTTTTCTCCTTTCTTTGATGTTGGAGTTCTTATTTTTCAGCTTTCGCTTAAAAAAAAAACAACCACCAAGAAATCTAATGTAAGGTATTGGTTTGTGTTTGATATTTAACTCATTTTGAAGTTTCAGTCTCTCCTTAGGGTAATATTTCTGCTTACTAAATGTAATGCTCATTCTTCTCAAGAGAAATGGAATTTCTACTTTTTTTAATGCTCATCCTCAACACTAAACTATGACACACAGAATCTGACTTTTTTTTTTTTTCCATTTTTTTAATATTTGCGTCACTGCACAAAAACAAGTAACTATTTTGTTAATTAGCTCTTCAGCAGTAACAACATATTCACTTACATTTTATTCTTTTCTCAGATCTTAAGGGTAAAAGTTTTCTATTGCACTTTGCCAGAAAGCAGTTCATACCTGCTGAAGTTGGTGTTCCATTTTTACTAGATCTAAGTGAGGGTAGGAAGAAAAGAACTAGCAAGATTTTTTTCTTCTTTTCTGATTTCTATAAAGAAGCACAAAGCGCAAAGGTAAAAATTGTCTTCCAGTGACATGCTAACAACATTGTTAAGTGGAGCATAGAACAATCTTTACAAAATTTTCATGTGAATTTGACAGTGGATTTTGTTATCTGCCTCTCAAAGGAGATCCTGGGTTTTGTCTCTCTTATTACAATTTTAAAGAAGACCTAACAATTTTGACTAAAGGAACAGAAAAGTGCTGGGAGTAGCATCATCACATACAGAGCTATTACCTCTTCCAAATGCCTAAGTTTAAAGAAATGCTCTGCAGTAAAAGATAGGAATAGAAGACCTAGGAGGAAGGCTCTTCTTTTAAAATGCAATGCAGATGATGTGCATTTTTAAAAGAACTCTTGAACCATTGCAGTAATGGGGGAAAATATAAAAAAGGAAAATGCCAGTTTTGATTTAAATTAAAAGAGTGCCATAGATCAGTTCAAATGTTTTTGAAAACAGGCTTAAAACAGAGTATTAACTGCAAATATCTGAACATAATTTCAATAAGATATGGGTAGAACAGCATGTTTTTAATACCAGGGCAGGTAAAATGAAAATCCAAGCAATATATAGCACAATCATCATGTTCCTTTAAAGATCTTCAAATTTACTATTCTGTCCTCAGTCTTTGCATCATAACATTGTATTAATCAAGTAAGAGGAGGATCATGCTTTTCCACGATTTCTTTCTTTTATTAAAATTTTATTTGGTTTAAACTTTCCCAGCACCAGAAGACCCCATCATGCTAAAAAGCATTAACAGTATATGAGCTAAATATTTTCCTGATAAAGAGTTTGTCTCAGAATTTTTTCTCTAATACATAATTGCAAACAGGGACTGCAACCCTTTGCTCTGAGTCCAGGTATATTTTGATTTCAAAAATATGACAACACTACAATGTTGTCCAGATGCGAGAGAGCTTCTGCTCATTCAAACTTAAGGTTTCGGAGGCAGATTCCCTTGCTCAAATGATAAGTTATAGTTACATCTCTACTCTGCACACACTATTACTATTCCACATATGCAGCTGTTTTTATGTGAGAAGAGCTTCACTTTTTTCCTTCTGCTCAGGGTTTTTTTTCCCTCCTCTTTCTTATTTTCCTTTTTATCTTTTTTTTTTTTTTTCTACTTTTCTTCAGACAAAGGTGAATTGCTGTTTCTCTTTTACTGAGATGAAGGTGAGCTGTTGGCTTCCCTTAAAATTCTTTAGGAAGACCACATAACACTGAACAACTCCCTTGAAACCCTGTTATGAACATGGAAACACAACAATCTATTAAATGTTCAATAAAAATAGAACTTATTGAGCATTGTGCTTTACCCAGATCTTGACAGAGAGCAGAAGAGCGTCACTTCAGTGAACCCATTACTCAGTGAGCGATCATTGTAAAGAGCCTAGACAGTAAAGCAGTCATGTTTTTAATAGGTCAGCTCAAATACATTTTTCTATCAAAAAGAAAATTGTCTTGCTGATACACCAAATTTGCTACTTTTTTTTTCTGTAAAGAGCCCTTCCCACAAAATTTGCCTACAATTAAGTAACAACCAGAATAAACACAATGATTATTGTTATATTAGAACTCGAAAATCTTGTAAATCCTGAAATAGATGCTGATAGTCTCAAAATTTGAGCAAAGCTAATCCAAAGTCATTCAAACACTGTCAGTGCTACAGTCACTTTTTAAAAAGCCTGGATTTGCTTGGGAAGATCCTGGTATTGTCTCATTACTATGTGATCTTTTACCATGGTATTGCACATCTTTTCTGGAAGATTATGAAAAAGAAGGGAATGTTACCCTTCTGATACAATTCGTTTCCACAGCTCTAACGGAGAGATAATATTGGGCAAGTTTGCTTTTTAATGCTTTCTCACATTCCCACAGTGGACAGAAATAGCCTGTTTGGGCTTTTATTTTAGGAGGAAAATGACCTTATATGTGCTGCTGCATGTCAGCTGATTCTCATGGTCATCCTGTATAAGAAAAATAGGATGCAATTCCTAAACTGAAGCATAACAATAATAGCAGTTATATTTTTATGTTGAATTAAAAATCTTTAAATCACATTGGTGCAATCACACTTTAGTAAAACGACACACTGGGCATCACGCAGGTTCCCCCATCCTTGTCCGTGCTTGACTGCTAATTTGAAATTTCTAATTGCATTCTTATGATCTTGCTTCCTGTCAGACTGACAGCTACATAGCATGTAGGAGGAAAGCTGAATGGGAAGGCTAATTATGAACTAAGACAGTCTGGAGGGAGAGAGAGAGAGGAGGATTATTTTACTTTTTAATCAATATTATATTTTCTCTTGCACCACCCCCAGTAGATTGTGTCTTAATGAGATTCAGTCCTAATCAATGCACATCTAGCCAAATTAAAGGTCAGATACTGCCTGTCTAGGGCATGTAAATCACAAGAAAATCTTTGAGATACCTTCTCTACAGAATAGAAAAGGCTGGAAAAAAACAAAAGTTCCTTTACTAGAAGAGAAGAGGGTGCGTTTTTTTTCCTAATTTCCTGAAATGCATATAATTCCAAGCAGTAGAAAAACCAGCTGTGTTCCCTGTTCTGATTTTACTATGGTTTGCTGACTACCACTTTATCAGTTTCTAAGGAACTATTTCATATGTTTCTGCTCTTAGCCATGCTTGATGCATTGATCTTCCAACACAGTTCAACACTACTCACACTGCCCTCATATTTTCATATATTTTTGCATAACCTCCTATCTTGTTCTAGGACATAAAACATATATTTAACATTATGCTATAGAGGAAATATTCTTGTGGCTCACAATTCATCCTTTGCTGGTTTTCAGACACTTTGAAAATATACATATACAAAAAGTCACGATGGTTACATCAACAACGCTCCAGGAACACCATATGTGGGAGCAGAATTTACTCAGGTCAAGTTCTATGTGGTAGATAGACCATCTGTTCTAGCGATACAATCCTTAAGAGACTAATACACATATTCTCCATGCAAACTGGATTAATCTAAGAGAGAATGTCATGATACTTTAAGTTCTATATCTTAACCACAACACAGTAATATTTCACGAGGGTTATGGTGGGTTTTTTTTTTCCATTTTAAAATTTCAGGAATTTTGAGTTTATAAGCATAAAAATTGAATTACTGGCATATTGTGTGTTCTCCTGATTTAAAACTGTACACCATAACCTGGTTGTATCAGGTTCATCATACTAGAAAGCTGCACAACTCGTCCCGATGGTTATAACGAGGCTGGAAACAGAGATGGAGACACAGACTCATGTCATGAGACAGAGAAGTTTAAGAGTTCTCCAAGACTAAGAATCTATGTAGAAAATGTGATCAGAAGCAGGAGAGGTTTATAGCAGAAAAGAAATTGTAACAGGGACAAGAAGTCCAAAGCAGGTGACAGAAATCACAGCTAAGCACACAAGAGAGAAAAATAAGGAAAAAGCCACAATGGCACAAAAAGTAGCCAATAATGATCTACGTAAGAGGCTCATCCATGCTGTTAAGGGTTTTTCTAGCCAGTTTTCCTGATCAATATTGCACCATTTCTGCTGGCTCTAGTATCTCAGGTTGGCAGGAGTTTGAATAAGAACAGGTGGTCCACTGCACAGCCCCTTTACTGAACCTGCACCTGAAAAAGAACGACTTTTTCATTACTGACAATTGTTATATAAATTCAATGATCTTTCAAGGTTCATTTTTAAATAAGTAGTGACTGATAGCAATAAGGGTAAGTTTGGATCCCAAAACAACAAGCTAAGTCTTTAACAATATAAATCACTTGCTTATTTGGGTCATTCAGAAAGCGGCTCTTTCATATCACAAAAGATTTCATCTAAATGAGCTGCAGTCCAACTTTTCCCTTCAGAATATTAAATGGTAAGTAGAAGATGGAAAATAATTCTACTACTATGAGTGAAAAATAAGGACAGTGTAGATGTGGGTTTTCTTGAACTTTTACTAACAAGACAGCTAATGACTACTGCCAGAAAGTGTGCTGAACTTGTTTACTGCAATTTTGCCTAAACTTAGGATCAAGTTCAGGTCTTGCTCAGGAAATAGCACATTAGCTGTGTATAGTGCAAGTAGTTCCAAGTACTAGCTTCTATTTTTGTCTGCGGAGTTTAACACATCCATTTGTTCACACTTTATCTATCTTCATTGCCACTTTCTCACCTCCTGAGATCATTCAACATCACCCTTTTGGTGGGACTACAGGGATCAAACAAGCCACAGAAATGAAAGGATGCTACTCCCCAGCCTACTTTGCTGGATTCTCAGTTGTCTCTGGTTTCACCAGCCAGATAGCCATCTGCCCAGACAGGAGTTAATTTACTGGGATCTAAAGTAGAAAGCAACCATCATTATTTCAGAGTTCTATTTAGGAACTGTGACTACAATAATAAGGGAGTGTTACTCCAAGCTGGGCAGTGATACAGATCTCTTCTGAGCAGATGGACTGCAAAACAGCAAACTTTGCATGGACCAGCTGCAGGCTTTCATAACAAATACAAGCTGCTGATAGCAGTCTAGACAGGCACAACAGCTAGAAAACACATTTCCATAATATAAAAGCCTGTTGTAGAAATGAAGATTGCTTCTTGGCATTCTTACTTAAATTTATGTGCTTATTAATAGTGCTAGATTGCTATATACTTACATACACTCCTCTGCAAGCCTCTGCTAGTTAACACAAAACAGATGTAAAATATTACCAAGGTAACTAGCTAGGAATTGAATATCACAAACAGATTTTTTTTTTTTGTTTTTGCTTATTTGTTTACCCAAAGGAAGCTGCAGTTTTCTCAAATTCAAATTGTTAATGAGGAAAAAAGTCTGAGAAAAATCAAAATGTCATATGCCAGTCAGTTAAATCCAAGAACATTTAATAGTTTTTAACTGGTGTAAAGCATTTAATTCTGGAATATCAACAATTTTAAGACTGAATTTTCTTATCAGTACTCTGCCTTATGAAAACTGTGAATCACTTGCAATTTTGGAATATTTTCAAATTTTTTTTCGTTGTTTTATTTTATTCCATATGACCAGCAGAAATTCTGTATCTCTCAAGACCATGCTGTAGAGATCCTGCTGATACAAATACAACTTCAATACCGTTTCATGAGAAACACAACTCTGTATATATTAACGAAGATGAAAAATAAGGATATCAGAAATATCAGGAGAGACATTTCTGTTAGCAGTGTGATAATTAAAATATAGCTTAATATTAAACTTGATTTTAAATTAAATCAGGACAGTTTATTAATTTTGATTCAGAGAATTATGAAATGCTTAAAAGTATCTTAATGAAATGCTCTACATCTTTTGAAGCAAATTTATTCAGAATTACAATTTCTGGGAAAAAATAATTAAAATTTTAGATTTTTACAGGGTTGGAATGAAAACCAACTTTAAGATTTGAAGTCTCAGAGTTTCACATTCTTGCTACATCAGTCTGATTTAGCAGATTTTTTTCACCCTCTGCAAATCTCTCATCATTTGTAACTTATACCTAAAGTGAGAACTTACAAGGAGTTTGTAGTTCTCTTACAAGTGATTTTTTATTCAGAGGAAAAGTTAACAGAGCTAACTCCTATCCTGAGTATTCTCCAGATCTTCCAGCATAGAAAAGAGATGGCATGGCTGAAAGAAATCATACCATGGCTGTGTAGGAATATGGTTCCTATTTTCTCCAACTCTCTCTATATATATTCAGGTAGTTTGTATCTATTTGGTGATATTTCTGTTAATTGAATTAATTAAGTAATGCAGAATGACTGAATCATAAACTCCACAGAATCCATGTTTCTTGCATGTAGAAACTTCTCTCAGAGCTGCTCATGCCTTTGACTTTGTGCAGCGTGCTGGCTGTTCTTTGTGGCCCCAAGTCATGCAGAGACTTTGGTATGTGTGGCACGAGGTCAGGCATTTTGGCTATACCTCTGCACCACCTCATCCAGTGTGCTCTGTGCCCTCTCATCCCTGAGGGACCTATCAGAATGGTCTGGACCAAAATGCACTTGTATTTCTAGATTTGCTTTACACTAGCATGCTATCTGTGTGTACTAGATACAGCATTTGTTAATACAGTTGATCTTTAGTCCGAAGACTATGAAATAGATGAAAAATTAAAGCCTTTGAATCAAATCCTTAGCTCCAGTTTCTAAACTTCAGAGAATTAGCCATGAGTTTTAAAAGCTAAGAGTTGAAAAGGTCTGTATATATATTCAGTGATAATATATTGTTACAATAATGAAGCAGTTAATTTCTCTTTTTGGTAGAGTTTTCAGTCAGGTTTCAGTGAGTTGTTTTAAGATATTCAGTATTGAAGAACACATGATATATTTTTGTCTGTTAAATCAAGGAAGGGAAAGGATAAGCAAAAAAAAAAAAAAAAAAAAAAGCACTGAAATAGTAACATCACAAGAGTCTAGATTTCCTCCAGGTCCTATGATGCTGAGACTTAGGATATTTATAAAGTGGATTATACAAAAATATTCAAACTTTCTTTGCAGATGTCTTTTCAAACTAGAAGAAAGAAAAGACTGCTGAGAAAAATACAGTGTGAAACATTGTTTTAAATATGCCAGAATAGAAGAGTAAGGTTGTGCAATCAAAAAGACTTTTCAGTTTTGTAAAAAGAGGATAAAGAAATGTGACCAAAATCTCAAACTGCATTAAAACAAACAAACAAAAATCGCATATCATAAAGCAAAAGCTCATAAATATGCCAGTCCTTTGTTCTCCTTTGTTCAGTAAGTGGTAGCTTTTAAGATTTTCTTCTTGAGTGTATTTTTTGTTTTGCATATAATATTTAACAGATCTGTTCCATGGCTAATAAACTGACAAGGAAAAAAGGATCCTGAAAGAAGAAATAAGAAAAAAAAAACAGATGCGGTCTTTTAGTCTCTTTGGAAGTAAATTAACTGCTACAAAGATCACACAAACAGCTTTACATGTAAATAACATGTTAGTGTCCTAGTAAGGTTACTTGAGACTTGAGCTTTCCTTGTTCTTTTGGTTGTTGTTTTTTTTTTTTTTTTTTGGTTTCTGTTGGCAATAAATTAAATTTTCTGTGTTTTGAATGTATTTTGCTTTTGGTGATAATTTTTTTAGCTTTTTGTTTTGTTTTTTTAAATTTTTTTTTTGTTTTGCTTGAAGATGTTTTTCTATTCAGATTAATGATTCAGACTAAAAATTATTTGCTGTATGAACTCAACATTATTTTTATTGAGCTTTCCTGTAGCAAAGCTAGTCTTCTGGTACTTCCTAGTTACATAACCAGGGATGAAGTGTTAATTAGGATATAAGTACTTACAATCATTCAGACTTGCACAGGCAAATCTAATAACTCAGTGTTATTAAATATGCTTCTGTAGTGTTCTTTAGTATCAATCACAGAGAAATAAAAGGGAGGAATTTTACTTGATTTAACTTTTAATATTAGTATAAATAATGCAATGAGAAGAGTGCAGATGGAAAGCATCACGTGTTCCCTGCCTCTTCCCTCTCCCTTAGATATTGTTTTTCCATACCTCAGTAGAGGAAACTGTCACAAAGAGGAAGTTTCTTACTTGTTTGGAAGCTCATTGAAGTCAAGGGAGAGACTCCACTGTGACTGTGAATTAATTACTAACATGTTATGAGACTAATATCTGACTTGTAGGAGTTTACAGTAATGTACCTGTGAGGAAGGAAAAAATATTGTAAAAGAAAGGAGAATGAACACCTGAACAGTGAACTTCCTACCCCCAACATGGGACTTTCAAAGCATGACTTGAACTTCATAATTCTCTCAGTTGGATACACTATTATACTGTAGTATTTTTCCCATTTTAGATGAAACAATTTTTAGCAAAAGAAGAGAGGCAGAAGGATTCAGAGGAAACACGACTTTTTCCTGTTCTGATATGAGCTTCTGTAATAACAACACAGGAATAACCACAGCTGGCTCTCCAGGAAGGACTTAAATGCCTTTGTTTTGAGGCATTCTGTGTTTAAGTATCCCATAAATGCCTTGCTATTATCAAAGCATGGAAAAATGCCTGGGAGTTACATGACAAACACAGTTAACCTGCCTGAAATGAATGATTCCTAAAATTCAGTGTAAAAATAAATGCTTTTTCCATTGCTTTGTTTTCTAACAGCTGCTCTTTTTTTAATTGTGTGCTTGACTCTACTTGCGTTAATTAGGCATAACTCTCTGAGTCCCCCAGGTCAGTATTTTATAGCTAACATTTTTCTGTCATACTGTTGGTTTTCGGCCGCTGATGTACCACAGTCAGTTTATTCACATACAATGTTCATTTACCATAAGCCAACAATTCAGTTTCATTAACAGACCTTACCCCGACAAACTAGCAGCTGTGGCACTCTTAGTCCCCAATGCACCTGTGACTGGGTTTCTACATGCCTGAAAATGATTGTACATGTTTTTCCCTTTTAGCACTATAAATACAGATCTGGCTGGCTATGAGAGTAGCAGCACTGACACATGCATGAATTCACTTATTTGTAAGACAAGTGCACCATTCTAGAAATGTTTTTCTTGGAAATATGGTTAAGCGACTATGCATAACTATGTATCTTATCTTTCTACTCTAAAACATTGCTTGAAAACACACAACTTGACATTCATTTATCAGTTTTGATATCTCATAAACCAAAAAATACTTTGATGTGCACTGTTTCTTGAATTGATTGTGTGTAAGGCCATTACAGAAGTCATAGAATCATAGAATGGTTTGGGTTAGAAAGAACCTTAAAGATCATCTAGTTCCAACCCCCCTGCCATGGGCAGAGACACCTTTCATTAGACCAGGTTGCTCAGAACCCCATCCAACCTGGTCAGAGTTGGGGTATCCACAATTTTTCTGGCCAACCTGTTCCAGTGTCTTACCACTCTCACAATAAAGAATTTCTTCCTAATATCTAATCTAAACCTATCCTCTTTCAGTTTATAGCCATTCCCTCTTGTCCTAACACTACATGCCCTTGGAAAAAGTCCCTCTCTACCTCTCTGGTTAGTCCCCTTTAGGTACTGGAAGTTCTCCCTGGAGCCTTCTCTTTTCTGGGCTGAACAACCCCAACTCTCTCAACCTATCTTCATAGGAGACATGCTCCAACCCTCTGATAGTCTTTGTGGCTTCCTTTGGTCTTTTGGGGGTAGGCTGAAGACTAGGTAACTGCTTGAAAAGCCAGTAAGAAGGATAGTGTGGGAAAGGGGAGGGACATATCTGTGATTCAGGGAGTGGAGAATATAAACACTAGAAAGACTTAGAACATATAGAAGAAAAGAGAAGTAAGAGAAAAGTTTCTGGAAGTTACCTAAGAAGGAAGAGATTCTGTCTTTTTTGTTTGATCTGCATTTAACTGATAAATAAAGATTTTAGATGAGTCAATATAGGATACTAAAAATGTGTCTTTTGAGGTAGCATATGGCATTGATGGACTTACTATAATAACAAAAACCAGTCTTGTACCCAGAAAGGATGTGAGAGCTCAGTAACTATTGAACTGAAGCTATTCTGAGGTCGGTAGATACTAGTTTGTGATATATCTTAGTTAATAACTTTGTAGTTGTGGTGCCTGTCTGATGCTTAGTTCAGGAAAGAAAAGTCAATATCCTTCACCAGCAATGATGTGAGTCATACTCTTTATTGGAGGAGTCAGTGCTGTGTGGGAGTGGGACCTAAATGAATGTTTATATGTGGAAAAACAATTTTGTTGTTCAAACCTGAAATATGTGCTCTTTCAGAAGCCAGTTAGAGATGGCATTTTAAAGTATTTTTGTTTTCTACACAAAGCCTCTATGAAATGACATTTATGTGTCAGAGATCATAAAATGGTACCATTTCATTGCAAACACTTTTTTTTTTAACCATAAAAGCATAGGTCTTTTAGATCAAAGCTTTTAAGAGACACTGTGACAGATAACAGAGAACAAACTTTCTCCTTAATGTTCTATATTTAAAGATACTCACTGTACAACTTCCTAAAAAGCTAAGATTTTTGGAGAAAGCTAATTAACTTTATCTTGATTAGATCAGCTTCCAAAGTTATAAAGTTGAAGTTATAAAGTTGATGTAAATTATGTAAACAACATGAAGTATGCTGACAAAATGATCACCTTTCTCACTACTTATTTGTCCTCCACAAATATCCAAATCCTATATATCAAACTGTCTGCTACATCCAAGCACAGCTACAATAACTACTTATGTGAGCAATAAATTAAGGATCACTGCATGTTATATTAAAATCTCAAAAATTTTACCTTTTTTTTACTAGTCACGCAGTGGGGTTTTGTACAATAATTTTAATATGTGAAAGAAAACTTCTGAATCTATGTAATGAAACAGGTTGTAATTACTAGATTTTGAACTTCTCGGGTTACTTCTGTTTAAGAAGCAAGAGAGTTCTTTGGTTTGTTGATTGAATGAAAAGCTAGTCCTTGAAGCAGATACACTTCTATACAAAGTATGGATGACTGAAATGAGACTCTTGGAGAAATGGATAGCGTACACATTTCTTCTAGAGCCAGTCAGTATTTGGAGTGAATTGTAGATGAAATTTAGGAAGACTCTGCATAAAGGATTTCCTCTCCGTTGGGAACTCAGCATTCAGCATATAATGAAAAAAATGAGCTTGTTGCACAGCTTAGAGAAGGCTAAGAGAAGGTGATGAAGTCACTGTGTTCAGTGTCCTTATGATGGATATAGTCATGACAAAACCTCTTCTCAGAGATGAAAGCAAATGGTTAAGAGACCATGGGCATGTGTTGAAACAAGAGAATTTAAGATTAGATGCAAACAAAAATAACATTCATAATGTGGGATGGTGGTTGAGCATTGGAAGATGTTCCTCAGAAAAGGTGCAGAATCTCTATCATTGGAAATACTTGACACGCATTTGTAACGCCGAGAAACCTGCTCAAACTTTGAGGCTGACACTTCTCTGAGTGGAAGGATTGGATTGGGTGATGACCAGAGGTCCCTTTCAAATGAAATTTTCATACAAATCTAAATTAATAGGTCTGGGGTATCAGGGACAACTTTCACCAGACATGTTGCCAGTCCTCTCACTGCTATAGAGGATTTATTGTTATATTATCTGATTCTTTCAACAAGCCATACCTGATTCCTCACTCTTGCAGCCCATTGTGCAGAATTCCAGACTCTTAGCACCCAGGACAACCTTGGGCATAACGCTTAGGTCATCTTTGTCCGTCCAAGGAATCTGACTGTGAACCAGAAACTGAGGAAGGTACTATCACAATCAAATCACCACTTCCAGCCATGCTTACAGCACCTTGGACCATGGCTCCTGATATCAGCCCTGAGAGTGTTCTGCTGTCGGTGTCTCATTTGATCCTGGGGCCATGAGCTCGGGTGCTGAAGAGCTGCTGCCAGGAACCAGTCTAAGTGCCACAGTTATTTACTGCACCAGTGCCAGCCTACGACTCCAGCTTCATTGGAGTGCACTGACCATGTCAGCAATTATTGTCCTGTTTCAAGAAGTCACCGAAGATCATTTGTTCCTCTTTTTGCACAGACAATCTCTCTCCTTTACTTCTTCACTGAATCCATACTCATGGAGCCCCTCTCTTTCTCTGATCAGTTTTTCTGGTTATTGTCTAAAAAATATATTTTTCAGCTTTAGTTATCAAACAACAGCCTGATATCACTAACTTTGCCTTATATATTGCATTTGCAATGAAGGATTCTTTATCTAGCAAGCAAAAATAAATAATCTTTTCTTTCTTTTACTTTTCAGCATGAGTTTCTATCAGGAAGTCTGATTGCTTAGAACTAGTAAGAGATGGGAAATGTACATGGTGGAAATGGTAATTTCCTAAGATAACACTAACTTTGTTGGGTGTTAAATTCTCCAACAAAAACCAAAAAACCTTCCTGAAATAAGAACATCATTATAAATATAAATAATATTCTCTGACTTCCAGAGAGACTGTATTTAAAAAATGTGAAGATTTCTTGTGTCCTGAAAGGTTTCACATCAAATTGTTATTTGGTTTTAGACACTGGAATTTGTGTTGCAGTATAGCTATAGCTGTATCTATATATATCTCTTTGGAATTCTGCTACTGCACTAGTTAAGTAATAGACAAGCACAAGAACTCTGTCTTGGCATTTTAGAGTTCACCACAGAGTTAGTCTTAATTGTTTGTGAGATTTATTCTGTCCTTGCAAACGTAACCTTCCCTGGCACTTTCCGGAGTTAGCATAGAGACAAGTCTCTGTTCTGACATCCTCCACAGGAGCTTCTCTCTCCACTGATTACATTAAGAACTTGAGGAGATTATCCAGCCTTGGATAATCTTAGCCTTTAAACAACTCCATTTATATTCCCGAATTAAATTATTCACAGACAGCCATTTAAAGAAAAAAAAAGGCAACACATTTTATTATCTCTTGTGACAGTGAATAACATGGACTCTGCTAAGCATAAGGAGTTGACCCATACATGCTTAGCACAGAATTTGCTTATGCTTGAACTTGAGGATCTTGTCAAACACTGGGCATGGTGTGGACTGGATTAAAAAATTTAGTTAGAAGATGTCCAGCAAATGGCATCAGGTCCTTGGCTGTGACTGTAAAGTTTAAGTTCAATTCTCTGTCACATGTTTTATGTGAGAGAATGGTGAGACAGAATATGAGGGTAGTTGTAAATCATTCAAGTCTTTTAGTACTGAACTATTTAGGCTCCTACGACTTTCTTTGATTGCTCAGATACTTAGAAGCTTATGTCTTGTTAAACCACTTTTTTAATACAGCTTAGAGGACTTTTTAAAGTTTTGGGGCTGTCAAAACAGTAAAATTATCGAAAAAAATCTTGAGAAGATTGTGCTTGCCCACTTAGGCGTAGCATGAGGAACTTCCTATTTCTGTGATTAATGGTGACTTACACTGTTAAGTATGGCAGCCTGAATTAGGACAACCATATTAAGAAAAGATAAAACTCTTAAGTTTATCATCAAGAAATATTTGTCTGTTCAGTTCTGTACACAAACAACCACGGCCATGAAAACTGCTTATAGTTCCAATGGGGAATGCTGTGTGCAGGGTTAGGTTTGTCTCTGGCCTGTTGAAGTGGAACTGACCTTACTTGTGAAGTTAATATAGTGCAATTAATAAAACAATAAATATAAGGGAAGGTAGGGAGGATCAGGTGCTATAAGTAAGAAAAATAAGTTATAGAGTAAAAAGCAATAGGAGAACTGGGGAGGAAGAAATGTCTAGTTTCTGAAGCAAGGAATTCTTCTCCATTTCCTAGGTCATCGCATTTCCCTATAAAAACACTCAATTAACAGTGCACACCTAAATTTTTCATGAATTTGTAACTAACTATTTTATGCTGAGAGCATGCAGGGAGAAGTTCAAACACTCCATAATGGCAAATTAGATAAAAGCAATCACCTTCTAGTGAGGTTTTTCCTTACTATTAGAACTGCTGTACATCTGTAACTGCTGGCAATAAAATGTCAGGAATGAGAGAGAAACTTGAAAGATCCTTGATTCAATAGGAAAAAAGATTTTTTTTAAAAAAAGACAATGCTCTGTACTGTTATAGATCCTAATTATGAACAAACCAGACCTTGTCTGAAAGCCGAGACTTTTATCTCCTGTTTGCAGAAGGCATGAGACTACATTTGTTTTGAGAGATAATGAGTTTGACACAGAAAGCTAAAACTGGATACCTTTGAGTTTGACAGCATATGGTCTAAAACTCTACTAATGATGTGAAAGCTTGAACATCCAATTTTATGAATATGTAATGGAGACTTGGAGTAGTCTCGCTCATCCAGCCATCTATGAACACCACTCAACACTGTTGCATGTATCATGTCATTAACAGAGAGTAATTAAATTGAATTTTGAATAAAAGACAACTACTAGTATATTGCCAGTGTAAGAGAGATGTAATCATTCAGGACTACACATGTTTTTGGCCTCACAAATCAGTCTTTGTTTGCTAGTCTTCCTCACATATCAACTTAAATATCCTTCTTTTTATGTCTATTTAAATATCACAGACAAATGTGATGAATAATGGACTCAAAACCAAAATTGACAACTTCTGAATCTTAATCATTCCAATGGAAGAAATACTCTTCTAGTCAAGTATAAATACTGAGGTTATAAAATCTTTTTTTTTTTTTTTTATTTCAAGATAGCACTTTATTAATTATTTTTAACATCAGAACAGCACTTCATGAGGAAAACTATGGGCTTATGCTATGTCATGGTTAGGATAATAAATAACCTTCTAGAGTAACAGTGTTGATTTAAATGGAAGCATAACAAAAAAATAATTAAAACTTGGCATAATTTGTTTTACAGTCCCTTTCAATGCTTTGGAGCCTGCACAGGGACTTCTGTGAGCTATGCTGTAGTTTCCTCGACTTTCAACATATGATAACAATGTGACGATCAAGTCAGTTTAGCCAAATCAAAAAATTTAAGATTGCCTCATTATCCAGCTAGAGAGAAGTTAATAGTGATTGATTTCTATCATAGTTAATCTATCATAATTAACCTTACCACTTACCATATGAAGTTATTCATTAAAAGCATCTCACACCAATTGCCAGAAATTATTAAGACAAACCTCATGATACTTGTAAAGAAAGAATAATTATCCCCACTTTGCAGGTGGAAAAGATGATTACATATACAAATATGTAGACATGCTCACAAATACCTTATATCCATGGCATGTAGATACTGTTACATAAAAAGAGAGAGGGATATATTTTCCTTCAGAAATTCATGTTTGCTTTTGAAAACATGAGAAGATGAGTAAAAAAAAACATGTTCAACAGAACTCTGAATCAAATATTAGGCCTTTTTATTTGAATATTGTAGTTGTGAGTATTAGTTTCTTTATGTTAGAGGTGTAGATTAAGGGACTTTGATTACACATCAATGAGGGTCCAACACTGCCTATCTTTAAATTGTCACCTTTATCTCCATTTTCATTTATTTTGTTCATTACATTTTTAACATATTTTATTTCATTGAAAAAAACCTCTCTGAGAGATAATTTAATGTCTGTTAATTTGTACAGGAACAGAGTGATGTTCATTACCAGTAGAAAGCAGAGAAGAAGTGGAGGTCATAATTGTAGTGCTTACTAGTAGAACTCTGTGTTCTCCAGGTCCTGCTAGGGACAGGAAAAAAAACATATTTCAACCCCGAAAATCCATACCTAGCTTAATAATAAAATGAACAGTCCCATTCCACGTAAGTAAACCTTTATAAAGCCCTTGTGTTTGAAAAACATAATCGATCTCAGTTAAGCTAAGCATGGCAGAGTTGTTACACACAGAGTGCTGCTCTCCTGGTTTATATAGATAGAGTCAGGAGAAAGGCAGTGAATCTAAGTTAATCCAATCTTCCTTGGCTGCAAATTTTAATCAGTTTTAAAATGACTATGTTTTTTCAATACTCAGCATTTGTGAGGATACTTTGGTAAACTGAAGCAACAGATAAAAAAAGAATAACCAGGGAAGAGGACCAACATGCATATGAGATTTCTTTCTAACAAAAAAAAGAAGAGGTTTTGATTATCTTTTCAATATTTTTCAGTAATTTTATTCTTTTGCATATTTTTCCTCTTCTAATATATTTATTTATTTGACTTAGACAGATAAGGTATACAAAATATGATTTGAACTGAAGACAAGAAACTTGTAAAGAAGATATTTCTTGAGAATACACCAATGGTCTACCTGATTTAATGATGTAGTATATTAAATAGGATAGAAGCCTTATTGAATGTCAGGGCTTAAGTATATTTTCAAGTTCTGTTTGGAATAGTAAGGTATAATGTGAAAGCAAAATGCTGTGAAGGTGATAGACCATAAAACTGATGATGTGAAGAAATGAAAATGATCAAATATGTCCATTCTTCCTTTTGCCGAGTAAATAGGTGCTTACTTGTCCTGCTGGGGTTATTTGCAGAGCACAGTTTCTCAGTAAATAGGTGTAAGAATCATCTCTATTGTGAGTGAAAAAATGACCTGAATGTGTCTGTGGAAACCAAATTGTACTTGTCCTGCCCAATCATTCCTTATAAGCTACAAAGTTAGGATCCCTGATTTTATTTGTAGACATCTTTTTACAAGACTTTGTAGTCTGATGAATAGCAGGTAGATCAGAATCACTGATCTCCTTCTCCATAAGGTAATTAACAAAACTATTAATAAACAAGCTGTCTGGTGTATCTTAAAGGTACCAAAAGTTGGAGGATTGACACATGGTCTCATTATGGCTAATTGGTATCACACTCCCTTGTAAGACCTTGCTTCTTTTAGTGAACCCCTCCTACCCTTGCAGTGGGATGTCTAGGAGCAGGTGAGGACATTAACCTTTTCTTCTGTCACTGATGAGTCTGGATCTGCAGTTATGCACCGAGTGCTGCAACTCAGGCTAGCCTGTCTCCAGCAATAAGCTTTGGACCACCAATGTCATGTTCGGGAGCAGGACTACAGCTCACCTTAACCTGGAAAGCAGGATGAGTTCATGTTTGGATTCAGGCTTGACTCAGTACTTTATCAATACCTGTTTGTTCCCATCCTAAAACATTAGCTCTTTCTCTGTGCTTGTGATAAAGTCAGTGTTACCCTGGTGATTTCAGAGAGAAAGAGCAAAGCCATCAGGGGAGAGAAATGGTTTCGTTAATTGAGTCTGCTACCTCCTAGTCCTTGTGTCAATATGAATTCAGTGGTTTGCCAAATTTTTCTAAGGAGATTAATGGTTTTGGCTGCTTAATTTAAGAAACCTTTAAAGCCTCCTGAACTTTTGGAAGTGAAAGTTATGTTCCATTAAAGTGCTTCAGGCTGGCTATGTAAAAGCCCAAGCTCTGAAAATGCACCCAACCAAATATGCACATATATACTTGTAGATGCTCTTTTCTTTGCTACAGTTGTGTGTTTGGCAGGGCATGAGCTTGCTGTTTCCTCTCTTTGCTTTACTAAGACAGTCAGAATTGCTAGAAAAATGTATATTCACTCACAGCTTTTATGACTGAAATTAACTTTATTTTTATCCTGTAATAGAAAGATCCAAGAAGTACTGCCCATGGAAAAGCAAATGAATGAATAATTCACCTACTTCGTTTGATTTGGGAAATAGAAAAAAATGCTGCAGTTCACATCAGCCCACATAATTTCACAGCTCTGGAAATTTATACCATTTTTAGAATTTTCCCTCCATGACAGTTTTCCATTTTAAGAAGAATTCCACTTAGAGTTTTTTCCTTGCTCTGAAAGCTGTATTCTGTAAAAAAGGTTTATTGCCATTTTTGTTGTTTTTTTTTCCCAAAGGTTTATTAAAAAATATTGTTTTAATTAAAAGCTCATATAAGAAAATATGTATTCATAATTACTTTCCAAAGCACTAAATACAATTTGTCCTAGATGTTTGCATGTGTAAGATTTCATGATGTATTCTGATAAGACTGAAAAATAAGTTTTGCAAAATTATTTTTCATTACAATTAAAATATTTATTAGTATCATGCTAGCTGCAAACAGATCAAGAAGTCTTCAAAATAATTCAAAATTAAAATTTTGGTTCTCTTTTGAGTTGTTTGTAGACCAAAAAATTAAAATTGACCACTATTTTGGGTCAAGTATTTTTAATTAAAATAACCTTAATATGCAAATTCTGCGGTTTTTTTCCTCATAAATTAATGTCATAGGAAAATGATTCTATTTTCATTTTGTGAACCCTTTAATTCTAGGTTTGTGTTAAATCCAATTTATTGTGACAGAACTATTTATTTTCTGCTATCTAAGCAGTGAAATAAGTGCTTGCAGTCAAAGGTCTCTACAAATCAGTTAAATAAATATATTAATTACTTAGAAGACAGTCCATAAGAGAGAAAAATCAATAGCATGTGTAAGCTCACAGTATCAGCTTTCAGTCATATAACTGACTATGGAAGTTGAAATTTTTCAAATCTACTACTTGAGTTTTGAACATGAGCACTGTCTTCTGTTAACATTTGTCCCTAAAAAAATTAAATGCCTGAATAGCAATAGAACACAAATTCTAAATGGTATAAACCCTGTAAAATCAAAATGCATTTTAAAATATATTTTTATAATTTTTTACATGCTCTCTCAGTTGTAATTATCACTGTCTGAATTAGGAGTTGCCATTGTGATAACATCCCACTCACTGGGTTCCAAAAATTGACATAAAAGAGAAACATGACTATGTAAGTCATTATTTAAGCTTAGTTCTATGCAGAATGTAAAGCTTAGGACAGATAAATGCATGTTTATTCTAATAATATCATTCTTCTAATCTGATATTCCAGTGTTTGACTATGCATTATTTGATTTTTTTGGTGGATATCTTTTGAGACATCAAGTCTTTTGAGTTTTTGAACTCTTTGTCAATCACATATATATAATCAATTTTGTTTCTCTTTCTCAACGTTATTTACTTCTTAATTGGCAATCACCTTAATTTCATGGTTTATACTAATGTAACAATGCCTTCTTCCAATCATTGATTATATAATTGGTGTAACGTTTCATCTACCACGTGCTTTTGGGGTTGGACTGGAACTCAGAGTCAACTGACTATCCATCAAGTTGCACAGTTATTAGCCTATAATATAGAATAACCTCAAAAGAATGAGATAACATTTAGAATAATCTATGTGTAACATGCTGATGGAAGATTAACAGATAGGACTTCACAGATACAAGCCTTATCAGCAGAGAGGTTAAAAAGATGGTTGGTTGAATGTGCTACTTTGGCCAGAAAAAATAATCTTCTCTTGTGAGAACAAGTTTATGCAGAAAATCCCCAAACATCCTGCTCATCCCACTTGCATGTGAGGAAAAAAAAATATAAATATAGGGGGAGGGATCAAAAGAAAACCAAACCCCAGTTTTTTCTGAAAAAAAGTGCTTTGTCCCTTTAAAGAACTCATGAATAAAAGTGGTGAGAGCATGTGCTCTCCATCATTCTTTGCCCTTCTGTCTCCATATCGAGACTCCCCAACTTGTTTTTTGTTATGATTTCTGTGACAAAATGGCTAAAGACTATACAAATCTGGATCTTGATCTGTTTTAAACCTCATGTTTAGGAAATTATCCTAGATCATTTTGTTTATATATAACCTGATTAACTTCTGTGGGGCTAAAGTACTATTTTTTCTGATTCAGTGTCTCTACTGATAGTGGGAATTTGCCTCTGCTAAAGAGAGGATGTAGCTTTCATCTTTCAGTGGCTTAGACAAATCTTGGCTTCTGGTATTAACACTGCTATAGAGACAGAGAAATGGTGGGATGGCTTCTATGGATGGGAGCTTGGGTAGTGTTTATATTATATTGTGTTAATGTGCTAAAATGAAGGTTTATATATCTATGTTAATATATATTTTTGTGTATGTGTGTGTATTAAGGATTGACAGACCTGGTGATTTCTGCTAAGAAGGTATGGAATATAGGATCAATGTATCTATTTGCAGAGAAATGTCTAAATTGCAAAAATATCTTGGAGTACCATGGTGAATGAATAATTTTAACTAAATTTTAACTAAATACTTTCTTCAATGATATCACACTGATTTAAAGAGGTCTTGCCCTAAATGTCTTGGAAATCAAGAAAATAGCTGTACAAGAATTATCCACAAATTTATAATTGCTTTTCATGTTTTCGGCCAGTACTTTGTAGTATAATTCTTATGTGGGTCATTTCAGCATTTGCTTAATTTTACGTATGAGCTCAAATCCAGTTATCGGTGGACTGTTCTGCTGAAGATGGATAGGTTTAAAAATTGAGTATGTGCCTTAGTACTTCAGGGATGAATTCTGTAATCTTAGTAGATGCAAACCTCTCAAGAATTCAATTAAATGTCAATTAAACTTTGATGAAAATTCAAACCTGTGTAAACAGCTGGGGATCTAGACATCAGAAATTGAACAAGACCTACCCAATCTGTTTTCCTCAGACAGTGTTCAGCATAGATTTGCTGTCAAAACTGCTATTTAGAACCCTGTTCAGTGAGATGTTTTTCTTATATCCTGCACGCCAAATCTAAAAGTTGCTTTTTCTAAAAAAGTATCATTAAAAAGACTATAGACTATACAAAAACTGAAAGTAGGATTCAGAATGTCCGTTAACTATGTGGGAATGTGATAGCCAGGTGGGAATATGTAAGGATCTCAAAGTGTACCTATTTTCCTCAAAGGCAGAAGAAAATTGTCTGCATCCTCAGCTGAGTACTGAATCTCATGTATCTGGGACATAGGGAAAAGGGAACAATTCTGGTGTGGGCTGGAACAATATTCGGTATCCTTCACAAGGTCCTACTGCCTGGACTTAATCTGGGTCTGTTGTGTCCTCTTTTATTCACACAGTCACAATTATTACAACTTCACAGGCAACAACAAAACAGTCCAATCATTCCACATGAATCACTGTTGAATACTTTATTTTATTATGATATGAAATGTGTTTTGCTCAGGATATTTATGTTGCCAGTCTAGCTCTTCTGTTTGACACCTCTGATAGGGTTGGGTGAATGGATGAAGAGTTCTACGAAGTGTGTGTCATAAGTAGAGTTTGCTGGGAACCTTTTATAAAATTGGTTTCTTTCTTAGGTTGAAACTTTTTGTAAGAATGAATAGGATTTCAATTTTTGGGAATTTTTCTCAAGTAAAAGATGGATGTCCACAAGAGACTTGAAAGAAAATATCAGACCATGAGAACACAGTGTCTTTAACTTTTTTTTCACACTATAGATTAATACTTGTTACTTAACATATAATACATATAATAATAAGTATTTCTTATTTGGAGGCTTAGAAGGTTAAATTTGGCCCCTCTCTATCTAAAGTGTGGTAGTCACTAAGTTTGAATTATTTCTAATTTTCTCTATCTCCCTCTCAAAGTCTGTTCCCCACTCACTCCCTAGATTAACTGTGAGAAAACGCAAAAAAAAAACCCACCAAAAAACAATGAAGCAATGAAGACATTTTTGAGACTTCATAAAATAGGAAAAATATTTCCCATTCCTTCTTTGCAATTTTGACCTTAACACTGTTTCTTCTTGTGATTCATGCCAAGTGTCCTTCTCTTTGCATAAAGTAATGATCAAAAAAGTATTGCAGGTTTGGTATTTGTTTTGATTTTTTTTTCATAAAGGAGATGTAATGACAGAAAAGATAACTTGCCAACCTTCTGAGACAGTGAGAGCTTGCATGTCTGTAGCACAAGTATTAGACTTGGTAAGCAAATATTTATTCAGAGCTCAATACATGGTTTGGATGACACATGATACATAAGGTAAAGGTCATACAGTGAGTGATGAGCATAAAGAAAAAGTGACCAGATGTTCATTCCCTGCATCCTTCTATCCACCACCTCATCTGTTGAATGAAGGGAGGTCTAACAGAAAAGGGGGGGAAAAAAGCCCAACAACTGCACTACCATGTTTTTGAATGGAAGTAAAATTTGTTAATTCCAAAAATATTGCCTTTGTTTTTTATGTGATGACTGTCAGAGTTCTATGGAGTAACAAAATAAATGTTTACTGTACCTTTAAACACTATTCACACATCTCAATGGTGAAACTTTCCTCTAAGAAAGTTAATGCTTTACCCTCTCCAGTTGAAAGGAGATGTGTATAATGAGTGCATTCTACAGACAAAAGCTCCCTGGGCTCTGCTCTTCTTCCTCCATCTCTGCCTACACTGCTAGCTCCTGGCAGTCACAGCACAAGATTTTGCTCATACTCACTTTTGAACAGAGTGGATGTGACTATTTGTTATTTTTCTCCCATGTGCAAAATATGGCTGAAAATGTAGCAATGCAGAAGAAAGTTTAAATAGTTTGCAATTCAACTGGACAGAAATGCATCAGCTAAGAGAACCCATTTTTGTAGCATAAGGGCCAGATTTCAGTATTCAGGGATTAGGCAACTTGGAATAAGACAAAAAGATTGCACAGATTTTTTGTAGATACAAAGTTTGCTTCTCAGTTTACTCTGCAATTACTGTAGCTTTAAGCCTGACAATTAACACAGCAATTAACACGTTAGCTCACTTTGACCATTTTTACTTGGGGTTTCTTTTAGAATCTTTGAAGCAGTCTCAGCAGACAAAACTCCTACTGACAGGTGGTTACACCTTTATGGGAATGGTATAATTTGGCTTTCTGTCTTGCAGGTTTTAAGTGCTTAGTCATTCTTAGCTCTGTCCACATCTGGCTTTTTCAATCTTCCAGCTTTCAGGTTCTGCTGAGTTGGTGGGTCTGTGTAGATCACCCTTTAGATCATGTGCTTCACAGAGCCAATACACATCTATTTCCACTGCCGATTCCCTCTGTGCATGTCTGATTTAATGTATTTTATGATTATTTTATTCAGAAGACTGCAGTGATGATTGCCATGTTAATGTTCTCATCCAGATAGTAATACAGAAGGTGACTACTGGTAATTTATCATCAGATTTTTATTCTTTTTATAACAGAGGAGCTTTTTAATATTGTGCAAGAGTCATAAGCTGCATAGCCACAAGCGTTGGGAGAATCTGACAGAAATAGCCAAGCTTTTCTAGAAAATGGTGTCAAATGCTGAAAGTCTGATCTTGAGAATTTATATGGTCTGTGTGTCCTATCACAAGTTTTATATATGTAATTCCAATTAAAAATATAGAAAATGTTATGTCAAAGCCCACACACAGTGGTGTGTCTTACTATTGATAATTGTTACTCTCCCTTGTAGGTAAATTGCAGTCTTTCAGCTGTATAAAAAGATGTTTTCCGTTGGAGAAACTCATTAAAAGTAGCCATTTTTTGCATCTGCATCTTTAAAGGCCATTAACGCCCATTCAACCAACCTTTCATAGCACTTAATAAGAGTATTAATGACACACAGCTGATGGTAATGTCAAGCAGTCAATGTTTGGACATTAGCTAATATCTTCTATTACACACTGTATGATTAATGTACTATGACTGCAGTTAGGACAACGAGCAGAAAAACATCACAATTACAGTTTTATTTAAAACTTTAGGTAGTAAAAAACATTTTAGAAATGGCATTGTACTACAAGAAATGATTATGACGTTCTATTATAGTCAACAGAGACATCTAGAGTAGTCCTGTACTGTGTCCTCCAATCATCATATTGGTCGATTAGTATTGGTAAAGAAGTCTGAAAGTCTACAGCATCTAAGGAGCTTCCAGAGAACACAGCATCAGGTAAAGTTCAGGGTACCCACTTGACACATCTAGTCACTTGTTTGCTAGGTGTACTAAAGAAAAAAGATATCTTTTGGGAATACTGAAGAATTAGTGGTGATGGACATTTTCATGGTAAGATGATAAGAGTTTTCAGTCTTTAAAAACAAAACAAAACAAGCAAACAAACAAACATAACCCCCCAAAAATACTGTAATTTCTAGAAAAACATGTTTGTGCTGATTATACAGCATATATATGCTGCTATGCAAACAAGTATTGATATGAGCTTGCAAGGTAGTTTTTTATCATCTTACATTTATTGTTTGGAATAGGCAATATATTTATTTTTCAACTAGAATAGGTGAGCTTTTTACATTTCTGTGCTATATTAGAAAATGCAAGTATGTTATCATATGAAATACATAATATTGCCTTTTTCTCACTCCTCACAGATTTTATAGGACTGGATTTGGTTACTCTTAGGATTGGGAAATTGTAGACACAGAAAAAGAAAATTTCTCAGGGAGCACATTTCTCAGTTTGCCTTGAAGAAGATTGTAATCAGAAGGGAACCCACAGTTTTTGTTTTTGGACAACCATTTGATTCTAACAGATGCTGAGGATCTTGTGACATGGGTAGGGATGGAAGCCCAGCTCTTAATACTCTTTCATTTTCTTTATATATGTGGTAGAGTTTGTTTTACTTCCCTTTGGTTTTAAGGATAATGGTCTTCATTTGACTTTTCTATGAGGATTTTTGCACGGGGAATCTCTATGGGGAAGCTTGGTAGAAATATGTAAGTACCAAAGATTGCAGATAGACAGCTACTGAGATTTTAAAAAATGCCAAAGCATCTAAATGTACTGGAAAATCATACTATGATCCCTGAGTACATTGTAAAACACTTAAATACTTTAAAAGCTAATCTTTAACATCTATGGGTAAAATTAATCTCTTCTAACTTGAAACATCCTTCCTTAATATGGATGTATTTGTCTGAACTAGATAGCATGGTGACTTTTTATAGTCAGGGAAGAGAAACAGCCGCTTGTGGGACATGATTCGTCTCATCATGGCACAGAAAAGTTTGGATGAACTCTAAAAATGCCTGTTTCCACTCTGTGTAGAAGGATTCTAGGGTGACAGTCTGAGGTATTTCTGGCTATATTACTGACCTATAAAGTCAGACAGTGATATGACTGAACTACTTTGTTTTGGATCAATTTCTTAGAACCCAATAATTTAAGCCGGTTGTGTCCAAACCTATCATCCAGAAAAAAGTCAGGTGTGAATCTCTCCCCTCTGCCTGCGAGTTCATCTCTCTGAAAAATGAGTAGATTCATTCCAGATTTCAATGAGAGCACAGGACAGGACATAGGATACAGATACATATATGCTTATGGGTTACAATATGAATTTAAAGTAATATGCATCACTTCTTTGCTTCAGTTCCAATTGGTGACCTAGGTATTATAGTTTATTGCCTGTTGACAGGGTAATATAGAAATGTGCTAGGGATTGTGATTTATGTGCTGCAGGAAGAAGGTCTACTCTTTAAGGAGTCAAAGTACAGCCCCAGGTGTCTACCGGCATTGTACAGAATTGTGCCCTACACAGATCAGTGTTCATGATGTTTTCACTTGAAAAACTTACTTGAAAAAGTAAGAATTCGTATTTCTAGTGGTCCTTTTTTCTGACTTCTGGATCCAATATCCCTTTTCTGAAATAGGAAAAGGGTGGCATTTAGTGTATGAGATGCTGAATACTTTCCTCCTGCTTTGCAAGGAATGATGTTTTATTTGTCAATTACCTTAGACCTCAAGCCAGAATTGTGATGACTCTTTTCACATTCTTATCTCCTCAATGACAGTTTTGTAAAAAAAAATAAATGGCATTAATAGCTAATTGATAGAAAGACAATAATTTTCAAAGTTTTGTGCAATATAGATTTGTTTGAAAGAAAAAATGTGAGTGGCTTTTTTTTTTTGGTAGGGTAGTTATTTTGCATATTTTTATCGAGTGATGTGAAATCATTTGCTGAACTCCTTGCTAAAAAGACAAGTCGGTCAGTCCCTTGAGACAGACTGATCTTGGGCCATTTAGTACTAATGCAGTTGTCAGGAAGAATCTGTTACAAACTCTGATGTTGTTCCAAAGTGGTTCTCTGGCTAAAGAAGAAAAAATAGAGATGGTTACCAAAAGAATGATGTGGAGGATGGGGGAGTAGATGAGGACAATGTGTATTCAACAGCATAGAAAAATAAGTGAGGTCTTAGAGCTGCAGAAACCTACTCTGTACCAAGGCCTTAAGACATCACCTTAAGGCAAATTCTAAGCATAAATATTTCACTCTGCTTATTATCTTCCCTGAACATAGGCTGTGTGCTCTGTGTTTGAAAGCATTAAAGGCAAGGTTTTTTGGAAAAGTGGCCTTGCAATTTAAGTTTGATTAACGGCATATGAAAAAAACCCCACCTTGTTATTTTTCAGTCTCTTAGCCCTTCTGGACTGTTGAAATGTCTTTCTATATCTTTCCAAAGGCTTTTAATTTCAGCTCACTCTTTACCTACAGATCATGCCATTTCTTGCACCCACAGTGCTGACCACTTCTATCTGTGTTACTGTCCTTGAAGAAACCACCTCAGACCTCCTTCATATTTATATGTGTGAAATGAAAACTTTGTTAAGCCACCTATCTTCCAGTAGATCTGCATGATCAGCAGTGTGATGTAGGTGGTAGAGTCAGGAACACCAATTCCTACTCTTTGCTGGGATGTCTTCTAGGAAGTAACAATTAGTTTATGGTTTTGAAACAGTTGGAAGAACCCAGTCTATATTAATGCAGGAACAAACTGAATTATTGTCTTTCTCCTACATTATTTCAAATGTGCTTTCTCAGCTGTTTCCTCTATTTAGGAATCTTGCTCAAGTCTTCAATGATCTGCAGATTTTGGCCAAATTTCTAATTGTCTGTCTTATTATTACTTCCCAGTCTTTCTAGGCCCATAAATACTTTTACCTCAATGCTCTGCTGTTGCCTGACTTTCATGATATTGCCCTCCCTGGTTCTCCTTATTTATTTTTTTTTTTCTGGAGAGGACATTTTTATGTCTCCCAGATTATTGATCTTTTCTCTAAAACCGACTCTATTATCTCTGTTTTCCACATACAGTATTTCCATTCCCTTGTTGCTAGGTTCTCAATTTTATTTTTCTTTTTCATTTGTTTCTTTTGCATCTCCTGTTATCCAAACAGTGGTAATATTCTGTTATTTCTTTTTCTCTCGATATCTTTCTATTCAGCATTGTTTTACTTGTCTCAGCTCAAATCAGGTCAAGATTTGATTTCTGCAATCTCAGTCTTGCAAACTCTCACAATTTCATGACAAGTCTTGTGCTACTTAATGTTTTACTTAAAGCTTCAGTTCCTGAAGGCAACTGAGAACAAGGAACTCTAAGCTTTTATCAAAATTACTAAAAGCTTAGCCTTCAG
The DNA here is from genome assembly GCF_001604755.1 of Lepidothrix coronata. Lineage (NCBI taxonomy): Eukaryota > Metazoa > Chordata > Aves > Passeriformes > Pipridae > Lepidothrix > Lepidothrix coronata. Next base: position 3,743,626 of record NW_016690233.1, on the reverse strand, counting down.
GATTACACAAAAAGCCTGAACACACAAAGGAGCATATTAAGAGCTCATGCAAAAAGGCAAATAAAAACTCAGGCTACCCCTCTTCTGACATTTTACTCCTATTGCCATTCTAGTTTCATGCCTGAGAAAATAGGAGAAATATTTTTGCAGCAATATTACCAAACCAAAATTAGAGATGTAGTTACCTGTGGAAAAAAAAACCACAAAAACAACCCAAACCAAAAAACCGCAGAAATAATAAAAATTCACACTGATGAGGAACTCTTTGCAACCACTTTCACTATAAACATAAACCACGACAATAAAATGCAGTTCTTTTCATATGGATCAGAGCAAATGGTTTACTTCAAAAATCAAATTAAGATTATTCTTAATTAAAGATGAGCGTCTTTAGCATACAGGGTAATTTTACTCAAGTGTGTGAAGCTGCTCAGCAAGCCACCTCTAACTCCACACAGCAACTTGGGAAAATAATGTGGACATTGTGAGGCAGGAAAGAAGTTAACAGTATTTCTGCAGATTTCTAAGAGCTATGTAAACTGGAATCAATTTGTGCATTTACCTTTATTGATCCTACAAGCTTGTGAACACTGCTACGTATTTTCTTCTGCCAGTAGATGGTGATATTTATATTAACTATTTACATAAATAGGAAAATATATACTATTATTTATTTCGCTATACATTCCTTATATGTCAGATAGGTTTTAATAACATGAGCTGTTTTCAAGTACTTTGGATGTCATCATAAGTGTAATATATTGTGCAAACATAATTATATAGTGGGCTTTGACACCACTATGCCCACTTTCTTACTCTTATTATCATGTTTTCAACCAGAAGCATTTAACTAGTTCATACATTTGGATTGGCTGAATATTCCTCAGGACTGTGTGTGAAACAAAAGAACAAGCAGTATTTTGAGAGGCTCCATTTTCTGTACCACAGATAGTTGCAAATGGAAGCTAACTCCTGATGTATTGAGTAAAATTAGACAAGTTTTCCTTCTTGCAACTGTGCCTGCCCATTTACTGCTAATGAAATTCTCAAAGCATTCTTAAAAGTACTGCAGTTAGAGTTCAAGGATCATTTACAATATATTAATGTATGCTTAAATTAAATTGCCCTTGGTCAGCTCTAACACTTTCCAAAGACAAACTATGCATAATTCACTTCAATACTTGCAAGCCCACCACAGAATATCTCAAAACTTGGGATGGCATTAATTATATCAGAATGATTTTATTGCAAGTTGATAAATTTGGTAAAGTATTAGTATTTTTAATGTGTTAAAAAATTCCCACATATATAAGTCTTCATTTAACAAGATATTTTAGAATATATCTGAATTGTAGTATGAATGTCCCACTGACTTGAGGGGGATTGTCCACATGATAACAGTTTAGCATATGCTTGTGTTTCTTACTTGACTATGATTTGGGATCAAGATTGAATTAAGTAGGTCTGTTATTTTGTGGTTTTTTTTTTCCTTACTAGCTAGATGACAGTGGTAGATATAAAATACTTACAACTAAAATTGCAGTAATCTGAGTTTCCCAAGATACATCAGCACTGCAAGAATTGAACCCTCCTGGGTTTTCACTAAAATTGAAGCCTGGAACTTTTTTTGAAAGAAAGAATAACAAAATTCAGAGCATGAGAAATCATTATCGGATATCAGCTTCCTAAAAATATGATCGGACTGAAAGCAACAGCAAAACGTTTCTTTCATTTCTATTTTAGTAGTCTATATTGTACTTAAATGTTAAAAGGGAAATAAATATTCAGTTTCCTCAAACTTCTCTTTATATTTGGTGTCCATTTTGTTTAAATACACTGTCTTAATGAAAAAATGCAATTAATAAAGCTTAGGCTTTTTACCTACTTATATATAGCTAGCATAAAAGCATGTTGTTGCTGCATTCAATTCCATGAAAACTTAGTTGTTTCAAATAAACAAAAAGCACAAACTATGGATTTAATTTAGCATCAGATTTGTTTTTTCTAAATAATTGATAATAGAATTAATATGTCTTCAACGGTTTTACTTTAGAATTTTTCTGAAAATCCCTTTTTTTAATGATTAATCCATATGCTGTGTTCAAGTAAGCTTATGAAGCTCAGGCTCCATTGAAAAGAAAAGAAATGTGTCCCTGTAGGAAAAATAAAAAGCAATCAATTTTTTATGGAGACATGTTTAAACACGCAGTGAAGAATAAGGATCCTCAAATTATTAATTTAAATAATATAAATTTTGAAGGATTAAAAGGTTCTTCCTTACGCTAATTTCCTTCCAAATAACAAGCACATCTGGTTTTCTCTCATGGAATCACCGAGTTAGAAATATAAAACATCATGTCAGTACTAAAAAATATGATAAAATACACTAGATGGAAATAGTGCATTGCTTCTACATATATTTATCTTTCCAGATGGGCTTCATTAAAAATATTACTCATCTAAAATGTATGCATCTAATTTACAGCAGTCATCTGGTTGTGGGAGAGAGATGGACTCCTGTTCTTTGGAATTTAGTTTAGGATAAGAGCTCCTTATCTGCCCTTTGGTTAAAAGTGCTAAAGTTATTCCTAGTGTCTCGGGGTATGTTAAGGACAGTATTTGTAGGAGCATCCTTACTGATCAACACCCAGTATTAGCCCAACAGACAATTCTCTGAGCACCTTTAGTTTTGTATATTCAAGAAGGATTATTACGGTATAGCACACAATTAATTGCTGCTGAAATCAATATTTTTCAACTCATTTCACTTTGGTACTGTAAGTTACCAATGATTCATAACTCCTACCAGCTTCATATTGATTTGGGCTGTTACTTAGTATGGTTAGCTCAGTAACTTGGGAGACTAAAGCTATCTAAGTTGGAGCCATGAGAAAACCAATAGGATAAGCCATCAAATAACAGGCTTTTGAAAGCAAATGTGTTGCTTGGTCAAATTTATTGTTTTAGAAGAATCAGGAAATTGTGGAAACGGTGAGAAAAAAAAGGGAATATTGATTTTGATAAAGAAAGGAGATGGGATGATCATGGGAAGAGCGTTGAAAGAAAAGCAGGGCCTTTTATTTATTTTTTTTTTACATTTGGGCAGGAAAATTTGCTCAGTATTCCTCACAGTGTTGTAATTTCCTTTTTAATGAGCAGTAAGAAGAAATTGTAAGGTCTGTGAATAACCAGGAACTTTGAGTAACACACATGAAGTCAAAACACTCTTAGATTTTCTCTCCAGGCACAGAGAGAAACCTTAGTTTGGAGAAGGATGTAAACAGGCACCTATCAAACAGATATAAGAAAGAAGTGTACTTCAGGATAATCCAGACTCGATTAGCAAAGCTGTAGAGATAAAGGGGAACTCAAGACCCTGGGAAGCTCTTTCAATTGTTTTGAATCATGATTTTAAGTGCAGGAAGAAAAGTTCTGAGAAAAATTGAATGGTCAGCTGAAGAGGATTTATCATAATCAGTCAACCATCCCATGAATTTAAACCCTAAAAACATACACTCATTGTAGCCTGGTTTGGGAGATGGCTGGACAAATAAAACAATCCTAACTCAGCAGGTTAGGGAGTTATTGAAACAAAAAGGCAGATGATACAAATGAAATACAATAAGCAAAGATTCTACATTCTAACACTTATAGTATGTTATTTATTTTTAAAAGTTTTGGCTTTACTTATTAAATAATTCTAAATTTGAGAAAAACAGTAAAGATAGTTCATAATTTTTTTTTAATCTAATAATATGGAAGTGTGCAATTGTACCTGAATCTTGTCTGAGAACTATGAAACAGCTCTGGTTTTCTTGCAGTGGTTGCTGACTGTTATTGATTAGTGGGGTTTTGCTAAAAATAAAATAATGGGCACAGTAATACTGATTTAGAATTAAATGTGAGGCATATTATCAGCACTTAACAATCTTGATTATTCATATTCAGGAATGAGATAGTGATTTTATGTTAAAGGACAAATCAAGAGAGCAAGTGAAGTAAAAGAGATTGAATCTTAATAACTGAGGTGATAATCTATTTGAAGAGTAATGACAATTGATGAGGACATCTTCAACTGACTGGCTGAAACTTGATTTTTTTTTATGTAGGCCCAGAAAACGACTGTAGTTTAGATTGACCGATTTATTGACTGGGACAAAAATGAAGCTCTTAAAAGTTAGAAAGCTTAAAAGGCAGATGCCGAAAAAGAATTTCATAAAGAAAAGGATCTGTTTCTTTTTATTTTGTAGGAAGCTTCCTGTAAGTTTTGTATCATAGGTACTCTTGGTATTTTGGGTATCAGTAGGATCTAGTAAAAAGTCATAAAACCCCACTTTCTCTGTGAGGATAATTGGAGAAGTTTGGTGTTGGTAAAAGAAGTGTGGTCATTAGAAAACTCTCTGAAACCTTTTTCTTAATATAAGTTCATAATAGATGCAAAGTATTCAAAGGATGTATCTTTTTTTTTTTGCCTACAGTATTATGTATACTCACACAGAACTGAGATGTACTAATGGAGGTCAGGATCCTGTTCTATCAGAATATTCACAATGAATTAATATTATTCCCTGCCCTGGAGAACTTAAATTCCAATTAGGTAAGACAAATACTAATGAGAGTGCAAGGTAATAAGGCATCTCTTTAAAGTCATGAGCAATTTTGTCCATGACTTCCCACATTTCTTTGGAGAAGATCTGGATCTCTTGCCTCCTACTTCAATTTTTTGCTTACTGAATGGTCATACAACTACATTTTTCAAAATCAGCTGGTTTTATTTGCAGTTATAATATCATAATGCAGAAATTTTCCCCACCATATTAAAAGCAGTACCTGGCTGTCACTGTTTAAAAATGAACCTGAGTGAAGTGGAGGATGTATCAGTTGCAGGTTTGAATGCCTTCATCTGGCTTGTAAGTTTCTTCTTTTTTTCTTCTTCAGTTAAATATTCCTCTATGGAAAGATGTAAAGATGTCTTCTGGGTTCACCCTTTCACCATTCCAGTCTTTATGATACTTTGCATTATAGACATAGAAAAACTGTCTCTTAAACACTAAGGTAATGTCAATTTTCGCTGTTTAATTCATGCAAAATAAATGCATAAAATAATGTAAAATATTGCTACGGGCTTAACTTCCCAACAAATTAAATTCAATAAATTCTGAACTTAATATATTTAAATATAGTCTATGTAAATTGTCTTTCTCAGTGTGAAAATATCCAAATAATAATTTATATAATAACTCATATATTTTTTAATCACCTTTCCATTTTATAAATTATAGGCTAAAATAAATAGGGACAAAAATGATGTTTGAATTATTTTCCTATTTCTATCTTTATGTTTTACTTTTATATAACATGGCACAGTGAGCAGGTCTGACTATTTACCTGTCTTGCAATTTCTGAGTAATTTCTGAGATCCTAGTCAATGTTAGTATTTAATTGTGTGGGATGCTGTGATCATGCACATCAAATGGCAGTTTTGCGTTGTTAGTATAGACAAAGAAAAGTAGGAAGGGGATACTACTACCCCATTTCACAGAAAAATGAAGCAAAGAATATCTTAAATTAGAATTAATCTCTTACCTCTTGATGCTTGTAGACATACATATCGTTGTTATTACTATTTACTATTTTAATTCTTGATAGATTTAAATTCTTGACTAGAGATTTATGAAAGGAATTATATGAACCCCCATAGTTAACATTCTATATTAGAATGAGATTAAATTCTTACTAATAGTGTCCATTCACTTCTATTAACTGTAGTCCAAGGCTAAGGGGAGGCTTCCTGCATCTGGTCAAATGAAATCCACCATTACCTGAGATCTAATGAGAAACCTGGCAGATGTGAAAAAACACCCTCATCTTTTAATTTCTAGTCCAATATTCCCACTGTTGGGCCCTCCTTTTCCAAAAACGACATTGCTGAGGTCTGCTCTTCATGAATCAGAAAATTTTCTCTTTTAGATGCATTAAGCATAGAGGTTTCTGAGCTCACAGGCAGATCCCATTGACTTAGGCTGCCTTTCATATCTCCTGGGCCTGTGGAAGGTAACTGGTCCTGGAAGAGACTCATTGTATCTTGTGGTAAGGGATGTCTTGAAGAGAGGTACAACAAGGTGACTGATTTACAAAGTGTGCCAATTGCTGGGTCTAAGTACTCAGGTAGAGGGCACTCATAAATGGTTCCCTCAAAACACTGAATACATTCAATTTTTCCTTCTTTTATCTATAGATTTAGCTGCTATGATAATAACCATGTTGATTTTGAGCACTACTATATATTAATTGGCAGGTTTATCATCATAAGCTTTTTATGATCCACATCTATGTCACACAGTCACAAAAAATAAAGCATATAAAAATATTTTTGAAACACACTGAAAAATTTTACAAATATCCACACTTAACTAATCTTAGCATAATTTAATTTTTCATCATGCAATGAAAGACATTCTGTCTTTCCTACTCTGTTTCTGTAGCTCAGTGTTTCTTTTTCTGAAAAGAAATGTGTGTGTGTACATGTATATATATATATATGTGTGTATGTAGAGATATCATCTTACATCTGTAGTGAATATATCACAGTACTAAGATGGATATACAGAAATAGATAACAGAAGGACTACTTAAAAGATCATTGGAGATGATTGACACAGGATCAATATATAATTATAATTTAAATTTATATTTTGATATTAAACATTTTATGGTAGTAGTACAAATGTTATGAATGCTTTTGAATTTCATACTTCTTCCCGGTTTCATATCTGAAAGGTCAAATAAAGTGGATGGTACTGTTCTGTCAGTTTTTCTTGACAAATAAGAAGCAGAAAGAATTAAAAGTGTTTAAGAAAAACTTGCCTATTTAGATATGTTGATTTTTTTTTTTTTGAACAAAGCTCTACACGTGAAACCTGAACAAGTTCTTTAAACTATTTACTATAGCAATCCATCTGAATGTTCAGACTTTACACTAATATATCCCAGGAATTAGTATCTCAGATTGATTCAGAAAAGTATTATTATTATCTGTAGTACACTTCCAAGTAGTGGTATTATATAGTAATAGCTATGTTTACTTTTCATGCCTTAAAAAGATACTACTTTATTCTTTACCATCTATATTGCAGGACTTCACGAAAGTCCTGTCCATGTTACAGTGCATGTACTAATATATTTTTTCTCCTTCAATATGATTATATGCCAAAATTGTTTATCAAATTATTAAAATATTTGAATGATGACATAAAACCAGCTGTCCCTGAATCTACAAATGTGACTTGATCCTAGTGCTAAGCCCACTACATTAGCTGGATTAATTTCCTGTGCAATTTTTCACCACTTCCCAATTAAAAGTTTTCATTACATAATGATGGAAAATGTCAAGAAATGTGAATAGGATTCTGTCAGATATGGCAAATGTGAGAAGCATAGAAATGTGATGAAGTGAGTAGCACAAGATAAATACCTTTTCTGACTAAAACTGAATTAAAGAAGTATTTTCATAATAGTAATTGAAAGGACAGAATGAGCATCATCATTGGCAACAGATTCAACCACACTACCTCATTTGCTACAAGAAATTCTTTATTTAGTATGTTAAACTCTATAAATGTGTAGTTTAACTACAGTTTTGAACACTGATACTTTAGCCTGCAGATCATTTGGCACTGAGAAGAAGCATCATGATTCTTCCCCCTCCACAGCACTTGCAAGCAAAATATTGTAGTATTCACCATGTTGTTTTAGGTGTGGGAGAAGAGAAACTGGAAGATAACACGATGTAGTGTAAAATATTCTAATGGCAACACCTGTAGCATCCATTTCCGACCGTTTTGATATCTGTAATATATGAAAATATCACAAGCATTACAAGAGCATTGCCAAATAAACAAGGTCAGTCCTTGAAGGTGAAGTGTGTAATAGACATAAGTACCCTTTGGACTACAGCCACTGGAGGATGATGTTGATAGTCACCAGAGGTCACTACGAGCACACAGAATTTTCCAGGTCCAACCATTTCTCCTGGAGGTGCCTGTGGTACTTTCACAAGCCACAAGCCACAGGTATGGATGCACTACTCCTTCAGCACAGAGTTCCCGTGAAACTCCCCACTGTGAATGGAGTAGGGGCTTCAAAACATTTGATTCAGGTCCTATGAGGAAACTGGAATCCACCAGAACTTTTAGGTGGTTTTCTGCTCTTTGTACTATTTCATTATATTCTTTCTCTCTTCATCCTCAGCATTTTATTCAGACTTCTTTCCTGATACAGTTCCTTCCTTCAGCAATTTATCTGTCTTTTTTTCTGTCTAAGGGCAAATATAGAGGTCTCCTGGTAACATTTAATCTCCTTCCCTTATTTTTTTAAGTCTGGCTTCAGAGCAGGTTCTTATTTTTAATTGAAATTCACAGAAATATTTATTTTTATTTATCTGATCATTTCATGTTCTGAGCTAAGATTCATACCTGTTTTACAAACTCCTTCATTTGTTCATTCTTATAGACTTTAGAAGAATCAAGTCTAAGAACAGAAACATATTAGAGAGTTGTAGGAGTTTAGGGAGGTGGGTGTTAGTGGGTTTGTTTTAGTGGAGGGTTGAGATTTCTTTTTCAGTAGGACGTTGTATTCCAGGAGAAAATAGTGTACAGGGATGACAACTATGAGCTATAGATTCCAATTCCAGGTTTGGTATTGACCAATTCTATTACCTCTGCCAGGCTTTTGACTTTTCTCATTTTCACTCCTTCCACCTTTAAGATGTAATTTCAATCCCTACCTTGGAGAAGTGCTACTGAAATTTTCAGAGAAGAGTATCTAAAACAGTATAGTAGTTTGAAAATATTCACTTAACTAAGCTATTTTAATCGTGCATACAGACTTTAATTTTTAGTTAAATAAGTGAAAGTAGAGAGATTATTAAGCATCATAGTTTATGCTCACACACATGTATTTATATGTAAATTTTATAAGCATAATGTTATTTTTTTGGTATACTAGTCTTTCACCAAGGGAGTTATTTAGTTGTCATACTCAATAGTTCCAGTCATACTGGCTTCCAGATGTCATATCTTTTTCTGTCCCAGTGTCATTATTCATGATAGTTGTAACATTTAAATTATTCATACTGATTTGGACTGTGTGCAAATATTCTTAATAAAAAAATAACGAATAAGTATAGTTGAAAATGAAAGAGCCCATATGATATTATTAATTTCCTAGGAAGTAAAGATTCATGGCAAATATTCATTCAAGTATTCAAGGTATTTTCTGATATATTTCATGAGTGAAAGTAAGGGGGGAAATCTGTGAAATTTATAGAAGAAAACATAAAAATCCATAGAATACGCCAATAAAAAAAGGCAAATGCTGCATTGTCTTTCAGTTATTCTGACTGCAGCTAATAAGGCAGATGTGACAGAGCAACTTGAATGCTGGGGTTTTAGGCAATCTTTTTCCTTGATACTGGAGCAAATCTCCAAGCAGCTCTGCAATGTAGTGCATACTTTGAAAATGAAAAGGAACTCACTGGAAAAATGAACACTAACACGACAGAATGTCAAGACTAGAGTAGGACAGACAAGTCTTGTAGAAGAAGTCAGTTTGCGGGTGAGTGAGAGGCTATCCTGGAGGGGAACCAAACAAATTGTCTGCACAACTGAAAGATGTAAGTGTGCCAGTAGGAACACTCATGTACATCCTCAGCATCACTAATATCCAAGATGAACTGTCATGTTCATGCATTTAAAAGCTGAAGCAAAAACATTCTTGGTTTCTATGAAAAGAGGTATTTAAAAATAAGTAAAAGTACCCCAAATGTGTCTATTGTCTACTGTGTTATAACTGCAAAGGAAACAATAGAATGTTTATTCACTTGAAATATTTTAACCATTCAGAGAAAATAAACAAGTATAAGGACTGTTTTTATTATCTTGAAGATAATACAAACAAGACTGAAAAGTTGTTGGGTATAAATTAGGGCAGTATTAAGTTAGTTTTTCTGATTAAGCCACAAATGCAAAATCTTGTAATGTGCACTAGCATTGTTCACATGTGACATGGTTTAGCTTAAGTTTAGAGTCAAATCAGGTACATTAATATTGTTTGCTTTTTCCATTATTACATACAAAGCAGAGAATATATGCTTGCACTTCTGAAACAGAAGAGAATTACTGATGAAAGAAATGTGCAAATCCAGCTTCTGGTACTGGTGATTTGTACAGTGAAACTCTCTGTGGAATGTTTACTTGTCTAGTAGTTTTATTATTTAATAGCCTTGGCATATTTAGTCTCCACAGGCGGTAATTTATTTTTTTTTTCAGTATGGAAATATAAACTAAAATTCTAATACTCTCCCTTTTTAATAGAACTCTTAGAAAAAAGCAAATCAATATTTTCACTTCTTCTTTTCATTCCTGACAACCAATAGGATATTACAATTTCTACACTGAATTTCTATTGTAATCTGGATTACTCAGCATTTAGCTTTCATCTTACTTTTTTGTCACTCTTTGATGGATTAGTATCTGTAGATTACCCTGGAAACAACCAGGAATTTGTCTGGTAAACTAAAAACTGGGAGATCTGTATGAAGTCATTCAAATTTAGACTAATAAAATGCAATTTTTAACCAACTTTTTACATTTAAAAACTCTGCTGTTTTTTAATACTTGAGTTTTCCAAGACCGAAACTTCTGCCTGTGTTTCCTCTATTGGTGAGGTTCCCAGATTCCGACATTGTGGCTGACACAGCCCCAAAAAATGTATTTCCATAAAGCTGGTAGCTTCTGTGTGTTAAATATTAGACCTGCCCTATTGCTGACAAGACCTCACTTTGAAAATGTGAGTTTCTAAAGGAAAGTGAAGTTTGGTGAATCTTCTTTATTTTTTTAACTGTATGATTATATTTTCACTGGACTTCAATGAAATTCAAATCCCTACCCTTGTTTGAATTCAAAGCTCCTTAGTTTGAATCCAGCCCCTCGGCCACTGTCAAGTATTCTGACTGTGCTTCAAGGCTGCAGAATTAGTCCATGGACTATGTCAAGGTAATGGTGGCTTTGTCTCCTCAGAAACCAGATTTCAATATGTAATCAGTGAATGTCATTCTTTCTTTAACCACACATGTTGACTAGCATAATGGCTTTTGTGAATCTCTTTCTCAGGTCCTAATTCCTATAAAATCCTCTACAGTCATGTTTAGCATGTAAGGCTTGGATGTGACTTCATCCAAATGAGCAGGACATACCCATTGACCTTCATCTCTACACTGTCTTAGTTCTACAATGGAATTAATGCTACTCCCTCAGAGATATATTCAAGATGATGAGGTGCTCATACTCTGTAATGGTGAAAACATGTAAAATTCTTAATGAGATAGCAAGCTCTTTCAACGATTTGAAATATATATGAATCAAGCAACTTCTTAAAATTAAGGCTAAATTGAACCCACAACTGTTAATAATCCCACTGGTTGCACCAATTAGTTATTGCTTTTGCAGGGCATTTATCATGGACCTAAATTTAACTCATAATGAATTAGATTAAGTCTCTTTGGTACTTAGGCACATTCTTGACTTCTTTGCTGAACAGAGACTTAAAACTGAACAATAAGCAAGCTAAGTATACCCAGCAGAATCATTGGGCTGTTGTTTCATCAGACTGGAAAGCTGAATTTGGCATGAAGACCTGTTTACTTAATTAAATCTCTTAATAAGTAGACCTCCTTTATGACTTTTACATAACTAACAAGCTTAAGTACTAGAGATGATTTTTCTTCAATATTATTGAGTAATTAACATTTCATTCTAATTAAATCCCATAATTTCCTGTTACGGTTAGCACAGAGACCCAGTTCCAGAATGCTTGGAGCAAACTGTCTTGCTTCACTAAACAGGTACTGCAGAAAAGTAAACGCTTCCCCAGAAGACTTCTCTGTGTATTCAGTTAGAATACAAAGTTGCTGACTAATTTACGCAAGTAGATGTGTTTCATGTAGAATAAATGAGTTTGGATTGAATTAGTATCTCTTTCAACACTTGTATTAAAATACTGAAGAATTAAATGAAGCTGGAGCTGTAATTTGTATTTCTTCTCCTTCACTGACAGTTTAAAATAAAGTAAAAATGTAGTGTTTAAACAAAAATAAGCAGAATGTCTGTTCCTTTTTATGTGTGGTCTTTCACATTAAAAATGCAGATAATTTTTTCGTAACCTGAATTTCTACAACTATTGCTGTGTAAAATATAAATAGGTAAGTTTTCACTGAAAGCAACATCTACACTTCTGCTTAATTTACAAAGTGATTAACAGGACCCTAAGTAATCTGAAACTAATGGATCTTTAGAAGCCTATTTATCCTAATTCAACAGAGATTGGACAAGGTTTTATTTTCCTTATATCTTTCAGTTTATGTGCAGAATTGATGGTATTTTGGTATTTCTGATATGCTGGCAAGTATTTTGTGAGCTTCGGTAAATGTAAACTAGCCAAGTGTTCAATGAGAAGTTCATAGGATTCCTTAGAAAGATTTGGGGCCAGAATACCTGAATGCTCTGGGCCTACAGAACTGTAGAAAATCTTTGCACTGAGTATTACCACAATATGTAAATCTTCAACCTAGTCCTTCTTTCAAGTACATTAAGTACGAAAATGTGTCTTCAGTGGTAATTTCCCAGGGCTGCTGTGGTAGCAGCCCCAGAGTAGCCAGCTCTCGAACATATTGCATTTCTTGCCATGAAGAGGCAAACTTTGAAGTCATCATTAACAGAGGTTCAAAATAGATCCAAGTTCTTATTTCCACAGCAAGAAATCCAGGTGCTCTAAACAAACTACATTCTTGGAGCTTCCATATTCATGCAGGCAATTTCTGTCAAGAGACATAGGGATTTGTGTTTGGAGACAGTTATCAGTGCAGAGCTGTGGGAAGTCTTTGCACCATAGACTTCAGAGCTAGTATTAATGATTGAGGCATTGAAACCAGTGGCAATAGTACAACACAGCTGTGCCATGTGGATGCTGCATTTCATTTCAGAATATTCTGCTCTGTTGTATCATGGTAGTGATACTGGGCACAGGGAAAAGGTGTGAGATATGTGCAGGTGCCCATCTACCCTGCTAGCCATGTAAGCTGCTCATCACAACACCCCCACAGTGCAGCACAGCTTCCAGGTTAGATATGATTGCTTCTGCCTCAGCAATGCTTTATACAATAGTGCTGATGATATTTTACCAGAACTCATTAGCAAATACTTTATTGGAGTCCTCTTCTTTGCCAAATCGTCCTATGTTTTGCTCTTTTTTTCTTCTGTTTTTCCTTAAGATAACCTCATCTATTTTCTAAAGAGTTGTTCTTGATATCTCTTTTACATTCATTGCAAATTCTTTGAGAGAGGCATTAGTCATTCAATATGTTTTGTAAAGTGATGTGTACACTCACAGTTCTCTCTAAGCAAAAAAACCCAACAAACAATAAAAGCAACATATTGAAAGATTTATTGAATAAGGCAATTTCTTCAAAGAAGATAAAATAGTTAACGGCAAAATTCTCATTTAATCTGACGAGATCATGGGATAATTCCCATAACAGTGAAATTAGTGACACTACTGTGTATATTGCTGTTTTAATTGTTTGCTAATTAGCAGTTCACAGGGAAGACCAAATTGCTACTTGGCGTGTTGCATTGTGGCACAGTTTTGGTCCCCATGTTTCCTGTACCCCATCTGTTCTTCCCTCTCCGCTTCCACTAGCTGTGAGCAAGGGACTATGCTTGCTCATGGACTCAGATGAGAAAGTAAATTTTGCCCAGAAAAAATCTTATTTGGCTGTTCTGGAAATTTAAAGCATAATTGAAGAAGGCTACTCCTCTCTCCCCATCTTCCCTAAAAAGCACTAAAAAATAACAATAAACCCCTCTAATCCCTGCCTTCAAAGCTTCAGACCAGAGATATATTCTAAGAAGTAACATCATGGAAGAAACAAAAAACAAAGAAAAAACATTAAAAGATCTGAATAACAGGTTTCAAACTAACAGACTAATTTTCTTTGTTTCTATAGCCACAAAGTGGCTATAAAATAAAAAGATAAAAATGGCAAAATGCAGGCAGCAGCAACCTCTCTGAATAAACATGAAAGATCAATGACATGAAACCATTTCTTACTCCCATTTCACATCAAGCCATTGCTTTAAATGCTAGAATTTTATTTTGAGCTACAGTTCTAATTATTATTCTCCTAAATCATACCAAAATGTGGCATAAATGCGTGCAATATGCCTTATACCTGACCTTAAGCCATCATTTCTTTCAAAACTGTAAATAATATGGCCTGTCAGAGGTGAAACTGTATAATTAAATGTGTAAAAAGAAGAAAATTAACTCTATTCCAGTTGAAACCAGGACAGTCTCTAATTCAAGTCAATGACCTTGTCATTAGCCTGACAAGAATCTCCCACTTTGAGAAGAATCATAGAAAAGGAGCTGTACAGAGACATGTAGTCACTTCTCATGCCTCTACAGTGAGCCTCTCAACTAGAGGCATTGCTCTTATGAGCCGTGTGAGTTTTAGGTGAAGCTCATGTCTTCAAGGGAAGGCAAAAGAATGTCTCCAGAAGGTAACAAAGATAATTCAGAATGTCTCTCTGGGCTCCTTGAGATAGAAGAAAACAAGGTGAGCTGTTCAAAAAGTTCATTAGCTGTAGAATATGATTATTGAATGGTTATGGTTTAATAGTTCCAGAAAAGTTTCAAAGTTGTTTAATAATTTCTCTACTGTCCTCCATTTTCTCATTATTATTCTATCAAGTTACATCATGGGATCAAAACAAACACTTGGTTACAGGTATGAAGAAGTGTAGCTGACACATAGCAGAATGAGCAGTTTAGCATTTCATTGTGTTGTTGACTTTGGGAGATTCATGCTTTGCATGAAATAAAATATACTTTAGACAGCCAAGTGGCTGTGACAACATCACTAATTCAGACTGCTGAGTGACAAATGTATAACTTGGGAAGATTTATTCTTTTTGTTAGGGGGCAATGTGTTGCTTTGGTTCGAATTACAATTTTTTTGAGAATGCCTTCACTTTGTCAGGAAGCTGAAACAGATGAGCAGATATGGAACTTAAAAGATGTTTTAGTACACTCTGAGAGCTAGCACAGACATTCTACACTCATTGGAGCTGATGATTAGGTAGTCTCTACTTTAATCACAATGACAGTAGTACGTACCTGCAGCATTTGGCTTATGCCTCTTCCCACATTCATTTAACTTTTGATACAGAGAGACATTCTCTCTGAGAAATTATCTCTTTCTGGCCAAAGACAGAGAAAAGAAGTCCACGCTGTTCCTCCTGTATATATTCATTGTGTGTAGCAATGTCTTCCATGGGATACTACAATATCATATCAACTATTCAATAGGATTTGAAAGAATGTCACACCTTAGATAAAACTCAGGTGTGACAACACTGTCAACAAGCAGAAGCCTTTTTTTCCCTTCAGGTTCCAAAGGATAGTATTTTTTTCTCTTCCACGTTCAACATATGTGTTAAACCAGTCAGCGATATTATAAAATGCTACAGGCTTAAAAGCTTGACGTATCCTGATGGTGCACAGCTGCACATATTGTTTTATCAGGGAACAGAAAACAGTGTCAACCAGATTCTCACTGCCTGTAAAAATAAAGCACCAGCCAAATACCAGTGACATAAACTTAACAGGAGATAGATAGGGATAGAATGAATAGGAATTTTCTTCAAAGTTTCCGTAGTTCTAATGTCTTTCAAATTTAGTACCGGTAGATTCAGGCTGCTCTGAGTAACAATGAGCTGCAATGCTTAGAAAAAAATGACAAAAAATTTCAATCTTCTACTTATTTTAAATCAAAGTTATTCAGGTCCTTTATAGTTAGAAGTATCAAAAGTCCTAAACTGTACTTAAGATGGCTTGAAAGAACTGTACATGCAGCTTTCACTAAAACCCCTCTTACAGTGCTGAGAACTGGGTATGGATTTATTCAAAGAGAAATCCAACAAAGGTTCTGCAGTTTCCCTTGGAGTTTACAGATCTCTTATTCACATTAACCTTTTTATCTGAGAAGACAAACATGCTTCATAAAACTCAAATAAGACCTTTATATCGATCAGAAAATTTAATTCTAACCATTTACCACAGACTAAGAATCGGATTAAGAACATATTACTGACAATATCCATCTGGAAGGATGTATGTGCAAAACTGGGTCATATCAACAGCTTTGGCCAACGATTATGTAGATAAATGCGATAATCTAAACAGAATACCAGTGTGTAGGTCTTTTCCTAAAAGCTATATTTGGAATAATTTTAATATTGTTGCCTATTTAATCAACTGTTGCAGCCACCCTGCTAACCATCTGTCCTAAACACGTGCTGGATATCTGGTGCTTAGATTACAGGATCTTTGAAGGCTCCAGATTTTACTAGCCTGGAAAAAAAATGTGTAGATGAAGACTTTAGTAGCAACTAAAAGCTAGAATCTTATTGATTCTGAAGAATCTTGCTTTTGAATACCTTGTGGTATTCAGGTATTCTGAACAATTTCAGTACCTCAAAACAAAATTATAATTCTCAGTAGATTTGACCATGTTGCTCACAGGACAAAATAGTCTAGACAATGGCTACTTGTTTTGTCCCAAACAATCTACTATGTAACTGAAGAGTTTTAAATTAGTTTGGAATTGGTCATATTTCTCAATTATATTTTTCCTTGTTAATGAAAAGTTTCTGATTGAAGACCAGCTTCTTGCAAATACTAAGCAACAGAGAATAGCCAGTCCTGTTTCAAAAAAAAAGTTGGTGGCTGAGTAGCTGTACAGAATATATAAATATAGAATAATTTTCTCTACCAGAGGTCTGAATACAATGTAGTCAGGAAAGGCAAAATAATATCTTGACTTAATAAAATAAGTTCAACTGTCAAATGTGGAAAAAAAAAGTTACACTGTCAGACAAAAATGTCCAAGCAATATGTCAACCTGTATAATCCAGTAATAATGTCCTTTTATCTGGAATGGTTTTAAAAGTTATAATAGTAGTAATGGTCTTCATAGACTCAGCGGAACAGAGCAGAAAGAGGAAAAAAATTGGTGACACCATAGGAAATGAAATATTGTTTAATACTGAATAGTTTCTTCTTACAATTCAGTTTTTAAGACATTTACTGAACATGCTAATAATGCAGTCTTTCAGAGAACCATTTAAAATGGTCTTTTCCATGTTTGTCTTACAGAATTCACTGTTAAGAATGTATCTACACCTTAAACAGAATCTAAAATGTTTACTGACTGCACAATGGAAGATAATGACTCAAAATCAATTATTGGATTCAAATTGCAGTGAATTGTGAAGATTATTTAGGAAATAAAAAGTAAAAAGAAATGTTATAATGACTTATTCAGGGATCTTAAATGCTCCATCAAGAGCTTTAGTTTTATTACCATAAAACAGATGATAAATTCCATTGCAAATGAAAAAAAAATCACTCATTTTCAGAAAGGGGAAAAATAGAGAGAATAAAGAATCTCTTCAGTGATGATTATACAATCAGTGAACCCAGTTTGCTCATTTTGCTTACCTCTCCAGCCTTTTCGTTAAATTTTCCTGAGCCTTTCCTAGTTCCTGTCAGGAAGGCTTCCTCACTTTTTTACAAGGTGGCTGTCTAAGTGTTTGTGGTTTAGATTCCTTCACTTTTTCCTCATAAAAAGTCTTGATTGACTAGCTACAATTTCAGTGCCATGTGGATCAAACACACACATTTGCAGTCCTCAGCTTTGCTGCCTGGATGCGGGAACATATGAGAACTGTTTCTGAACTGGCCCTGTTACCATTAGCAGGAGGGGAAACTCAGTTCTGGGTGTAATATAGAGTGTTTCAAAGGATCAAATGTTTTGGGGGTTCTTTTTGTTTGTCTTTTTTTTTTGTTGTTTTTTATGTCATAGAGCTGGGAGAAGTGAGGTCCTACGCAGAAGGCATCTGAATTTACTCACTGGAGTGTTAGGATGCTACAAGGGATACTATGAGGCATAAGATCAGGTGGGTTTAGTAATAAGAGTTCAGGCTGAGTTCAGACTGGCTAGAAGACAGCTTGTTCACGATATGACCAACTTTTAGACTCGGCATCCTGAAATAGGGCCATTTTCAGTGCAATCATGTGAACCATATGGGCATAACTTGGACATCTGACTTGGATTGTTAAGGAATACATTCAATGCAGGTTGCTTGCTGTGCAGCTGCAGTGCCAGCTGTTTGTTGATTGAGCTCTGGGTTGTGAAAGCCCCAGTCAGGAGGCCATGACCTGCTGACCCTTTGCATAACCAAGGGCACAGGGACCTGTACCAGCCAGTGACAGGTGACTGGACACTTAGAGACATGGCAGAAGCTGATGGCTACCCACTTTCACACGCGTAGACTGCAAGGGTTTAGAAGCCCAGGGTTTCCTGTTTTCAGGGTCCCTCTTTGTAGGCACCCAGTTTGAGCTGTTATTTTGTTATTTAGTTATTTATTATTTTAAGGATCAAGACATCTGAGACTGTGCTATGGGAAACCTGGGGTGGAGCCAGTAAGGAAACCTGGTCTAACTACATGAATATGGGGTGTGTAGCTGCAAAGGGAATTTCGGTCCCAGTCCAGGTGGTGTGAGGGTGGCTGCCAGCTTGGCTCCTTTCTTGATGTGGAAACATGTAGAAGTGGAATCAAAATCAAATCAGTTTTAGTTCTACTGAAAAGAAAATGAGAAAGACAGGAAGATTGTATAGTAACTCTGTAATTACCTGTCTACTAGGCTCCTGGTATTTCCTCTCTTTGTAAATGAGCAACAGAATCCTAATCACTTTGATGTTATTGTCTTGTCTCCCTTTTCCGTTTTTAAGGGAGACTAAATTCATCTGAAATCCATCCAGCCTGTAAAATTGCTTGCATTTTGTACGTCTGAGAATCTGGAAAGAGTAAGATTATTATATTCTCTTACCAGACATAAACATACACATCTGAAATATTCACTGAAGATTTAATATCCATATATGGTCTAATAATTGTTTGTTCCCCTGATGGTGCCTTATAAGAAATAAGCATTAGTAGATCATAATTCATCTCAATCTAGAATAAGACAAATTATATCCAAAAGGGTTTATTTCCCTCTGTTAACTATAAGGGGAACCCAGCTGAGTAGCTCTTCTGTAGACAGCCAACCTGGGTATGTCTAGGAAAAGCTCATATAAATTTGTCCCACAACAATGGAAACAGGCCATACCTTAGTATCTAATGCTTGTAAGAACTTTAACACCTTTCACAGTTAGATCATGCTGAATAAAAAAGTGAATGGAAACCCTGTGGGGAGGGAGCAATGGCTGAACAGGGAGAAAAATATGGGAATTTGGAAATATCTGGGAGTCAGAATTAACTACTCTGAATAAATCAGGAGAGAAAGTGATAGAGGAAATTAGTTAGAGGTCATGACGGACAAGTGGTATCTTTGTACCCCAGACAATTGAGTAGTCATTTACAGTACTCATTCATCATTTCGATTTAATCACAGCACCTGAAGCATAAAAGTAAATGTCAAAGCAAACTTTAAAACTGAGTTAAATGCAGATGGCTACACAACCTGTCCTATCACACAGCCTGTGAGGCCAGTTAGAACAGACATAAGTTTAATAGATCCATTTACTTAAATGTCTCTATTTAACATAATTCATTGAAAATTACAAGAAAACACTAAAATTCCATATTTTTCATTTTACCTAACAAAATCCTTGCTATCACTGATTTTTGTGCAGCTTTATCAGGAGATACATTCAAGTTAATGGGAAATATATTCTATAAAAGATAGGACAGAAGCTTTTCTGTATGCTACTGTCAATTTTTGATGGATAGGGCATTCAGGATCATAGCTTTCATTTCCCATATTTTCAGTTCAAGTGTTGAAATTCATAGGTGGTTACTTATTCAAATAGTTCTGCTGTTCATCACTGTTACATTCATTATATTAAAAGTAACTGCAAATGTAAACACAGAAATGAGAAGCAGAAGGGACAATTAAGTTCTTAATGTGGAAGGAGCTATACAAGGGAGTGGCATGCAGCAAGTGGAAANATGATATAGAGCACTCTGCTAGTCTTGTAGGTTATCTGATAATCAGCTCCAGACATTTAAGGTTCATAAATTCATATTCAAAACTGAATAGGGCTTGGCAGTGATATTTTTTTCATTGAAATGTTGTGCCACACTGAAATTAGCTCATGAAGTAACTTGTTAACTAGTATCCTCAAGCAATAAACATGAAATTAAAAAATGTTCGATAGTCTACATCAATCATAGGCTAAAATTTCTGAAAGAGCTGGCCCGTAAACAAATTTAACAACTGTAGTCTATAATACAGATAGGATGTGCAAACATGAGGAAAAAGTAACCTTCAAGAGATAAAACATGAAGTAGTATAAAGAGACAACATGGAAACATACTCATAATTCCTGTTTTTGAGTGAAAATCAATGCTTTAAGTATTCAGGTCTGTTAAATTTATTAAAAAGAGAAAAAACACATACAATGTCCTTCCAAAGGACTGAATTATAAAATTATATTTTATATATTGGAACAGATTAGAATGTGGTTACCCATTCTATTATCTTTGGTGGGAAAGCTTTGGCATTCCTGTGCGCTCGTCATGTGTACGTTCACTCACCTTCTCATGGCAATCGTTTCAATGCAGTTATGTTGCCAACTAGAGGTGTTCTATATACATTAACTCTGAATGAATTCAGGGTTAATAAGTCCCCTCCCCTCCCACTCCTCAGAAGAGGTAGACAAGAGAGAGACTGCAATGGTCAGGATTTTCTTTGGCTGTTTCCAATGCCCTAAAACTTATATTATAATTACACATTATGAGATTATTGAGTTGGTCCTAATGAACCCTTTCACATTCTTTTTTTATTTGAATTCTGCTGCAAACAGATTCCTAACCCAAAGTCTCACCTTTTTAATGGCAAAATAACTAAACTACGTATGCAGTCAGATATGTGATAGATCAAAGGTCAAAGATAGTAGTCTCCTAGCTACTGGCCACGATCTTATCTTTGCTGGAAAAGTTCTCACTTCAGATGAATGTATTCTATCACATGATCAAAAATGTAGCAGCTGTTGTGGGTACAAACCACTATTTATTTAGATTTTCATTCCAAACCCGCTCATGATCATAGTATTAATATTTTTGGTAGTTCCTTGATTGCCCCAAGTACCATGCACCTCTTTTAATATCACTTCAATTAGAACACTCTATAACTGACCCAACACAGTCTTTGTTGTCAGAATAGGAGGTATACAGTGTATTCACATATATTTCAAACAAATCTCCACTTAAATTTTTTGATGTTGTGAATTCATTATGAAGCCTAAAAATATCAGTCCAGATTTTTGTATCAGTGAGATAAAGTCTTTTACCATTAATCTTGCTCATTAATAAATTTGGAGGCCCTTGATGACATTTAACCTGTAATATTAATAAATCATGACAGAAATTCATGCTTTTGGAATCTTTATTGCTTCTATATTCTAAGATTTTTTAAAAAAAATTAGTGAAAAACAAGACTATAATCTGAGTGAATTAATTTACTCCAAATATTGGCATCTCATAGCATAGGTGAACAAAAACCTAAGCCCTGCATATTAGTGCTTTTCCTTTTGCAATTGAATTATACATTTTTGAAGGAAATAAGATTACCTTTAATTGGAAAATAACAATTTTGAATTACTTTTTTTTTCAAAAGGGCAACTCAACTTACAGCTGATCTTCTGCTACCTGGGAGATAGCTACTATAAGGAGATTCTTTTCTTAATACAGTAGTGTCTTTTAGCTTATATCACAGACAATATTAAAGCAAACAAGCAAGCAAGCAAGCAAACAAGCAAAAAGGAAATAAAGAAAAAAGGCTTTCTCATAATTATATTACAAAAAAAAAGTAGACAGAAATTTATCTTACTCTGCTTGATTTCCAAGTATTTATAAAAGATTTATCCCCATCATGGTTAACTGTAGACAAGATTTCCCTTTGGCAGGGTAACCAGGACAATATGAAAGCAGACCTCAGTAGATCTCTTATTGTTGAGAAAATGTCCTCAGCAAATATCTTTCTTTTTCATAGTGTTTTGCAGTTAAATAATTTTTTACATATGTCAAAAATGATAGCTGGCTCTTCTCATAAATAAAAAGCAAACTAAAGCAAACTAAACTGTATTACTTTCCTTTCAGTTAGTTATTTTCATCTACCCTAGAATAACTATGACATTTAGAATATGTGGAGATTATGAAGAAGAATTTTGGATATTTATTTATTTGAGAAAAAAGGCTATAATGAATTTCATGTTGCATTTTTTTCAGTATGCTGGTTTGGATGATAATAGATTTGCCTTCTGGCCTCAAACTGTATGATCTTCTGAGTTTCTTCTTCATCCTCTGTCTCCGGGGGCTTGAGAGAGAACAGATAGCTTATAATGTACTCTTTCAACTTTATTTCAATACAGCCAAACACATCCTTCAAAGCTTCAGGAAAGAGATTTATGGTTGATTGTTTTTTGCTGGTTTAGGGTTTTTTGGGGGTTTTTATTGTTTGTTTCCTTCTTTTGATTTTTCTTAATGGATGCAAAATTTACTGTGTCTTCTACTTCCTAAAGCTTTTTTCTTCCAAAATAACAGAAGGCGTTCTTTCTACAAGTTTAAGGATATAACAAAATGAAGACGAATTTAATAGTCACAGAAAAGTGTGCCTCCTGGATACTTATTTGCCGTATTTTGCTAAACTTGCCCAGAGTGTAGGAGTTTATCTTTGTTTACTCTGCTTAGGTTAAAAATTGCCTACTAAGATCATCTAGGTTTATATCATCGAATCACCTCACTATTTAAGACTTCTAAGGTGTTTTTCATTCTTTAAACTTCATAAAGGTGCATCAGTGTGAAAGTAATGGCTGTGGAAAGACTGGATAAACCTAAGAGATTCTCTCTGTTCTTAAAGGCCTGAATATTCTTATCAGTTTTCCTTTTGGAAGATAAGGAGCAAAGCTAAATTCATAGATGCGAGATTGTAAGGGCTCCTAGAAGACTTTGTTAAAGCAAATTTGAATTACTTATTCCCAAAAATAAAACATACAACTAAGTTAAAGCTATTGCAGAAGTCAGTTTTGCAGACAAAATCTAGGAGTACTTGTTGCTTCTTATCTATATATTTTATTTTATTTTTTAATAAATATATGTGTGCACTGTGTTTATTATATTCCATTTTGTATTCAGAACTATCAGTTTATTTAGGAACCAAGAATTTTTTGAATATTAGAGAGTCTCCTTCTCCAGACATCCATGGATTAGAGAAGTCAGTGAGTGAGCTTTATAGGATTCAACACATAGGTACCGATCCAGATGACAGACCAGGACCCTAAAAATCTTATCCCATGTACCTGGCTCTGAAAGAGTATATGGCATTTACACTTCCAGATCAAACCATGGTCAACCATGCATTCATTCAGCAGGAGCACTTGAGCTTCACGGCACATGTTGTGCTTTTAGCCTAAGAGAAGATGATGATATTATTCTTGTCAAGAGCATGCTCTGTGTGTGTTTTGCAATTGAGATTTTCTGAGGTGCTCAAAATGATAGCAGTGGATTCAGCATTAATAAAGATTGGGGGAGGGGAAGCATTTTTAATATAAGCAAATAAAAATAATCTTTTTTAAAAGTAATATTTTTTTAATAGCATCTACTGCTCCTGCACTAGAAGGAGTTGGGACCAGAACTTGAAAATACTATTGGTGACTATTAAACTCCAGTAAGAATGTCATCCCTGGTTACCATATAGTTTTGAAACATGAATTATATTTATGAACAATTAATGTTTGCATGATGGTGCTGGAATAGTAGTGTAAAAGCATTTTGAAGTAATTTCACAATGACCTGAGAAAACATGCAGTGTAAATAGTTCCTGGCTTTGTTTCTTTTTGCCTCTTCAGTCTGTCTGTCTGTCTGTAGGTTAGAGAAGAAAGAAATCACTGGATATGTAAGACTGATTTTTCTTTTAACTACTTGAATATTAGTCTGTTTGTTTTTTTTTTTTTTAATTATTCACTGAATTGAAAGTTAATTAAAATGAGATTACTAAACTGCAGTTATGTACATGTGCAGTAAACAGTTAGCTTTGTAAGATACAATTTAACTTTTAAAGAAATATTGAAGAAAATATCTGCTTTTAACACTTGAATTAGCGTTTATGGTATTTATACTTTCTATAAAGTAAGTTACTTATAAAATCAATGTCAGTCACAGTGTAGTGCTTTACAGTACATATTAAAAAATTCACACTCTGGAAAGAAAATTCCCTCAATAATATGAAATATGAAAAGGAGCAGTCTTGCTTATTGGCTCTTCCATCTACAGACATACACTACAGAATTGAGTTAAAGGCAATATTACAGTGCACCTGTTTCAAGCAGATGTATGGGTTTTATCAGCAGCACAAAAAAGCAAACAGCAACAAAAATGACCATATCCGTATGCTACTGACACATATCTCTGTCACTTGTGTAGCATAAATTATATTGAGTTAACAGCATATTTTAAAAATAAATGGATTTCAGTTCATATTCTTTTCCTTAGTGTTATTTTCTGTTTCATCTCCCACTAATGGGAGTTCATTGCTCTCAAGTGGAAACAGAATTGGAAAAACATAGTAAGCTTTTAAAAATTGTGCACTCTTGCAGAAAGTTACATTTCTGTGTCTGTTTTAGGAGGCTTGGTTTGAAGTGTAGCAGACACTGTTCAGTTATATGCACAGCCTGGACAGTCTGCCCACTCACTATGAGTCCTGTCTGTTTTAATGAGTTTGATCAGACTGTAAATTAGGCTTCTACACTTTTCTGCTGATTAAATTATTCCCTTGTGTGGGATTCATGATATAGTAAAACAAGGATTGAGGTAACATTCCCAAAGTATTAAATGAATCAAAAAATAACATCAAAAGTTGTTGATAAGAGTATTTCCTCCATTCTGTGTCTCTGTTTTGCCTCACTTGGCGTTGAATATTGTCGTAGAGTATGTTTCTGTAGGAATTGATACACACTTTGCTTTAAGAGTGCGAACACAAGAATAGCTTGCCCAAGGAGCTTGCAAGATTCGGATTGCTGAAGGCTTTTAACAACAGTTTAGATAAACTATTGATAGATAGCACATAACTATAGCTAATTCTGCTGGGAGGTGGAGGGGGGGGGAAAGTCAGCTTCCTGCCAGCCCTAGTTTTCTCTGGTCCTGTGGTTCTATGTTTGTAGATTTTTAATGGAAACAAAGTTATGGGCATCCAGCAAATTCCTGCAGACCTCATAAAACTCACCACCCAGAGCCTGACTTTTCCTCCCTTTTTTCAAGCAAAGAGGAGATTCCACGGTTTCCTTGGGTCACTGCTTTCAGCATTTAACTACCTGTATAACTATACAAGTTTTCCTAATATCAAACCTAATCTTCTCTGTTAAGCTCATTTATTCTTGTCCTGTCTCTAATGAACACGGAAAATAATTGCTCACCAATGAACGCCTCCTTATATTACAATAAGACAAAATAACAGAATACAATTACTAACAGAGTCCACCTGATGCTCTCAGAGATCTTTCCAGTGGAACTTTCTTTGCAGAAGATTTCATACATCTGGAGAAATACTTCTGTTATTATCAGAGGCTGAAACTCCATAGTGATTACCTTAAGTGGAATTAGTAATCTTTGAGTGTTTTGGGCTTTTTATGCGATATGCATTTGCTCTTTGCTCCCACAGAATTCATGCTAATAAAATATAAGTATATATCTTATATATATGCAATATATATATGTATATGTATATATACATTTGCATAAAAATATATGCAATAATTTCCAGCTTGTTAAAACTTAGCTGTTTATTTTTATCATGTCTTTATATATATTGGCTGTCTCACTAAAATAGAGAAAGAATGCATGTTTTCAACATATATTCACCTCTTAAAAATCTCAGAGAGTTTTTGTAAGATATGTGCATTCACACACAGCAATTGTTATTTTTGCTTTTTTTACATAATTTTCTCACTGCTGGTAAAATGGAGAAATCTTTTTGTTATCCTTTGCTTGACAATATTTTATAAGTCTTCATGTCTTCTTGACCTTTCTAAAAAAAAATCAGTTTCTTCAAGCTTTTCTATTGGACACATTGTCTAAGCCTTCATTTAACATGCTTGTTTTTCTCTGTCCCTCTTTCCATTTTTTTACATCTTATTAAAGTACAGTATCCCTACAATCTAAAATAGTCTTAATTTTGAGGCGTTACAAGAATCAACTAGAATTTTCATTATTATCTCCTCGTCTTATTATATAAGAAATTTCTGTTAGGACAAACCAGATTGAGTTGCTTTTTTTTCTGTCACTATGGGGCATTACTGACTCATTCAACTAATGATCCATCACAACTGCCACATCCTTTTGTATCATATAAATGGTAACCAGTTATTCTTCCCTTTGTGCATTTTTTCTCCTTTCTTTATTTTTTCTTTATTGAATTTTGTATTCTTGTTTTTGAGTTTTTCTTCAATTTATCAAAATCATATTTAAATCTTTTCCTGTCCTACAGAGTGCTTATAAATTCTTATATCTCAGATAATCTAAAATGTTCTTAGTGTACTTTAATCATTGCAGTCAATATTTTTTTAATAGAAGAGACAGATAATAAAGTTTCTCTATAAAACACGGATAATAAGTCTTTGAAAAAAACAGCCTTTGAAGGCAAGTAATGTTTACAAGTCTCAAAAAGTGTCTGTCACTAAATAATAGAATATCTCATGTTATCAAAGCTGTCTTTGTCTTGTGAGGAATTTATACTGTCATACCTTCAGAATTCAGTTGCTTTCTAGTTACACCAGCTCAGAATGAGAGCTGTAATGTTACATCATTACCTATCAAAGTCAGGGTTTTTTTTCACTTTCTAGAGCATTTACTCTACTGTGCTGTTGAAGGAAGGGTATTAAGCTTGATTACTCTTCTGTCTGATCCAGTACTGCAAAATCTAAAACAGAGCTCCACTGAATGAGAGCACAACCTGAGAAAGACAGCAATATAGTGCTGTAGGATTATAAAGACCTAGCCATACACAAATCCTGCTTGATATCAAGTAAATTTTTAGGGAATGTCAAGGATTTTGGTTGTTTTGTTGTCTTTTGGGTTTTTTTCAGAGAGAGGTTGTTTTACTTGTAAATGGAGCAGAGCTGATTGGTGTATCAGCAAGGGACAAGTGTGGACTACTGAGACGCTTTTTGCTGGAGTTACTTTTCAGAAAAAAACTGGTCTTCAAAGCTTTTAGAGGTTTTGTTTTTGCAGAATATAGGTGGTTTTGGAAGGCAAAAAAATGAATCATGTCGACAGTACGTTAGCTGATGCATGTGTGTGCTGCAATAGTGTCAAGGGAAGTCATGTTTTGGAGGGAAAGAAAATCTCAAAACCACAGGCAATGCAACCACTCAATTAATTCCTGCAGGACATTCATGTAACTTGGAATTCAAGAAGGAGCTCTTTCCTTTCTCTTCTCAAGTAAATTTTCAATTTTTCAACTGCTAGTTTGCTCCATTTGACCTCATTTATGATGTTAGAGGTAAAAGCTGTCCCCACATCCCTGGCCTTGTGAAAGGCACATCAAACAGTGGAAAGAGGAATTTGTTTTCAAGCTGCAGAAATGGTCTGTGAACCTTTAATAAAGAAATTACTTCAGCCACTGTGTTTAATTTGGTTTTTATGTTGTAAAAAGATGAGGAAAGGGTAGAAACTAATTCCTTCTTAGCCCGTTGCCCGCTGAAATGAAGTTCTATTGGCAAAATTAGAACTGGTGTCCCCAAATCAATTATACTAGAAATGGCAGAAGTGGTTGGAATACAAAGAACAGGCTTTACCAAGGAAGCTAAAACATGACTCCACCGTAGTGAAAATTGAAAATACTTCAGAAGAGACACTTTTTTCCTTGTTGAGGTACTTTAGTTTTGGTTAAGGTCACACAGTCAGTTAGGAAGAAATCTATATGTAATTTACCAGTATTTAAAAATAACAAATGCTATATGATTTTGCTAGTTAGGTCACCAGATCTGAGTTGTAAATTCCTTAGACCTGTCAGGATATATTATATGGGACTTAGTTTCTCACAACATAGTCAAGCATTTTCTGTATGGAGCTGACTCATGGCCAGCACAAAATACAAGCAGAGCAATGATACCTTAGTACAGATATACTGAAACTCATTCCAGGTTAGACACTGAAACAACCTTCCTTTGTTAAACTCTCTGGACACTATAACCATCATTAACTGCAAATCACTCAACTGAAGTTTTTTGCACTTTAATAACCTGGCAGTAATTGAGATGAATGACACTTTATTGGCAAAATTAACCAGTGAAACTAACGTATAAATAGATAGACAGAAGGAGTCCGTATGAAGTGATCTTAGAAAAAGTGACAAAACCAGTATAACAGAAACTATCTGTACACGTACTTCACATCCATAGCAGTAACTGCATGCTTTGTACATGCTATCCAGCAAATTTGTCCAGAATATAGACATTGAAGGTTGAGATGTGTGTTTAAAATTGAACAAGAGAAAAGTGATTTGTATACTTTTCCCTTGCTTACCAATTAATTAACATATATTTTAAAATATTTTTCATGAGAAATTTTTTAAAATTACAGTAGAGATCAAACCCACTAAAAGTGCATTTTTTTCTTCCCTAAAAGTTCTAATACTTTCCTCACATGCTGTGTATGTATATCTGTGATTCTGTTCCCCTCAGGCTTGAAATCTGTAGTTAAATGATCATTAGTTTTTAATTTAAAAGAAATTGCCTAAAACAGTTTGTATCTACAGAACTTGAGATTTTTGCATTTAGGGAAATTATGTTGAAATCCTTATAAATGTTTTTCATATTCTTTCCACTGTCTTTATGGCCCATTCTTCCGTCCTTGCTATTTTTAATCCACTCACTGTAGTAAGCTCATGCACATTTGGACAATCTGTACCTGGCATTCTGCTGGGAAGCATGCTTAGACCTCCATCAAACCAGTTAAAGAACAGACCATGCCAGTGTAAACAATAATCTGTTACAGGACATGCTTGTAGCTGAGATTGTCCTGAAAATCCCTTCTAAGACAGGTATCAGTGTTCATCCTGGCTAGGCAAATTTTTTGTCAATATCATAATGTTCTAGTGTAGTACATTTCTTTTGTTGCAGTTTTAAAGGAGCCAAGGGATTGCAGTGAACATGACAAGGCACAACAGGATTTGACATTCATATTATGAAATATTTGTCCCATAGGAATCAATGTAAGTTTGTGAGAGCACTGTAGTAAAGGTAATGTATTCTCATTCTCAAAGTGTCAGCCTTATAGTAATTTCTTCCATGGATTTGAAATAGAGAAACTTTTCAAACTTTATAGTTTGATAAGCATTGAATACTTTGTTCACATCGGAAAGATGTATATTTTCTCCCATGGTGAAAGTGTACTTATTATTATTGGAGTCAGGTCTATAAATAGTTATAAAACTTATGTTGCCAAGAGAAGTAACATTCAGTTTCTTTTTTTTTTCCCTTCCCTACAGTTCTATGCATGCAATCATACGTCACTCAGAAGATATATTGTTGAATCTCATTGAAATAAGTGGTTACCACTGTAGAATGCTTCAAAATTGAAAATATATGAGAATAAACTCTTATAAAGGGGAAGGTATGGAAGAAGACAGCATGCTTAGAACAAAAAACAGCTTTTAGGAACTTAATAAATTCTACTCTGTTTTTATCTTTCAGTCCCATTCACTATTTTGTGTTGGACATAAGCACATGAGATCCTTGAAAAGAGTTAGGCTCAATTGCTTTGCTTCTGTAAGAAAAGTTTTTATTGAATTTGGAGAATTGAATTTAATGTAAGGAAGAGTCCACCTTGATGAAGCTCTAGTAAAAAAATCATCAAAGCTACTGTATGCAAAACCGAGAAGGGTAGAGAGTGATGGAAGAATGGAGATGAAAATGAGAAAGATCAGGCTGTATCACAAAAACAGATGGCCTTAGAAGACAAGAGTGGACATAATGTTAGTGTATTATTGACTGAAACAGGAAGATGGAGGTTTAGTTTTCCTTTCTTATTACATGGGAACATGATAATGTTTTCAATTAAATTACAGTATTGAGTTACTGAAGGTTATTTGGTAAATTGATGGGCTTTTAATCATTTTTGAAACATGTAAGTCTCTGAGATACACTACTATTGAGTATTGAGACCACAAATTGAAGATGATTCAAAAGGGAAGTAAGTAATTATATAAATATAAAGGTATCTAACAGAATAATCATAATTATCACAACTTGGGAAGGTATATTAAGTTTTGTATTTCAAAGTTTAAGGCAAACAGAGATCAAGAAGATACCCACAAAGGAACATACTCTGTCATACTCTGCTTGTCTTATCTTCCTGCAACTAATGTCACATACTAGATATTAGAATTTGCCAAATTGTGAATCTGGATATTTGTTTTCTGTGAAACTAATAATAATATTTTCACTTCTCTGTTTTCTCATCTGAGAACCTCCTGAATCTTTGGAATATGCAGCATTCCTGAGTATTACTGAAAGTTCTAGAGATACAGATAGCATCAACACATATCTATAATAAAAATTATATTAATATATGTTGAGGCTTCAATTTTTGCATACAAAAAGATAAAATTAGAACCAAAATATTGATTAGAATGAAGTAAACTTTCTAAATTACAGAAATGAATGAATTGCCTTTCCAGTTAGGTTATATCCCTCTTTTCAGTCCCCTTAAGTAAATGACCTGTGGGGTGTTCCACAGACACATAATTGGTGGCATACACAGACTGTGCATCTGGTATAATGGTGTTTGACTTTGTCTTATTTTGCTTCAGTATAAAAAGTCTGCTTCAATTTGCCATATAAGGGTATTTGAGGAATGTTCAGACTTTTTTGTCTAAAGAGAGCATTCAGTTATTTTAAACTGAGGGTTTGAAAATTACTAATCCAACAGTTAATTCTGTTTACAGCTAGGTAGATGACTGACATACCATAGTGTATTTATGTGTACTGAGTGTATTTTAAGATGGATTTACTTGAATTGAATAATCACATTGGTTTTATTATCACTTTTCCTTTAAATTGGGCATCAAATTTTGCTTAAATTCACTATACCTTAAATTCTGACTCCAATCATAGCTTAAAGGCATTAAGAACTTTCTTTTTTCTTTTGAAGAACTTGAAGGGCAATTGCAGCAAAGCAGTATCACTCAGGCATGAAAACGTTTTTTATGATTACTAAAGCTCCACCTCAGTGTCTTGTAAGAGAAAGTTCATAGCTGACCAGGCAGCCCTGTATTGTTTCTATCATATAAGAGACTGGAATTTGGATTTGCAGTCATTTTATTCAGTGAATATTGAGAGGAAATTAGTTTTGATGTCTTAAGGCCGGAGTTGCTTTTTACCAACTTCTTAAACCAGTGTTTGAAATGGCAGTAATGTGAAATAGGGAGGGGTACCAGTACTTTTGAATCTTTCCAGAGGTACAGGCTATGTATTGAAATGATACTCAAATGAAAGAGCCCAGATGTGAAAGGAAAGCAGAAACCAGGAATTTATCTCACCTCATCTTAGACGTGTACAGTGGAGACATCAATGTCTGAGCCAAGGAGACATTGCTAATCAGATTCCCTTTATAGTCAAGGGATAGAAACAGTTGCTTTTATGGCTGGATGCATTTGATGGAATTTGGGTGTCTTGTTAAGGATGATACAATTCCCACTTAAGAAATGTCTTTTCTTTTCATTGACTACGAAGGAATACAAAAATGACTAGCTTAGATGCAGACATGTAGATAGCTGTGTTTGGTTAAATAAATGCCACTTTAAAACACTGTAAATAATGGCAAGAACTCATTGTTGCCAGGTCTATTTATGACCTTTTTTTTTAATAATAGTCCAATGTTACTGAAAAAAAATAAGAACGTTAAGGTACATTGGTAAATTGTAATTAATACCTAAAATTAGGAAAGGTTATTTCTCTAAAGCATGCTTTGCTTTTAAAAAAGAAAATTTCAAAAAAGAAATTACTAGTTAACTGCTATGTAGTCTTTTACTATCTGCTTTAAAAAATGCCCACAGATCAAAGGGGCTTCTTGCATTCATCAACACAGCTATGTTCTGATGTGTAAAAGGAAGGAATAGCTCAGATGAGCCATAAAGAACAAATAAGCAGCATTATCAAAAGCTTGTCAGCAGTGGCTTACCCTGAAGAAGCTAGTTTGCAGCCTGAAAAGAAAACAGCACAAATCTTTCAAAGAAGCTGTGAAATTCCATCCATGCTTATATATAAATAATAAATCATATTATTTATATGAGTTACTTATATAATCTTAAAGCGACTTTCATTAATTCCATTCAGTGGTAATAAGAGTAATAAGCACAGATGTGTAATTCAGCCAAAGCAATAATATTTATATACTATTTTTTATTTACAATATAAGTACTCTATATTATCACACTCTTATCATGTTGGTACTTCTACTTGTGCAAGTGCTCTCTGCCTTCAGTTAGCCTCATTCTCACTTCTCTGTATTTCTCTCTTTCTTGTCTGAGAAGAGGGTCTTATGGCTACTTCAGGTAACATAACCAAATGAGTCTGCAGCATCGATTCATACAGAGGCATTAATGTGCTCAGTATTGCTTGTCATTTATTTCAGTGTCTTTAATTTTACTATTCATTGTTTGTAAAGAGATCTTAACTACCTTTTCTAAACTGATGTTGAGGTCAATTTTTTCAGTTAAACACTTAGCCTGAAACATTTAGTTTGCCTATTTGACAATTTTGTGGAGATGTGAAATCTTTACCAGTTCTCCCAAAAGCTAAGTAATCCTTTCTCACTACAAAATTTTCCATCTTAGCTCTCACTTAGGATAATATAAATATGATCATTTAATGTACTTTTTCTCATACTTTAAGATGTGTACTTTTGACCTTTATCACTGGAAAAAAATATTGTTCAGATGTAAACTTTGATATTTTTCTCATAGACAGAAATCCATGACAATATTGCCTTATCAATGTTGGATCAGAACATTAATCCATGACAATATTGCCTTATCTCCAAGTTTAATTAGCTCATTTAGTACTTTCTCAGGAAAGATCTTGACAAAGGCCACCTGAAATATTTCTTTTCTGTTCTTCACTTTCCCCTTACACACAAAGAAATATAGCATTAAAATAAAATACTGTAACAGAGAAGGAAATTTGTCAAATTCAAGCTTAACTTCATAGTCAGTAGGAAACATCCCCGCCTTTGAGTCTCCAGTTTTGGAGACTGAATTCATGTTGATTGTTTTTACACCTGATTCATAGTACTTTTTACTTTGCTTACAACTCAATCCAAGTAGGCATAAATTGTTACGAAAAACTTTGACACTAGGATAACAACGGTGGTGGAATAAGTAGACTTTATTTACCAAAGTGGAATTTTATGTTCCTTTCAATTTTATTTTCAAAAATTAATTTCAGAGCATTCAGACTTGTTGAAGTAGCCTGGTTTGAGATTTTTGCTTCAATTTTTTAAATTTTCTTTTCTTTCATAATACATGTTGATTAACCTGCACTTATATCTGCATATATAAAACCAGAATCGTGTTTGAATTTAGATATTTTATAATATTTTAGAACTTTCTTTCAGGAAAAATTTTTTGGAATGAGGAAGATTCTTCCTAATTGAAATATAGCAAGACTTTGAAATAATTAAATTCTTCTCAAAGGAGGATCACTGTATTTTGCAGTTCTTTCTCATTAGCTGATTGACTTGAAAATATCCTAAAATCTGTTTACTTGGAAAGATACACAGAAAAATTTTACTGGTGGTGCCATATGGAATAATCACAGTGACAGCCCTCAGAGGGGTAAAGCACTAGGATCTGTTTTGTACAGTCGGAGCAGTAAATTAATACCCCAAGGATTAACTCACCAAAGTCTGAAGTAATCAGTAGTGCAATAATTGTACCATAGACACGGAATTTTACCCAGTTAAGCTGTCACTGTCCTTCTGCCACACTGGATTGCTAATGGAATGCTGTCTGATCAGGAGGAACTGGGACAGATTTAGCGTTTGACCGTATTCCAAGCGACCATGTTGACGCAGTTATCTGATCAACACAGCATTTTGTATATTTATTTGTTGCTTTGTATCAGTCTTTTTGTGGACCTGTAATGAAAATCCTTGGAAGTCTGTGAATGCTTTATAATCTGTAGTGACAAAATGAGTTTGTTTGTCATGTAATAGTTTGCCATATAAACACTGGTATTATTTAACCTTTCATTTTGTGGTGATTTCAGGCAACGTTCCCAGTGAGGCTGAGGAAAGTAAGACAACTTTGATCACCCTGTGTATGCTAATACTTTGTAGCAGAGTATTGTACCATATGGAGTAAATCCTCACTTTCTTAGGAAGCAACATGTGTTGAAACACATTTAAACAAGGACAATGTTCTACATTGCTAAGTTCAAGACTAAAAATGAGCTTGTTATAGTAAGTGTGGTTAGTTCTTTTTATTTATTTATTTATTTTTAACAATAGGAATGGTCTTTGTAAAGTCATGGAATAATTTTTATTATAGCTGAGAAAATGTTTGCATCTAGTTAAGCAGATAGCTTTTTGAAATTTTATATGCTGTATGAAAATTTACATTTTAACAGGATATTGGACTGCAATTTTTAAAATACTGAGTATCAGAGACTACTTTAGTATGAAAATGAACTTTCTGTATGCACACAGAAATTTACAGAATATATGGGCATGTATAAATAAACAGCAGAGCTAGAGAGCCTGTACTCTTCAAATGATGCAGATGATTTGCTTTCTTTATGTACTAAATGTACATTCTTATGCTGTGTTCTAAAGTAGTTCCAATAAGCAATGTATTTACTTTTGCATCAGCTAAGCTACACTGTTTTGAAATAAAGTTATTTTTGGCTATAGAGACCTTAACTTTGATAATATTTTAAATATAGTGAGATGAATATAGACACTCTGCTTTATAGTAAAGCTAAATTAATACCTGAAAGTTTAACCTTCAGTGTACAGTGTACTGACTATTATTTTAGAAATTACTACTAATTTCTTTTTAAAACATGGCTCCACAAAAAAGGTTGCTAGTGCTGGGGAGGGCAGCAGAGCAGAAAAACACTTCCAGTCTAAAATAAGTAAAATATTTAAACTCAGCATCTTTTTACCACTGTTATATCTGCTTTAACAATTTTGATAAAGCATTGGGGTCTTTTTGTTTGTTGTTTGCTGTTTTTATCCTCATTTTCTGAAAAGACTTAGTTGTTATTCTGTAACTTTTATATTCTTCATCAGTGCTTAGTTAACAAAAGCAGAAGTCAAATTCTGATGCCAACTGTGCACTAAAAAGTAGCATTCTGTAAAACATATCTATCATAAAGAATTACAGTGTTTCAAAATGATCCTTAGTTCATTTAAGTCCTTGTTTCCTTGTCGATTATTATAGGATGTGTTGGCTTCTGCTGTGGTTATGAGCCTACTGAGGTCAATGAGATGACATTGGTTCAATGTTCTTGGCACATTTAAGTAAGAAAGGACTGTTGGATTTGAGTAGTTTTCCTTGTAAACATATGCGCTATATGAGGAAGATTATTAAATCACTAAGACCTCATTATTTATAAAAGGTCTTGAGCAAATCACAGAAAAACCTCATGACCTGTGCTGCAGACAGTTCTAGAAAGTCTTTTCTGATCCAACATTGAGAAACAGTGGCTTAAAATGAATACAAAACATATTTTTAGTGAAAGATGATTAACTGAACTTAAAAAACAAATTAAAAAAAGTCCAACCACCTCTAGACTTGCAGAGAAAATATCACAGTCATATGCCTTCCAATGTACTACTTATCATGTACAGCAAAAATAATTAAATGTTGTATGCTCCATACTTAATAGATGGAATATTGTTAAATTTTTCGTGTGTCAGTGAAACTGGCAAAGATGGCTATTTCCACCAAGGACTGTTTTTACTGAGGGCCTGTACACAGATTTGAAACACTTATTTGAAATCCTCTTATATAAAATCTGACTCATATAAAGTACCTAACTTCCAGGTGAATATATGAAAAACTCAGGAAATAATAAAATGTATTTACACATAGGAGATACTTTGAAAGTGCTTTGTCTGTTAAACTGAATCACTGCAGAAGTCTAAGAAATGCAATATGTTAGTTATAAAACTTGCACATACTAATATATATTTTCCTTAGGCTTGTGGTCTCAAATAAGTCTGATGCAATTTCAGCCTCCTACTTTGGCTTAATGTTTTTCCTGTCATAAGAAGATCTACCTGTATTTTAAACCCATTATGTACTTTGATAATGATGGCCTAAATTTAATGTAACCTATTTTTTGGGTTGCCCTGAATGTTTTATTTAGGTGTCTATATGGAATAAGTTTTCATCTGATATACTCAAATCCAGCATTGTTTTTTAGCTGTAGTTCCTGTTTTTTGAAAAATCTTGAACTTTGGAAGAAGCTTATATCCACTTCTTGATAAACTTTTCTACAAGGAAGAGGTACTTTCAAAATTCAGATATTGTCTACATGTAGTTCAGTATTTTACATGATATTGCGAGCATTTTTCTATTTCTTTTCAGAACATTTTAGTTTTCCTAAGACGTCTTGTGGAATCATTTTGGTCAGGGTTATTTGATTCTAATGTTGTTAATCATATGATAAATTCTGATTATTCGTTATTTTTTCTTAACTTAATAAATCATGCTGACTTTGATACTTCTGGCAGAGAATCCAGTGCCATGGGGACAGACAGCCTGTGCCAGCCACGGGGCTGTTGGTGGCACTGCTCTTTGCTCTCTTTTGCCTGCACAAAGTGGCTATGCATGCACTGACTCAATAAGTTTGCCCTGACTCTCCTTGGAAGTAATTTAAAAATATATCTCAAAGGCAGTATATGCAGAAGATTTTGCACATGTTCAAAGCAAAGCATGTGATTGCATTCTTTAATTCCAGAGCGCCTTATGAAATGCAGGCAAATTATGGGAGTTAAAAATGGAAAGGAAATTACTTAGTGAGGCTCACAATACTCTATACAGACATAGCACTGTGGGTTTTTTTCCCCAAAGTGCAGAATTAAAGTATGGATTAATTTTTCATTTTACCCCTTTCTCCAGAGACCAATTTTTTAAAATGGACAAAATCTACATATTATACTAGAAGATCTTCAGAATATTTTTTTTTAGCTCAGTGGTAGGATAAATACCGTGTAACAGTACCTAAATATTTGAGAAAAACTTTTTGCAGTAAATTTTCTATACAACACATGTAAATGTACAAGCATGAACACAGTATGTGGGGACTAAACTAATTTAATATGCACCCTTCTTTCTCACATATTTTTTTTTGTGAGTATCGCTGAGTATTTACAAAGCACAAACTCATAGTTACTTTAGCCAAATGCCTTCTAATCCATGTACTCTGCTATGGAGGTGAAAATTGTCCAAATGCAAATAGAGACATTTGGATGACAGTAAATCATGAAAAACCATATTTCTCCCTCATCCTTCTGGAAGTGGCTTTAGCTCAATCCATTCCATACCATTCACATAAAGATTCTCTGAAGTGGTCCAGATTTCTTGGTGATCATTGTCATAAGTGAATATGTAGAGCTTTCCACAGAAAAATAGAACCCACAAACATAGAGTTACCAGAGCGGCGATGAAGAGACAAACAAGGAACTGACCTTCTGCCATCACTTTAGTAATTATAATTAGGTTTTTTACTTGTTTTTTAAACTCACCTCATCTGATAGAGACCTGTATTTACATGAATCAATTTCTGATTAACTGAAAGCCATCTACACTTTAGGAAAAAGCAGTAACCTTCATTAAAAAGAAAAAGAGAATGCTAAGAAATGTTATCACAGAGGCTTTTAGAACAGGATAAAAAGGAAGATAGGGATGAAAAGATAGCAGAGGATTAAAACCAATAAGATGACTATCTTCTATTGACTTTATAGTTGTACTAGACACAAAAAAAATTACTAAAAATCAATAATAATCCAAAATAAACGAGGTGATAAAACAATTGCAAATGATATTGTTTCAGTCTACTGTATCACCCAAGTCTATTTCGGTGTATTACCAAGAAATTATATGAAGGTTGAAAATTTCACTGCTCAAGCATTAGGAAGTTAAACACAAAGTATCTTATAGGGAATAAAAAACCGCTTTATCATATGATTAGTAACTATCATAATGCTTAGTAGAAAGGAATCCTATAAATCTCTTGGATACAAATAGCATTCAAGAAATATTCTTCATACATTTCCTCTCTCTGTAATTAAGATCTTAAATCTCTGTACATGCTCTTACTGCTGGCTCATTGTTACAGCACACCCAAAAACCCTCATAATCTAACAGTTTAAATGAAGAGAGGAGTTTAACTTAGAAAAATTGAAGATAGCTAGAATACTAAAGCTAGATTTGGTCCTTAGATATTAAACAGGTAGAGTATGTGGAATGGTCTCTGAAGAAGCAGGATAATGATAAAGGTTTGAACAAGAGAAGTTACAGTTTGGAACTATGCCAATGAAAAAAAATCCAAAATTTCCTACTTGAAAGATTTTAGATCACATTGCTTATGAAGTTTAAATGAGACCACGCCATACTGAAATGATTTGTGGGACCTATTGAGGATTTGCATGGTTTTATAAAGTGTAAATTAATTATAGCCTATACATTTGGCTTTCTGGTACAAGCTGTTAAGAGCTTTCAAAGTTTTCTGGAAGAATTGTGTCATTTGAAGTAAATAATTAGGACACCTAACAACTATGGATGAGATTTTTTTTCCCTGCAAGTTATGAGCAAAACAGAAAAATTTGGTGCAATGGATAAAAATAAAAGTACTTCAGTACTGTAGTCACAGAAATAGCTAGAGTATGCTATAGATACACTTCAGCTTGCTCTGAAATGACTATTTCAGGTATGATAGCCATCTCTAAAGACCACAAGGACTGTAGCTTAAGCTATAAAACACAAGGTAAATTTGCCCCCCTGTCAGCTCTGTCACTTCAGAACTTCTGTACCCCAGTGCAATGCAAAAGGAGAGGCTGATGCTGAATCTGCTGCTCTTGGGAGCATTGTGGGCATCAATGTACACCTCTTAGTGCTCATTTCTCTTCTGGATCTGACATCCATGCAGTGCTGAGAGTTATTGAGCTGAATTCTGTGGGACACATACACTTTACCAGGAGCTAGAACAAAGGAATTGTTAATGCTTTGTAGGTGATCCCAAAATTATTGACCAGGTATGTCTGCATTCATTTTGTTTTCACAAACTCAACTAAATGGCAGTATAAGAACCCTAATGTTTCCAGGCAACAAAAGCTCTGATCATGACTCTACACTAATTTTGTTTTCATACGTTAAAATGAGCAAGTGATGGTTTTTGACTTTTAATTTTCCATTAAAATTAATTTTCATAAAATCACAGTGGGGTTCTCATATTTCCTATATGAGAAATAAAATATTTTAAGGAGATCGTTCTTAGTAAAATTTCTAGTTTTTCTAAGAGAAAATTCAGAGCTTCTCAAATGAAAACAGTATGTGGAGGATTCAAAGAGACTAAAAAACACTCCTTGTCATCAAAATTCGTCTTAAATATATGTTGTAGTATAGTGACTGTCTTCAGAGAAAATGGCCCAGGTGTAACTAATCACTTTTTTTGCTATTTTTCTATATGAGTTCCCCTATATTCTTGCCATTATCTTTGTATGGCACACACTGTATCAGTATCTGCATAGTCAGTCTATTATAATTCCTACAACAAAAGAAAAATTTCGAATTTCTGTGCTCAGTAAACAAAAGCAAACAGGATGAGTTCACCAGAACCTCTCTTGTGTTTTTTGATAAAAAATTTTCCATTGCAGCAGGAGGCTTTGCACTCAAAACTTTTCAGGTTATATGTATTTTGAAGCTACTGTATCAGAATATAATTCTTTTACAATATCTGAAATACCCCATGTAATGTTCCCAGCCTTTACAGCAGATTGTACATGCCTTTAAAAGCTAATGTCAGGGGGTATGTTATGTCTATTATTATTTGACTTTTTCACTATAAGTTATTAATCTCAATAACAAATGCTTTTCAGAAAATAAACAGTATTCCATATTTCTCTCCATGGTGCAACTATAACTTTTTTTTCTGGATTTGCAAAAATGTAACTTAGGAAATAATTACAACCTGCAATAAATAAAAGGAAGGTGGAGGACAGCTCTGATCCTTGGAAGAGCACACTGAGGTTTGAGAATACAAAGGTGCCAAAGAACTGCTTGAAGAACAACAACATTTTTACCTCAAAAATGAATGTATAATCTCCATGAAATATGAAGCTGAAACTAATTGGGATATGGCAGACTTTGAAAGCTGCAAACAAAATTTACTACCTGGCTAGCACTAGCAATAGTACTGACTCTACTAAAACTTTATGACATTCTTTTAAAACTGAATAAAGACATTTTACATTCTACTTATTTATTAGCTATTCACATCAGTACAATGGTGAGTAGTTCAGAAGTCTGAAGGGGAATATGCGGGTGATTCAATAATTCATGGTTCTGAATGATAGAACTAATAGAGCAACCTCCTGAAATGTCAGCATGCAGTGAGAAGCCTATTAATAAAAGGTCCTCTTTTTCACAGGGAAGTTAATTATTACTAAGAACAACAGAGTACAAATCTAAACATTTGAAGACAGTCAAGAATTCTTGAAAGACTTTTCTCTTGGTACATCTTAGGAAAATTCATGTTTCCAATTCAGCAAGTGTTTATCTTTACTCCAGATAACGAGGGGGTGAGATGAGAACCATTGTACAAGCAATACATTGCTTGTATTGCCATATAGAAACCAAGGAGAGTTGCTGATCATGGATTCTCCATTTCCACTTGGATTACTAACTAGGAATCAGTAGACTTGGTTATGATCTTATACTTTCTGTTTACCTACACCCAGGCATCACAAAGCAAAGTCAGTGTTCATGCCTATATCCTAGATACAGTTTTAAAAGAGCACATTTGATTTTGAAAGGTTCATAAACCAGAATAGTCATATACATAATGCATATATTTTTGTAATAACTAGACAAGCTGAAGATCAGTATTTCGATTTTTTGCAGGTGAAAAATCAAAGTAAGTTAGCAGTTGACTGTAAGTCCATGAAAAAAT
This sequence comes from Lepidothrix coronata, assembly GCF_001604755.1. Taxonomy (NCBI): domain Eukaryota; kingdom Metazoa; phylum Chordata; class Aves; order Passeriformes; family Pipridae; genus Lepidothrix; species Lepidothrix coronata. The sequence goes on along the minus strand of NW_016690233.1, from coordinate 3,702,264 downwards.
AATAATGGCCACATGTAGTGCTATTATGATAGACTTGCAAAGTGGACAATAGCAATCATGAAGCAGTGGAAGAAATGCCAAATAGCCATCTAATCAAGGTATCTCCCTTCATAGTCTCTGTGGAGTGTTCACATTACCAGTTGTGAGATGGGGAAAAAAAATTCTTAATCAGAAAAATGAATCATCTACTTTATGCCAGAAATGAAAATCCCAGTAAGTGTTTAAATTTTTCACAAATAAGTTTAAGTAGCAAATAGACTGTAACTGGCAACAGCTTCATATTCAAAAAGGTCAGATTCTCTGGTATGCTCAGGCTAACGAATCCATATGTGAGGTTTATGGCTGCTTTGAGTCACCAAAGCAGTGCTTTGCAACCAAAACACCTCAGTATCCTTTCCCTGATGCATGGGAAGTGCTGCTTATTTCACTTGCATCTAATCATAGACATTTTCCCCCCCACATAGGTCAGGCACCCATTTAGATCACAGCTCCTTTTAGCATATTCAATACCTTCAGATAAACAATTATTCCAGGCTGAGTTCAATTGAATGTTGTTGCTAAGCTTCCTGAGCAAACTTAATTATTTTTTTAATCCTGATTTTCATACCTTTTCTGTTTGGAATCTGTTGCCTTGGGTTTGGTATTTTTTTCCTAAACAAATGTAGCTACACTACCTTTATGTAATGGCCTTACCTCATGTCTTAAATTCCATGTTAATCAATATAAAAAACCTGGATTTGAAGCAATGGGGTGTAATTCTGCAGACACACAGCATAAGACAGTGTCAGGAGCACTTCCTAATAGCTGCTTAAGTGGTAGGAACACAAAAATTATATAGGCAGTATAAGATGCTTTATGTTACTTGAAGCACAGCAATAGTTCTTTAAATTGCCATCCATTAACTGCCTGCAAAGTCTAAATCATAATTTAATTGATTTCTCATAAAGCACAAAAAATATTACAGTATGAACCAAATGCCAACTCCGTGAATTCGAAAACTCCAAGTAAATGAATAATAAACAAGTATTAACAGAAAAAAAAGTTCCTCAATTTTAAATACAGAACTTTTTGTTAACTTTTCAGAATATTTTTATTTTTTGCTCATGAAGTTCTCTGCAAAGCCATCTGGATATGTTTGGAGGATATGGATACCTGGGTGCTCCTGTTCAGAATATACTGTAGCATTATGTGCACTACATTTTCATGGGAATTATTTTTCACTGTTAATATTTTCTGAGTAATTGTCAAAGAATAGGAGATTATTCTCCTACTTCAAATCCTAATATCTAGCTCTTCTTGGTTCTTTTAGTTGAATTTGGCAATTTCAGGCTTAGTGCTAATTAAAATTGACATTTTATGTCTACTCTCAAAAAGTCGTGGGTTATTCCTAGCCTAATAAATATAATGGCCAAGACACATTGCCACTAACACCTCTGACCCAACTTTCCTTCCTCCAGGACAGGTTAGCCTATCAAGAATGGACCCTGGTACTAGGCTTTATCTTATAGCGCAATAATTGTCATGGGCCAAAATTGTCTCAGGAGGATGCTCAGAAGCAGTATGAATGCAAGTATATAAATGTGTAGCCTTAAGCTTATGTCAGACTAATATATATGTGTTCCATATGGCTTCTTCCATGTAATACTGAAGAGTGAAAGAGTCACTATAAATGCAACCAGTATCTAGAAAATGGCTAGATAAGCCAGCATTGCCAGCTCTAACAGTGTTTTTGCCAGGGGTGAGGATTATAGCACCGGTATTCATCCCTTCTGTCCCACTCAGCTTGGTATAGTGGACTTGACTAAAGACCTCAAAGACAACTCATGGAAAATGAATTAAACAGGAAGGGAATACACAGAATGTGTAAAATCCCAAGTTTTTCAAGATTTTTGCTGATCTCAGCCCTGATGAGGAATAAGAATGTATTGGAGAATAAGTTCATCCTCTCAATGGCTTTCTGCAGTGTCTGTGAAGACTCAGACTCATGTTCAGGAAGCCATGAAAAGCCTGCCAGTGAGTTTTCCAACCTGACTTTGACAGTGATGATCCTGTCATACACAATTAAAGATGGAAATTATATTAACGTTTTGAGGACTTGAATATATTTTTAAATACGATTACATAATATATAATATTCTGTTATCTAGATATCTCTAAACTGGCAAAATCTTCTCAGATGCTTGAGATGCATCATTTATCTCACCTAATTTTAGACATAGAGAGTGTAGAAATCTGAGTTCATCTAGACTTTTTCTTGGAGAATTGAAGAAAATAAATGAGAGTAGCACTTCCAGGAGGCAAGTCACCTGACATATTTTATACTTTGAAATAACAATTTGAAATAATGTATCACTACACTTATATAAACTAAAGATATATAAACCCCAGTAAAGATATTAAGCATTTTGATTGATCATTGTACTTTACCTATACTGTGCTGACTACAAATACTCCTTCTGAAAGACAGAAAATGGAAGGGAAGAGAAGGAATAGACAAAATTATGGAGAACATTTTGAAAAATTTTTTTGATACTGAACCACTTCTCTGTTCAGTCAAGAAATTTTTACTGACTTGACCAATAATAATTGTGAAATCAATATTGGTTTTCACTGAAAATCTCCATAATATAGAAAATTTTATACTTTTCCTAATTTTCCTTAATGTGCTTAGAATTTTTTCTGGTACAATAAAAACTATTCTCATTTATGATCAGAAAATTTCAACACTGCATTCAGGTTACTTTAACATAAAATAAGGCCAAGTGTACAGCTAAATCATGTGTTTTTACTCTGCTTTATTATGGATTTTCATTGTTGCTTTTGACAAACCTTGATTAAATGGATTGTATATGAAGAAAAGTGAGCCCAAAATTACATTTCGAAGATAAACAGTTAAACAGTTAATAAGTGTTCCTCAGGTGTAATGAATTATGAATTCATCTGATTTCTAAACAGAATTTCTTCTAAATCATAAAGAGAAACTATAATTAATGCTAGTATTGACATGGAAAAAACCCTCACCAATATGCTAATGATCTTCTAACACTGGCCTAATGCACATATGATTTTTGCTCTGGAGCACCTTAACTTCCAAAATGAAAACTTCACTGCAAGGCAACTTCCAGTTTAATTTATTGATTGCAATAGATTTCCCCAAAATGTTTGTGATGCACAATATGTTGTGGCATACAGAATAAAGGAATAAATGATTTCAGACATAGAAGTTCCTTAAACAGTGTTATTTTGTGATTCACAAATAAAGATAGTCAATATGGTTCTAAAGCTTTAGTGTATGTGGTATTATTCAGTCTATAGTATGGACCCAACATATAATTTGCTTACAATGCAAACCCAGCTTCTGATTTTAATTAAGAGAGAGAAACACCTGTTATGTATTACTAACCACCAGAGCCACGAATCATTACTAACCATGTATTACCAACAGGAAATCTGAGAAAATTAAAAGAGTTGCAACTGCAAATGCTTCTGGGTTTTGGTGGCTGGTGATTTAATGCACATACTGTTTAAGCAATTTTCATCCAATGAGGAATTACATGAAGGGAACTAGTGTCATGGCTGTGTATTTTTTTTACAAAAGTAAAATCTACTTTTTCACAGTATTACAAAACAGATTCATCATAACATGAAAATTACCTTCTGTTTTGCTTTTTAGTGTTTTTCACCATAAAATCTTTACTAAAGTAAGCCTTTAAATTCTAAATTTGACTCTGTAAGATAAAGATGTGAATTCTTCTGAAGATGTTCACTTACTATGGTTTAATATCTTCTGCCAAACTTATACTGAAAAAAAAGGCACCCCATGGCTGCCTGGAGTGAAATCTGCCAGCTTTAATGATCGAGATTTAGTATAAAAGGCATATTGCAGTTTGGATTACAGGTCTATACCTAAACCTTACTTTAGAAAGTTAATTATTTGTGACCAAAAGATGGTGTGTAAATGCATTTTATGCAGAATGTCTATTTGTTGTTATTAATCCACACTACTGAACCTTAGGAACTGTTCCTGAGTAGAATCACTGAGAACGGCTGTTGTTTTTGTTTCTATGCTATAGTTAAATCTAGAGTATGAACCTGATTTCACCAGAATGGGGCAACACTGATATAAGCTAGTAGCAGCCTTTAGAAGTAATAAAATTCAATGAACTGTATTGAAAAAAATCTCTGATTCCAAATCATGTCCATCTGAAATTTAATTGCATGACTTTTTTCACCAGTATCAGCAGCAATCTGATAGGTGCAAACAAAAATAGAGATATTGTAGTGTGTGGTAGTTTATGGAAGGAAGGGAAACTCCTGTGCTCAGGCATTGTGTACTTTCCACCTAGGTGTACGTCATGAACAGTGCTCAGTTTGGGCATTACCGAGTTCAGGTGTTTCTATTCTATGCATATACACAATGCTTTTTCCTCTGATTCAAATATAAGCAAAGAACAAGAAACTTCTAAATAATAGATATGTTTTAGATAATTGGTGACTTAGCTGATAAACCTGTGAATTATGATTCTGTTTATTCTCAAAAGTAAAGCATATATGCTTGTTATCCAATTAATAAATCTCATTTTAGTAACTATTTTTTTTTCCAAAATTATTATGTCATAAATATGTAAGCCAATGCCTTCTTCATTTTAGACATTCCAAAAATTGGACGGGAGGGGCCTGTGTAAAACTCAATTGCACAGCTGGTAAATTTGGTAGATAATATGTGTCAAAGCCTAGTTTGTGATTTTAATATAGTGCTGAGTATTCAGTAAGTAAAGTTACGTTTGCGCTCACCCCGAGACAGTCTTGTAGAGTACTCTTTTCATACTTGGTATGAGAACAACCAGAGACCTGTTCTAAATTGCATCCATCGCTGATGTCCCCCGGCTACAGCAAAAGTTGGCAAGGATTCGAGCTTTAGCAAGAAATCATCATGACATTATCCATCCACTTTCTTTCAGAAGTGCCACCACCATTCACAGCAAGGAGTGTCATTGGATCTTATGGCATGTTCTATGACATCAAAGAGAAACACGAAGTTATATTGCTACTATTTCATACGGGTACTATACATTAGTAAGGCATGACAAACTGTTTTGTGTAAAGCACTAGGTCATCTGTTTTGAAATTCATTGCATCAGAAGAACACCATCTCTTTGCCAAACAACTATGTATTTCAGCATCTGAAATTCAGTGCCTGTATTTTAGTACAAAATCTCAGGTAGAAAAACCAGGTAACTGAAAGGTTCTCCTTTCATTTAAAGGAGTGCGACCTTTGGCTGTTAGGCACGCTTAAAACTACATTTTTTCTATCAGTCACTGAGTCATGCAAAGACCAAGAAATAAAATCAGGACTTTGTTTTAAAATTTTTGTCTTGCCTCTGACAGGCAATAGATAGTCTCTACTTACCCTGATGTGTTTTGGAAGGGGTAAGAAGAAATAGATCCGTGACCGCCTAAACTCAACCTTTCCACCACTTACCTCTATCATAATTTCAAAATCCTAGCCCAATAAGTCTTTTTATTAATAACAAAATGCAGGATTCATCTTAAAGAATGGAAGCATCTACATTGCTAATGTCCAACATTAAAGAAATCTGTTCATGTACTCAAGCTGAGTACAACCATACTATTTTAGATCTCATTCAGGGAGATAATAGAGCAGTTCTCTTCCTTACATCTGGTTTGAATATACCCACTTTTAGTTTAAAACCATTATCTAATGTCTTTTGCATTTCTATGAGATACAGTATACTGAACTTGGGGTACCTTTTGTTTTCTTCTTCTGAGGTATCCCTAGGCATAAAATATCTTGTTAAACATACCAAATAAATATATTTTCCAGAGAAAGGTACTATTTTTCCACAGTGAAAGTTATGTAATTTTTTGCTTCTAGTGTAATATGTCTATTGCACGAGGAAACTAAAATAGTAACATTTTTTCAAAAAATTGAAAAAGGAGGTTTTCTATTCAGAAAATAATATTTCTAAACCAAGAAAATTTTGCTGACTGGACTGAATTTCTGCCTACAGAATAATAAAGAAGGATCCCCCATTTCTTATCTCAGTATCTATAGTAGGTTTTACTGTCTATCTGCAAAACTCCATTTAGACAGACATTTCTATTTTTTTTAACAAACATCTCACTGATTAGAAACATGTTGGTAACATCTGGTAAAATTTTCCTAAATTATGTGTTATAAGTTTTGTTATCATTTCTTTTTTGGTTTTTTTTTACTTTTTTTCTCAAATTTCTGAACAGAGTAAAATACTTCATTAACCACACCTTGGAGAAAGGTGTCATTCTTGGAAGCAGATAAAAGTAGTCAGATGACTGTCCCTCTAATCTTGTTTCAGATTCAGAATATTAGGAAGCTGCAAGGATACTTCATTTTTCAAACACAGTTTCAATCTCTCCTACTCTTTTTTTTTTATTATTGTTAATTGATTTTTTTCTGGACTACTGGAAGAACTCCCAGTCTCTAATAATTAAAAAGCTATTACAAATAAAAAACCCAGAAGCCTTGCTTGGCATTTTTTCCAAACTCAAAATTTTACTACCTAATAACCACTAATGTTCCAAAATATTGAATAAAGGGAATTTGTTAAAGATGCATTCAACAGCAATCCTTTCAGTTCAAAATTTCATTGTCTTGTATCCTGGTTATTCTGGACTTCAGAAGAGAAGAATGAAAGTCTTTAGGGATAGAGGACTAAGAAAAATAAATATATTTTTTAAAATAGTACAGCTTATGTGTTTTTTCAGTTTTATTTCCCAAATATGCATGGCTTCCTAATTGCCACTGAGGACTGCATCTAGAACCTTCTGATTTTTAAAAGAATCTTTGCTTTACATACTATTAAAGAAACAGTGGCTATTTTCAGGAGTATGAGTGCCTGACAGACACTATTTGCTGAGGTTGCACAGGATTCTTCTTGCTCAGAACACAGAAACTGAGGAATAACTGTCCCTGGAACTGGTTGAGCTTCAAAAAGTTAAGAATCTGAAGGAGACAGACAGAAGCTAGACTTACTTAGGCACAGAGACAAGACTTTTGTTGGGTGTTGAATTAATAAATCTTTCAATATGTTTGTTTGGTGATTCCCAGAAATAATAAATTGTAGATGATGTTTACTTTGACTGCAGCTGTAAAGTGCTTCTTTTCTGTTTCTTAGAGGAACTAGATGATATCTACATGTGCTAAGTGAAAACTAAACATATCTAACACAGCAAAATCACAGTGCTTTCTTGTTTATTGATTTCTTTTACAATTTCAGAAAAGAATTTAAAAGTAACATCTGTGATGACAAAAATAATAAAGAATGCAATTTCAGGAAAAAGTCTCTTTTAATTTGAATAAAATAGCACATTGATTGTAGACTTTTCTATACACTGGGGTATTCCTGATACACTGAAAGGAAGATAGATATCATATGCAGAATTTATTACATTACCATTAAGAATTGAAGCTTTTGGCTAATAGAGACAAAAATATTTTCTTATATGTAAAAGCACTGATACAATAAAACTAGGAAAAGCAGTGTTGCTTGGAAATATTGCCATATATACTTGCTGATAAATTAAGCAGTGATCACTTTACCTCACCCGGTTCTAATACAATGGTTTTTTCTTGCTTCTTGGAAGAAAACTAAGTGATGAAAAGGAATGTCAAAAACCATACTAAACATTAACTTCTCCATTTTTCTTAGCTTGATCTTGTACATGTTGAAGCTGAAAAATCAAAGAAATCAAATTAAAGTTGAAGCAGGACTTTGTGCTGGGTTGACCATGGTTGGATGCTGGGTGCCCCCCAAAGCTGCTCTATCTCTCCCCTCCTCTACTGGACAGATGAGAGAAAATATAGCTAAAAGTTCATGGGTTAAGATAAGGACAGGGAGATCACACTCACCAGTTATTGTCATTGGCAAAACAGACTCACTCTGGGGAAATTAGCTTAATTTATTACCAATTTATTAAATAAGATGAGAGTAATGAGGGAAAAAAACCCCAAGCTTTAAAAACACTTTCCACCCACCCCTCCCTTCTTCCCAGGCTCAATTTCACTCCTGGTTTCTCTACTTCTCCCCAGCAGTGGCACAGGGGATTGGGAAATGGGGGCTATAAAAAGTTCATGATGTCTCTGCCACTCCTTCCTCCTCAGGGGGAGGACCCCTTGCAGTCTTCTCCTGCTGTGTTCCCTCCTATGGGAGACAGTACTCCATGGGCTTTTCTAACGTGAGTCCTTCCCACAAACTGCTGCAATGTGGGTCCCTTCCACGGGATGCAGCTTTTCAGGAACAGGCTGCTCCAATGTGGGTCCCCCATGGGGTCACAGGTCCTGCCAGCAAACCTGCTCCAGTGTGGGCTCCTCTCTCCACAGGGCCAAAGGTCTTGCCAGGATCCTGCTGCAGTGCAGTCTTCCCTTGGGAATCACACACTTCTGGATATGCATCTGGTCTGGTGTGGGGTCCTCCACAGGCTACAGGTGGATCTCTGCTGCACTGTGCACCTCCATGGGCTGCAGGGGCACAGTTGCCTCACTTTGGTCTTCAATCACTACAGGCTACAGAGGAATCTCTGCCCTGGAACCTGGAGCACCTCCTCTCCCTCCTTGTTCACTTAGCTCAGTGTCTGCCGAATTGATCCTCTCACATATTCTCACTTCTCTCTGTCAATTCCTGTTCTGCAGCAGTTTTTTCCCCTCTTCTTAAATCTGTTATCCCAGACGAGCTACTACCGTTGCTGATGGGTTCAACCTTGGCCAGCAGTAGGTCTCTCTTGGAGCCAGCTGGCATTGGCTCCATTGGACATGGAGGAAGCTTCTGGTAGCATCTCACAGAAGCCACCCCCATCGTCCCCCCAGTACCAAAACCTTGCCACCCAAACCCAGTACACACTTCAGCAGTGCTTTGTTGTAACCATGCTGGTCCCAGCAGGTACTTAGACTAAGGTTTTTACTACATAAGTTTATAGAATTATATAATGGTTTGGTTTGGAAGGGACCCTGAAGATGATCTAGTTCCAACCCCCTTGCCATGGGCCGCAATACCTTCCACTAGACCAGCTTGCTCAAAGCCTCATCCAACCTGGTCTTGAAGACTTTTCCCTAACTTTCCTTTTATCACCAACATACCTATAGAAGCTGGTCTTGTTGCCCTTGACATGTCTGGTCAGTTGTAATTCTACCGGGGCTTTAGCTTTCCTAAACTGATCCAAGAAAAAGCTCTTGGAGATGCACTTGAGACAGCTATCAAAATCCATTTATGAAATTAGGAGTGAAGGCACATTATAGACTGAGGTTATAGCTTTGTAGGATAAATAGGTCTAGGAACCTTATGTAGGAGGTCATCTTGCCATAGATGGCAAGCTGACTGTGAAATGATGGAACATTTAAAAAAACATTGCAATGCCCTGAGTGGTATTAATGGAAGTTTAACTATCCAAGCTAAGAGTGGAAAATATAAATGAAAGGAAATAAGACTGAAGGTATGTCTGCGGATGTGGCACACAATTGATTTTTAACTGAATCTGTGCATCAACTAAAAGGGAAGGAAATAATAATGTCTCTGGCATTAAGTAATGCTGTCAAAGACATACAGTTAAACAAATTTGCACTGCAAATGGATAAAGGGAGAGAAATTCAAAGAGGAGACTATTTGTTCATGATTTTTGTAACTTTAAAGGTAAGAATATCATCACAGTTTTAGAAAAAAAAAATGGAGAAAATTCATTGTTTGTATGCTCATTTGTACTTACTGCTTAGGTAATTAATATGTCCTACTTAGAGGTAAGGCTCACATGGCTGCAGCCTAAGGTCCCTGCTCACTCATATCGGTTTAAAATGACTAATGTCAAGAGCAAGGCAAGAGAACAATAATTATTAAGTAGAGATTGATGTTATTCACCCATACCAACAACTGTAGGCAAATCTCTCTCTAAACTTTGAGGATTAACCCTGAGTGGTATGTCCTACTCAAAAGAGGACTCTCCCCCCACATTCCAGATCCCGTACTGCCACATGTCCTGTGGCACTCTTACCATGTCTTATCCTTTCTCTTCTTTTCCTTTTTCTTCTTCCTTGGGAACCATTTCAACAGAGCAGAAATTCTGACAGATCTCTTCTTCCACTTCTAAGCTGCAAGTTTTGCTGTTCTGTTTCAGGGACTTAGGTTAACTCATCCCCAGGGCCAGATCTAGACTTCTACTTGGACAGATACACTATTTAGTCAGGTTTCATGAGTCGAACTTGGCTGAATGAGCACAAGAAAATGATTAGGTTTGGCATCCCAGGAATTGTAATTTCAGCTTCTACCTTTCACTGCAGCACTAAAAATTCAGCCCAGCTCCCATGATAATCAAGCTGACATAAATTGCAGCTATTATGGAATTCAAGTTAGCATTTTGAGGTGTGTTCAGGAACCAGATTAAGGGCACTCTTGAGAAAAACTTTTAACTGAAATTTCAGAACAGACAGAATTTAGAAAAGAATAAATTCATGATAGAAACAAAAGAAGTTACAAGCAAAGAAGGAAAATTATTCACAGTTAACCACACCTTTCTCATAAAAAGATGCTGGGATATTTATTGAACTGTAAATAAATCCCATGCATTCAAAGGGAATTCTGTGTCATTGTAAAATTAAATATTCAATTTCATATAGACATTTCAAATATGTTGGCTGAGATTTCTAAGTCCAGTGTCCATAAGGGATTGAAATAAAGGGAGACTATTTACAATCTCGAGATATTTATTCTTCTCCTTTATACTATGCCACATAAGAATGTTGAGAGTTAATTAAATAAGAACCAGAGCAGTGCCCAACAGCTTTTGGGGTGTTAAACTAAGCCTGAATAGTGTTAAAGGTCATTAGTTTTAATGAAATCATCAACCCAATACCCTCTGCAGAACTTGTTTTCTGTTTAGCAATTGTGTTTTATGTAGAGTCGGTGCTGATTACTAGTAATAACCAACTTATTTCCTTCAATAAATATACTTTAACGGCAGTAATAATAGAGTCCACCAGCCCCTTTTCAAGGGATTTTTTTTATCTCTAAGTCAAGTGGATAAAATATTTCTGCCATTTTCTTGATATTTCCCACAGCATGGCCCAGATGCGAGGCTGTTCTTTGAAAATGTACTGCTTAACATTTTGTAATGCTCTTCAGAGGGTCAAGTAACCACGGTGGAACTTGAGATGTTTAGGGGTATTATTGACTTAAGTTAATTCTGACTAGAAAGCCTTTGTTTTTCTTCTTCAGGTCTGGGGAGAGGAAAATCATGGAACTAGTACAGCAGAAGTAACAGATGCCATTAATTGCACAGAAAGGTTTCTGTTCCTCAGGAAATAGCTGTTTCGGGTTGTTCCCAGAATTCTTAATACACTGTTATCTATTATTTTAATCCTATCCTGTGAAATAGTCTTGAATACTAAACTGCCTAATGTGAATATTTGTGGCTCTTTGTCAGTCCTTGATTGTTTCTACACAGTGTAAAAGCACATTCTCAGCAGGAATCCCACCGGGGCATGGAGTATTGTACATATAATTGCTAAATATTGCAATTACCCTCCAGCCATTGGTACTTTATCTAAATATTCGCTACTATTCAGTCAAGGGTGTTTGCCTCATAGACAGTTTGTCTATGGGGAAAGCATTATAATCAAATGAAATAAAGAAGAGCATAGGTGAAATGTCTATGTAAGCAGTAATGTATTGGCACAAAATAATTATTCAATCAAATCAAACAAACCTTAATATTATTAATCCAGTAATTTGTATCCTCACAGGGACTGAATTGTTGTTTTTCTTCCAGCCAAAAAGCTACAGGTTCAATTTTAGCTGACAATACTAAAAATTTCTGTTGGTGTCAGAGAAGAATGTGCTTACAGAACATTTATGTCACAATTTGAAATACAGGTACAATAACTCTTTTCTCATTGTGGCATATGATTAAGCCTGTTTATACATCTATATCCATTGCATTTCACTCCAACAGACTTTATTGTAGAAATTCCTTTCTTAAAAGACCAGAGGGCTTATAACAGCAACAACAACAACAACAAAAACAAAAAGTCTGGCAGTAGACTTATTATTTTGGAGTATCCTATGTCTTTCAACGACACAAGTTGTACAGGCACATTCTGTGTGTGAAGATCTGTATAGTTTATAAGCAAATGTCTAATGAATACAGAAAATTATTTATTACAAGCCGTGAACTCGTCATCCTAAATCACTATTTTCTAACTGCATTAATACAATTTGAACTACCCCCCACTGCTTGATTATAATGTTGATTAAATTTTTGTTTGAAAAACTACAGTGTAGTTTGAGCCTTTTGGCCCAAGAGAGCCAAACCAACATCTGCAAGCCTGCAATTCAGCATGGAAACCTGACTGCAGATATCTCTGTGAAAGTTAATCACTTGTTACTCAATTCCAAATGAACAATGGCTTTTCATAAATATTTAAGATGGGCTTTTTAAAGTTAGGAAACTGGCACTATGTGCTAAACATGTACATTAAAAACCATATTGTTTTTCCATGGCTTAAGGCATCCATTACCACTAATGCAATACCCAGTTGTGAATCTAGTTTGCTTTTGTGAAGACATGACACTTTGAACATTGATACTAGAAAATATTTCAGCCAGAACTACAATAAATAAATAAAATCAGATGCTTGCTAAATCATCAGATGTTAACATAGTAACTTGCCTGGAGCATATATGTGATCAACCGATTATAAGAACATCATGATGCAATCTAGTAAGCTATCAAACTCAATGCTAATGATGGGGAAAATCATATGTCATATGGCATCTGAGAAAAAGAGAAAACTATGTGAAATTAGTACTTGAGCAGACCAATGGGGTGAGCAGATTATGTTCTAGCTGATGTTTGTGGTAGATTGTAATTTTAATTAGAATATGCTATGCTGCAATAGTCTTTTCCTAACTGAAGATCTGTATCTAACCTTGCTAATCCCAGCAATGATATCCTACAAACTGGTTAATAAAGGCTGTATCTATGGAAATGCAGTTTCAGATCCTTTCGTGGTATCAATAAGTTATGACAGAAAGTTGTACTACTTGTCAGGAAGCACTGACAAATACAGCAAGTGTTTAATACAGAAAGCAAAAGAAAAAAATTCCAGGGTCTTCAAAAATAGCCTCAAAAACGGCATAAGTGGCTCACTACTGAATTTCACGTAACACTTAAATCCTTATTTTTTTCCTGTGTCTAAAAGGTTCAATCCATCAACTGTGCTGAAGCAGCACTCTATGGTCTTAGTTAACCTCAAATCTAAAAGTACTTAGGTTGATTCTACAGCCTCTCTTCTCAGAAAGGAAGCTGATGTTTTCTTCAGACCTATTAAATATGCTTATTTTTTTGAAGACTCTATAGACATCTGTCAAAGTCGTTCAATCTAGACAAAATCATTGATAAACTCGGGAACAGAACTCAGGAGACACAAATAAGAGGTGACCCACTCTAGACACTGCCACTAAGTGGGAATAGGCTTTTTTAATAAAAATTCTTCTTCACTGCTAGATCTATACTTGAAAAGTGTCTGCGTGAAACAAGTCTGTGCACCAGACTTTAGTGGGCTGAGTTGGACAGAAAAGCACATACACAGTGGGTAATTTCTGTAAAGGCCTATATTCCCACGTGCCACTGCTGGAAAGTCGCAGGTTGCATGAGAGGTAATCCAACCTTCGCAGTTCCCTAGTTCTCTGAGATCTCTCCCATGCATGAGGAGAGCAATGCCTTGTCCCATAATACCCTTGGTTAATCTTTGTGATATCATCCCTGCCATGACAGCATCTCTCTGGTTAGCTCTGGTTGATGTGGCTGGCAATGTACTTAAATGTGAGTTATTGAAATGGAAGTAGAATTCAAATAAAAGCAGGAAATCTTGATCCTCCAATTACTAAAATAAATTATGACTGCTCTAGAATAAGGGTAACATGATGTGAATTAAATGCTATGTCACTGAGCATTTATTAGCCAAACAGATGTTTTTCCTTGCAGTAGAACTTGTGTTAATAAGCACATGTAAAAAGAAAAAAAAAACACAACTATGCTCACCTGTACTGATCCTGACAGGAGCCCTGACCCTTTCAAAAGCTGGCTGAAACTGGTGGAGCTGATTTTGTGGCTCTCTTATTTCCTCATTTTCAAAGGAAGATTGTGAGAGGAAAAATATTCTGAAAACTAAAAACCAGAACTGTCTAAAGGCGAGGATTCTCTCACAAACTTTATATAGCAGGAAACCAAAGAAATTTCCTTTTTTCATGACTGACATCTTATGGCATTACTGAAGGAAAACGAGAGTGTTTATGCAGCTGTTACGCAAAAAAATAAGACTTTCAAAATATTTTATTTTTCAGCATAAGTAAAAATTGCTATAGGAAGGAAGCAATTTTCTATGATGTTATAGGATGAAGAAATGTTGTAATTATGTGAAAATAGCTATAGTTATGAAAGTTTTTGTTCTGAGACAACACTCAGACAGAGTTTTTACCTTTCCTATAAAGCAAAATTATGAAAAGCATATTTGGCAAGTGAATCAAAAGAGTGTTTTTATAGAATTAAAAGATTTACTACCTTGTTTGTTTTTAATTTGTAGAGAGATACATATATGTTCAAAACAATTTTCTTAAAAAAAATTGTGGAAAACAACAAATTTGGTAATTTTTATGGCCTTTGTTGCCATTTAGTTCAAATAGAGTTAGTTTCATACATTTATGATTAAATAATTAAGGATTGCAGTTAAAAAAATATTTTCTTTTCTAGCATGAACTGTATGATACCAGCTCATTAGTCCATTATGTAGAATATAGACTAGAAAATGGAGAAACACAGGAGAATACTGAGGTTTCTGTTAGGACATTCTGATGTCCGGGGAAAATTAACAAAGGTACTAACTAGTAAGCAGTTCAGTTCTGCATAAATCCTGAAATGCCATGTTTTCCAAAAGTGCTCATGATTTGTGTACAGCAAACTATTAATAAAATCAGAAAATCTTTTAAAAGGTGTGAAAGAAGCTGCCTGTCGACACAAAGTTGCTGTAGACAGAAAGAAATGCTTCATCCTGTTATCCACTTCTTGGTGAAGCAACTGGCAAGTTACTAATTCAAAAGTAGATATTCAGTTTGACCAGAATTTGACTAAATCTGCTTAGGCATGACAAATCACTCCTTCTGAAAATATATTACAGACTACTTTATATAATTACTTCTTCTGGGTTTAAAGCCCATATGATAAATGACAAAGTATTTAACTCTTCCTAAGAAAGTCAATAGCTCAGTAGGGTCTATGCAGAAGCTGATGAACTTTCTGTGGATCATGGCCCCTTACAACACTGTGCTTTCGTAGCAGTTTTAACTTCTCCACCAATTGGAAGAAGTAGACAATATGAGCTTTTACTCTTACATCCCATGCAAATCGTTATAGAAAGATAATGAGAAGATTATTATTTGCAAATTTCAAAAAATCTGGATCAAAACTGCTGAGACACAACTTTTATCTTCATAGCCATGGCAAATATTCTGTAGAGTACACAAACTTCGAAATAATTTGTAAAGGGAATGTCATAAATTTCGCATTACCGTAGGTTCCACATGAATACTGGACCTAGTCCTATCAGTGTTACTTGCTATAAGTTTGTGAAGAGAGCTGAGGTAAGCGTGAAGCATATTTTTGCAGGTTTTGGGGGTTTATTTATTTATTTATTTATTTATTTATTTATTCATTTTATTTATATTTTGTCTTTATATTTTTCCAGAAGCTTATTTGGGGTTTTTTTGGAAAGTATAGAAGGATTATACTAGCATAATTTGAACAATTACCCACAGCTGTTGCAATCACCTAAAAATGTTTAGTGAATGTAATTTCTCTGTTGAAAATTACAATATTTCAGAATTTTTAGATGTTATATAGCAGAATAAAATGTAAAAGCTTCAACTCAACTATGAAACAAACAAAAAATTTTGTTCCTTAAATTTTTGGTTCAGTTTAAATCATTTGCCAATATGAAATACCATATTGTATATAGTGATAAAATATAAAACATTAAATACAAAATACACTTGCATGTGTCGTTGTTGTTATCCAATCGACAAATTAACATATTGATCTTGAAAAAAATCCATTTAGATGAAGAAAAAACTGTTACCCTGGAAAACATTGAACTGTCTATTGAGGATTGTAATTTTCATCACACTTTAAAGAAAAAAGAAAATACAAAAAGAATCCTTTTTTTTTGTGCTAATGTGTCCAGCACATTAAGAATAACCCCCTAATCTTTGAAAACTATTAGTGTAAAAAGAAAACTTGCCACCATGTCATGCCAGTTGGAGGAACTCACTGATATAAGAGATTCTGTAGATAAAACGCATGTGAACTGAGCCACTGAGCAATTAAAATTTAAGCAGAGTAACCTGCTGATCACTTAGTATGTGATTTAATTTGCTCAGAAAGGGTATATTTTAGAACAAGGATTTTGAAGATGATTTTTACTAAATCATTTATTTTAATAGCTGTTTAGCAGGAAGTTATATAGATTTACCAATGTTAGAATTGTTTTAGCCACTAGCAACAAGATGATAATATTGAAAGTTAATTTGGGACTCTGGATCTATTATTTGCTACTCTAATTACTTGCCTTAGTGAGCAAAGCAGCCTGAGGAAAATAAACTGGAATAGCATCACATCAGGAGACTGAAATGATAGAAGCTCCAGGCTAAGTGATCTGAGGCGTTGCCACTTGCAGAAAGACTTTCTGTTATAGGTCTTTGCTTAAAGTGCATTTTGTCTTCTGAAGATTTTTTTATATCAAAGCTCTGTTTGATTTCATGACATCGTTTTCAATAATTTCCTAGGAAATAAGCTTTTTTTTCATCCCTTTGGCCTCCCTTCTCACCCAGTGATTCTGATTTGAAGAGGTAATAAGAAAAAAGGAAAATTCCCTTTGAAAATATCACTTGAACTGCTTTAATAACTCCTTTGCCCCAGAATGAATATTGAGTTGTGCTGCTCATATGCAGGGGGAAGGGTTCTGCCAATTAAATGGAGCCCATTGTTATTCCACAGTGTCTCATTTTTGTGCAGTGATCTTCTAAAGAAATAGGCAAAGAGAGACTATTTAGTACTAATGATGGTTTCTGAGGAAATAGAAGGATGTCCTTTTACCTACTATGTCATTGCAATATAAAAGATCATGCAGAACATTCCATTTTGTGCTAATTCAAAATAGAAATATGTGCCGTAATAAATGAGACCACTATGTGTAGCTTTATTTTGATGTGTAGTATGATATAAACTAAAACGTTAATGTATCTGCAGTTTCATTTATGATTTGCTCCTAAAACTGTGCTACCATTATACACAATAAATACAAAGTAGCCTTTACATGCTCCTAGGCTTCCAATGCCTTGCTTAAACTATAGAATGGAATTTAATTAAAGCCCCTACTTACTTCAATAAGAGAAGCCTTGTCAGTGTAATTGATTCTTGGTCAAAGTAATATTGATTGGATAAAAGCAAATCCATTTCTTTCCCAACAATTAAAACATTTAAATAGGCTCTGTCTCCCTCTTGATAAAAGGACATGAAACCACTGTCATCTGCCCCTCTGGCTGATGTTGATCATTAGCAAATGAGTTAATGTACATTTATATTAGTACTCCTCTTGTTTTATTATAAAATTCTACTAGATTAATGTCTCTAATATCCATCTATTAAAACCTAGAGAGTCCTATAAAAAGTTCTTACTATATTCTGGTGTAAAAATATATGTTTCAAATATATGTTTTTATTTCTGGGTTTGAGTCTGTACTGAATGCTTTTAGTTCCCACAGTGAATATTAAACTCTGTGAAGGGTGTTGAGCACTTCAGAATTACTGCTTACTTAAATAGTTTAAAAATTATTGAAATACCATCTTTCAGAAATCTAGTTTATTTGTGGAGAACTATTTTAGCAGTTTTAAAGTCTGAAAATCTTCTCTCTGAACCTTCCACTAAGTGTATCCCAATGAAACCTGCATGGAAATTTCTACCTTTAACTTATCACTTCTGTTTGAGGTCTACTATGTCTTTCTAAGTCTTCTAAAAAGAAAAAAAAAAGACTTCTAAGATTTCTGAGAACTCCGTTTACCTAGCAGAATAAAAGTGAACAGTATTACACCTAAGGTCCATGTAAGTCTCTATTCTGTCTCCAGCAGCAGCCAATACATGTTCAGAAGTGCAATGTAAGAAATAGCACATGTAGAGTGCTACTTCCCAGTGTAATATTTTCTTAGTGGTCTCTGATGTGGTCCTCCATGGGCTGCAGGGTTAAAAACTTCTTCCCCTTTGTCTTCTCCACAGGCTTCAGGGGAGCCTCTGCTCTGCTACCTTGATCGCCTCCTCCCCATACTTCTTCACTAATCTTGGTGTCTGCAGGGCTGTTTCTCTCATATTTTTCACTTATTTTTCACAGCTGCTGCACAGCATTTTTACCCTTTCTTAAATAAGTTATCACAGAAGCACCATTGGTGTCACTGGTGGGGTCACCTTTGACCAGACGTGGATCTGTAGCAACCACCTGTGTCTGATGTGGGAACAAACACCAGCTGGTATCTTGTTACAGAGGCCACCTCTACAGCCTCCCCACTACCAAGACATCACCATGTAAACCCAATACAGACAAATAATTACACCTGTTATTTTCTAATATCTACATGTATTTGCAAAGCCCTTTCAAGGTAGTGGCACTGGGAAAGGGATGCCACTGAAACTATATCTAATCCTGGGGCTTACTGCTTCTGGACATGGAAACAAACATATCTGCATTAAAAAAAATATATAACTACCTTATAACCAAATACAAATCTGAGAGAAAGGATACCTGAAGCTCTGTAAAGCTCTTTGAGCCCTGTTGGTAGTAGCTTCTGACCTGAGACTGGAAGCTCTGCCAGACTGGAGTCCACCTTTTGCTATCACTTATATATCCTTTAATTTGCTTCTACATGTGTCTGTCATGACATCAGTTTTTAAAACTATTACAGGCAGACAGTAGAATGAGAAAAGATCCTAACAAGAAATAAAAAGTATTTCAATACATTCTTTCTTGTAGTTGAGAACTCATGACATACTGTTTGCCTGCTGAAATACACTACAGTCATTGTATTCAGGACTGCTGGAGAAAATGTGCCTTTTTCATGCAGATTTCGTTACAGAAAAAAAAAAAGAACTGAATACTTCTGTTTTCATGCTTATATCTATGTTTATCCTCTTTTGGGTATGTGCAATCACAAGAAAGTGACTGGGAATGGCCATATCTCTGTGTAACAAAATTTCTAGACATGAGCATCACATTGGCAATGCTGTAGAAACTAATTCTAACTTCTTGTTTTGTTCGTTTGTTGCGTTTTTTGGGGGTTTCTTCCATTTTGTATTACCTTAGGATGATAAAGTAATTAGTCTTACTTCTGGTTATCAGTCTGTTTGTTTTTATGTAATAGTGTAATCACAGGGTTTGTGTAAAATAATGCTACAAGCTATGGGGGAAAGCATGGGTTTGTATTTTAAGTTTACTATGTATGATCTAGTTACAATTTCAGAGGTATAAAATACATGTTGTGTTTTGATAAAAGGAATCAGCCACTTTTTTCAATGTTAACACTGATGTGTTAAAAGTCTAAGCTTTTAAAAATTGAAACTTTCTCAGCTACTGTAGTAAATTATTTTTTCTCTCTAAGCAGTTACTTCATCCTGTTTGCCTGAATGTCATTGACCTTATAGCTCCATTTGAAATTCTAGAAGAAAAGAAAGCTCAAGTATTATGATTTTGTTTGCTCTCTCTGATTTACACAACACTCAATATAATTATAGAAAATAAAAGTAAAATTTCTTAGTTCTAATTTTGTATGCAACATAAAAGTTCTTCCTTCACTGTGTTGGTACAAACTACATCAGCTCAAACATTCTGCAGATCCTGTACTGCAATCAGTCAGCTGAGATCTTTTTCAGCAAAAGAGATGAAATTATCAAAAGTTTGGGTAAGACAGACTATTGTTTTCCATTATACTACTGAGTAAGTACAGACAAGTCACAAGAAGGAAGTTATGTGAAACTATTTTTTCTTAGAATAATTTTATGAATCCCTCCTACACAGTCATGAGTTTTCTATATTTTAACCAGCATTATGTAAATAAAGAAAAGTTAAACAGCTCAAATAAATATTACATAGTAAGGTTTCCTAAATATTCCTGAAGTCATCTAATTAAATCTTTGCTTTATTTTTATTTCTCTCTGTGCTCTCCACCTAAAGCAGATATGTCCAGGTCCAACAGAGAGCAATAAAAAGACACTGTTCTCTGATAGGCAAGAAGTAGAAAATGTACTAACAGGCATGGTGGGAGACAGCTTCATGATTTTTCCCAGAAATTTATCTGCTAATACTTCCTTATGTGCCTAGCAGCCTCTCTGTTTTTTTTCTTCCAGGTGTGACTTGGCAGGACATGAGTCCAGTCAGCAGGTTGCATTACTGTATATAGCCTTTTAATTGCTGTTTAACTTAGATCTTAATAAGCTTAGAATTTGTCTAAAATACTCGTTGAAATTTTTAGCATTATATTTTTTAAAGCACTGAACAGGGGAAAAAATTATCAAAAGCAGTAATTATCAGTTGGTTAGATCTCTCCTTGCTGCTTTGCCTGTAAATCATGGTTCCCTTCAAACCCCATAGAAACATTCTACTCCATCCCTGGACTCTTGATGAAATCAGCATATGGCATGACCTCAAGGGAGCTCCTTCAAATATAACGAGCCTTTCCCAGTCTTTAACAATTTGAAGAGCTTTTAGGGGTTTTTTTCTCTTTAGTATCTGTCAACTCCATCCTTCCAGAACTTCTGTTCCTGCTATATACCAAATAATAAACAGAAATAATAATTTTGCCAATGAAAAGTAGCTTCTTTCTCCTCCAGATCTTCTCTCCCCACCTCAGCCTACCAGTGAGGTCTCCACAGAAGAAACATGCTTATCTTTGTTGTCATCATGAAGATAGGACAATTTTCATGAGGAGATAGAGGCAGGACAGTGCTAGCAATATTGTCATTGGAGTAACAGAACTCTGCAACTGACCTAAAAAGAATGTTTTTGGCACAATGAAGACATCATTCCACATACCTGGACCAGTAGCAACACTGACGGTATCAATGGATATTTAAATCATGGGAGAGCAAGAGAGTAACCTGATTTTCTTTCTTTATATGTCACTTCTCTCTTGAGAGTTAATTTATTTCCCATTCAGTATGAGGAGACTGGTGTGTATGTCTATCTCCTGGGAACATCTGTCCACCCATCTGCATGTGTTTGCAACTGATACTTCTTTCTGAGAACTCCAGGCACACAACAGAGCATGGTGATGTGAGAGGACG
>NW_016690233.1:3641610-3678817 GCF_001604755.1 Lepidothrix coronata | reverse complement strand
CATCAGCAGGTTTTTTTTTTTCCCTTTCCTTTTACTTTGGATTCAGGGGGCCCAATGAACACCACTCTGTTCATGCCTCAGGGTGCTGGGTTGTACATTGTTTGTCTGTATAATCGTATTTATTTTATTATTTTATTGAATTGTTATTCTGACTTATAATCTCTCTTTTGAGTTGGATTCATTTCCCCTGCCAGTTTACCTTTAAACCAGCACAAAGTCCAAAATCCAAAACATTGCCTCATACTAGATAGCATGAAGAAAGTTAATTCTTTCTCAGCCAAATCCAACACAATCAGCAAAATTCTGTGATGAAAACCTTGGTCTAAAGATGCATGTTCAGTGTTTAACTGAATTATGTGTAGCTATGCATAACAGATAAATAAAACAGGATTTGAACCTTAAATCAAAGTGTAAATTAGCAGAAATAGTTGAACTATCAGAAAAAAAAAATTCCAGTATAAGCAGACTTGTCTTTATACTAGAGATAAGACCTCAGAAAACAATGCAGTCATTGGTGGTGCATCCTACTACAGACCTCCATAATTCAGTGAAAGATCATTTTCTACATCCTTCTATCACAGTGGTTCCAGTAATCCAGACCTTTTTAAAATAGAGTATTTCAGGAAACTCTCAGTGACTTTCAGTCTTTTTTTGCTGCTCTAAATCTGAGAGTAATTCCTAAACACCCTTTTCAATATAGCAAATAACAGTCAACAATTTCTCTCTCACACTCCTTATTACCCCTGTTTATATTTTCCCATTTTTCTGGCACCCTGTCTCACAGTAATTAGGGTGGTTGCAGCTGGCAGTAGGCATTTCTGCCATAACATCCCTAATTCCTGCCTTCACCTAACATCTGCTCAGTTGTATCCTACAGTGTCTTAATCTCTAGCTCCATTTATCCTTGGGGTAAACATCTTCAAGAAGGTTTCTTTGTCTGCTCTGTTCATATCAGAAAAGTGAATGCTTTTATTAACTATGATTTGATCTGACACATACAGCCAAATCCAACTGTTGTTCTGTGCAGCAGGCTGCACATTTCTTATTCAAGTGTGTTAATTCACTGTGGTGGTCTATATTATTCTTTCATTGAAGACATTTTGATAATGTCATTATAAATTGTGTGTGTCTAATGAATTGTGCTCAGGAAATTGCTAGATTAAAATAATACTTTTTAACCTGTACTACGTAATTTTTTTAAGGAAAAACAGAGCATTGATGCTTTGGCTAGAATCTACTATGTTTTCTAATTTAGTGACTATCGCTGAGATTTGGTATCTGATATGAAATTACGTCAGTCCAGTGAAGCAACTAAAGTTACACCAGTTCATTATGAGCATACAGCCCTGAGTTTTGATTGCAGTGTGTCATTTGGCCTTATGGATCAATGAAGTAAAATTTAAAAGAAATGCATTTTGCCCATAAAATCTACAGAATAGAGTAAGACAGCAAAAGAGAAAACAAAAAACTCCAGCAGCACTATGTTTCTTCTGTTTTCAGAAGACTGAATGAGAATTTGCACTGAGGTTTGTTAGTATAAGAAATACAGGTCATTACTCAAAACCCTGGTAGCTTCATAGCTATACCTTAATAATAATGATTGAGGGTACTGAAAGCTCTTTTGGCTTTGGGGACTTAGTTCAGATGATTACAGTTATATGCACAATTTGAAAACATAAATAGACTAGAATAAAAGGCTGATCTGTAAAATAAAATTGAAAAGAGCCCAAACAAAGAAAATTTGAAGATCAGATTTTGTAATCTAAACCCATTTCTTACAGAAACTATTCAGACTAATCCAGTCCTGAATCATGGACTGGAACAAATGGAAATCGTAGGGTAAAAATTGACCCGTGCATCTGGAATAGAACCCTTCACAAGGGCAATTTGTTTTAGTCTTACATAGGCTTCAAATACTCACATCAATCTTCCTGAAATTATGCAAATACATTCTCTTGTGAAATTTGACTATGATGGCTTGGAAATAAAAGCTTGACTCCTGACAACGTTTGATATTAAAAAATAATATTATATTTATTTTTATATGGATATATATATATTTAAAAAAGGAAAACTTCTCAGGCCTAAACCTCTATTGGGAAAAAAAAAGAAAACATAGTTTAAAATTATTTTTACTTTTCAAAATGTAATATCTACATTAATCTCAATGATGGTTTTGCCATTCGAGTGTCCAGTCCTACTGTGAAAGTTGGTTTTGTATAAGGAAGGTATGAGATGGTTATATAGTCACTGAAGTCCTTGATTTCCATATGAAATTTGCTCACCTTCAAAAAGTTAGGAGCTCCAAAGCAGCAGAGATTTGGAAAGCCAAGTAACTCTCTTAGCAAGAGAGTTTATTTGTGCTTCCTCACAAATAAAGGCCAAATTGTGTATTCTGATCCTTTTAGCGCTAATGGATTTGGAACAGGAGCATACTATCAGGACTTCAGGATGATGGAGATGTAGCAGAAGTGATAGTCTACCTTTACAAATCAACATTATCAGTGAGGCACAGACTGAAACCATATATTTCTTCTCATAACCTCTCCTTTAAATGTGCTTCACTGCCAAACTATGTGTTATGAAGACATAATCCAGACATCAAGCAGTATTTTTTTTCTTGTTGGGTCTGGGATTTTTTTTTTCTTCTATTTTTCTGATTGATTATACTGTGGACAGCTGACATTGCCAAGCTGCCAGACCTCCACCCAGCCACTTTAACTTCCTCTCCTCAATGGGATGGGGGAAAGAAAATAAAATTAAAAAATCTTCATAGGTAGAGGCAAAGTCAGAGAAATCCCTTATCAAGTACCACCATTGGAAAAACAGTGTAGACTTGGAAAAATGTAATTTATTTCCAATTAAAATAAGTTTGGATTGTAAGAATCAAAGACAAATTAATACGACACCTTCTCTCCACCTGCACTTCCCTTTCCCAGACGAAGTCACTCCTTTGTCTCTGACTCTTATCTCCCTGCCCTGAGCAGCACTGGGTGATGGGGAATGGGGACTGCAGTCAATCCATTCAATGAATATTCACCTGTTCTGATGTGGGGTTCTCCACAGGCTGCAGCGTGGGTATCTGCTCCAGAGGATGCAGGGGAATCTCTGCTCTGACGCTTGGAGATCTCCTCTTTATCTTTCTCCTCCTTCCCTCACCTTGCTCTCTGCAGAACAGTTTCTGACACTTTTTCTTTTCTCACTCACCCCTCACACTGCTGGGTGCTGGTTTTGCCCGTTCTTAGTTATATTGTCCCAGAGGCACCACCACGTTGGCTAAGGGCCTCAGCTGGGTCTGCTTGTGGATTGGTTCATTGGAACCAGCTTCTCAGAGAGGAGGAGGTCCATTAGAACATCCTCAGAGGAGCTACTTCTGCATCCCCCCCTCCCAAAGCCAGCACCTTGGCAAGGTCACACTTAAATCCAGTGGAAGAAAAAATTCAGATCAGTCTGGAGAGGAGAAAGACTGAACCAAGGCAGAGTGGCAGCCTTCGAATACAAAGTTAGACAAATGTTTGTCTCTGAGGGTTAAGGTTGGGTCACTTCAGCCGGAGTGTTCCCGGTGAGAATCATGGTGCAGCATCGGCTGTTGTTTTTGAAGCATAACTGTCATGATTCACACTCTGAAATTCACAATTTACGAAAGCATAATGTATATTAGCCTAATTTCTATGAAGATTTGTGACTTTTGTGGATTTCTCGGTGAGTCATAAAATACACATTTGATGGTAAGAAGTATACACCCCAAGTCAGAACAGATCTGGTGTTATTGCTTATGATTTTTATATATATATAAATATATATAAAAATATATATAAAAAACCTTATGATTTTCACATGTGTTTTATAACTGTGATTATGTAGGGGTGGTGAGGCACTGGAGCAGGTTGCCCAGAGAAGTTGTGGGTTCCCCATCCCTGGAGATGTTCAAGACCAAGGGGCTCTGAGTAACTTAGTCTAGTGGAAGGTGTTCCTGCCCTTGGCAGGATGGTGGAAATAGACAATTTTAAGATTTCTTCCAACCCAAACCATTCTATGATTTCAGTTAGAGGAATGTAACAGAGGGAAAATAACTTTGAAATAGTTCATTTTTTACTGTCAACTATTAATTGATTGCTCTTAACAAACATTCTTTTTTTCCTTTATGTTTAACTAGCTTAACTAACTTAGTTAAATAACATTAGCCTTAACTAACAATTAGTTAAGACTAGTGACCTCATCCAATTGCCTGCAATTTTCTTTATGAGAGAGTTTTGAGATGAAGTTGCACAAATATTCTTCTTAACTATTGCCAATGCAGTGGCCATCTGTATGGTCGTTTGGACTTCATGACTTTATAAGGCAATCAAGGAGTAAACTAATTTTTTTTCGTGTTTTTGTCTATTCATTTGTGGTTTTGTTTTTTTTTTTGTTTTGTTTTGTTTTGTTTTGTTTTGTTTTTTTTACTTTTCCTCTTCACAAAAAACAGGACTACTGGACTACTGAAAAATGGAGATGATTACCCAAGCTGTCATTGTAAAACAAAGACATAAACTGTCAATTATTGGACACCCCACAAAGTGATGAACATTCAGTAGCTGGCCAGTACCTCACTTACAATCTGAATTTTTTTTTCTGATTTGCATATCTTCGGTAGATACCTGGTCAGGTCTAACATGGTGTGTGAACATCCTTAAAATTCAGTTGTAATCCAAATTTGCTAGAGCTTTCTGGGAACCTCACACTTCTTTATGATTTTTTCTACTTACTTTATTGTATAAGTTATTTTAATCTTTAATTTCTCAACATATTTTTAATTATAACAAAATATTACATCTGTTTGTGATACTTTAATTCTACATTAAAAAAATATACAATGAAATAAAGTACTTGTAAATGGACCCAAAACTAGGATAGATGTGTCAGCATTCTTATAGTAAGAGAAGTTTTCTTTCTGGAATGAGATTATTTTCCTGGATGGTAAAAATACTGATCCATCCATACATATCCAAATATTTTACTATTTACTAGCCATGGCCCCTCCTGGCTACTGCAAAAAAAGAACTCTGTCCTGGCCAGAACCAGGACACACTGTATTTTGCCAGTACACTAAAATAGTTTGAAACCCCACACATCTACCTTACCGTCTCCACATAATGTTCTGCTTGATTTTTCTGCTTTGCCTACCCCTACTGTGGGAGAGGAGGGAAGATATAGTTATTTCCATAAATATCATGCAGCTGCCAGTGTTACAGTAGGCAGGTATTCTAAACCAGAGGTGAATACTTACATAACATAATTCCCAGAGTTATAAGCAAACCTTCATGTGTGAAACAGAGATAATAGTCACCTACTGCGATTTGTTTTTTGACTTTTCTTAGACTCTTCATAAATAAGTAATGACAGTGAGACACACATGGACTTTCAATTCTTTCATATAGAAATATTTTTGGTAAATTTTCCCCCCTTTTATTTGTAGGTACAGCCACTGGATCTATCTTCCCCTGAATACCTTCTCCCCGCTCCTTCCTCAAAGTTCCAGAGACACAAAGCATTTAGAGTCGCTATGTTAATCTTATATAAATTATTAACTCTTGAATGATCAATACTATACAAAGTGGCTAGTTCAGATCCTATTTAATGGCCTCATTTTTTTCATATAAACTGTATAGCAATTCAGTGATTCAGTATATCTCTCTCTTCTAAAGATGTGAGTCTAAACCCTGTTTAGCAGCTACATTTAAATTGCCTGAAAATTTTACATTTTTCAATAGATCTTCAGAAACCTGATGTTTTCCAGCTTGACGCAGAAGCTGCTTGTTTGACTGCTATCTCATTTGAGGAATTGAAATCACCCAAAGTCCATCACTGTTTCATTTGCATGGTTCCCACATGTTGTTTGCCTCCTCTAGATTTCTACATGGTATCTCAGCAGTTCTTCCAGAGGTCTGGCTAGCTCTCTTGTTACAATCTGTCTTCTTTCTCTTATGTGTCTATTGGTCTTGAAATAATGAACAATCTGACTTCAAAACTGCAAACAAAACAAAATACAAAACAAAACAAAAAGACCCACAACAAAACAAGCAACAACAACAACAACAACAACAAAAACAACAAAAAAAACCCAAACAAACAAACGAACAAACAAAACCCCCAAAAAAGCCAAGTAATATATTTAAAGCAAATCAATTTCTGTGATCAATGCCAAAAAGTTTTTTCTTGTATACTCTTTGATTCATCAGCACTGATAACCGAACAGTATTCACAATATGGTCTGTCTGGAGACCAAGCTCTGTGAGTTTCAAAATTTGAATTTGTAGTAAGAGGCCTTGTTTTGTTTTCTTTTTGCACTGGCCTTTCCAAGTTGAAAAGTTCTTTATTTCTTCTATGGATTAATAACATAGACTTATAATGTTCTACGTTTAAAAAAGCCAGTTCTAAAAAGAGAGTTTTTTGCATGTGAAGTTCAACTTTACATGTTCACTGATTTGTTAATTAAATCATAAGGTATGTGTGTTTAGAATATCTGATCTCTACAACAGATTGCTACATAGAGATCTATGTATGTCAGGGTAGATAAAATTTTTTTTTTCTTAAAAATAATGAAAATTTCTCCTTCTGTCTGAGATTACTTCAGGATTAGCAAGGTATTGTCAAGCTAGATTCATTGGCTAGATTCGGGAGTCTGAAATTATTTTGTTCTACAGCCTGTTGTATGGAGCAACTAGAAAACCTTTTAAATCGTATATAGGCTCTTCAGTTAGCTGGGTGGGGTGGGCATGCAATGCACAAAAGTGTTTTAGAGATACTCAAGGTAATATTTTATTCTATTCTCATCAGAAGTTTAGGAAGTTCATCTGCTATTTGCAGATGGGGCTCATTCAAAATCTGCAAAAACAACAGAATATTACTGAAAAGAGGTTTATGTATTATTTTTTCCATATGTCTCTACTGCAAGATCTTAATACATTAATATCTTCCTCCACATAGAGAAAAGAGAGACACAGTCATATCCATCATCATGGCTAGGCTTCGCGAACGAAGATTTGGAGAAACAGTCATATCCACAACTACTAAAACCCACACTGGAGTCCCCAATACGTAGACCATAGAAAAAGTACACTGTGGAGACTGGGGATATTGTCTACTTCTGCTAAACACACTGGCAAAATAATCCAAGATTACATATTGGGTTCACAGGACTATTTTGTCAATTCCTTATTCTTTCCCCTGCATTTTTTATTCTCTGTACTCTATAGGAACAAAAGGTTCAGGAAAGCTTCTATAGACATAGAAAATTCTTGATGGTTCAGTTTTAACAATATTTGCAGGCAGCAAGGAGTCAATCTCAATATGAGGCACAGGTTGTCAGTGTTTATAGCTCTACCTCATTGAAGAAGATTTTCTGGTGGTCAAAATTAGTCAAAGATTTTCCTTGGCAGGAAATTAATAAGGAGAATACTTCAACTTGAGGGGTTCAAGTGGATTTTGTAATAAGCCCTATATAATAAGGTCCACAAGTTTTCCTTATGAGCAGGATCTAAGTGCAGGTCAAGAAGGAAGAAGTTGATCCATTTTTCATAAGAGCATTAATTACCGTACTTAAGAGGCCTGAAAACAGGCAGTATGCCTAAATTACTAGTTGGTAAAATTTTTCAAATTCTTTTTATTGAAATAATAGGCACTTGGAAACAGCAGACAATGATCTGTGGTATCACTTATACAGAGAGGTTTTCCTTCACTCAAAAATAAGTGTATACATTCTTTGTTTGGTCTTGTCCTCAGAAGTAAGAGACCAAAGAGATAGTTCCTTGAACCTGTGCAAGAATTACTTTTTCATAATTGCTTTTCTGACCTTTTTTTCTTTTCATGTTTGTATTATTCACTATTGTTAATGTTTTCTTTTTACTTAACCAGCATCTGTTTTTTTATTTGATATAAGCAAATGAATGCTCAGTGAATCACAAGAGTCATTATAGAAAAAAATGGATTAAAAAACTCCACCAAACACCTTTTAGTCATTTTAGGGGCACTTTAAGTAATAGTATATGTTCTGCAGTCATTTTCTAGATATTGTGCTTTGGATTATTCTTTTCTTGAATAATTGAACTGAAGATGATCACATCCTGATATCTTTGTTACATTTGTTGCTTTTAGTTGTTTCTTTGCCATATGGATATTTCAAATTTCTTTTACAGTAACAGTATACCTTCATCATTAGCCTTTTTCTGAAGGAATTTATTTGACATGCTACACAGTGGAGCACAGGGGTTTTTTTTCTTTCATTAATAATATTTTGGTTGCTCCTCTTCTGATTTCCTTGTTAACGTTTGACATTAACATCTACCTGAGGACTATAAATTATCCACGTTTCTTCAAAAGTCAAAATATCAAAGTAAGAAGATCCACAGGGTGATTCAGAGAAGGTCCAGCGAAGGGACACCTTCTGGAGGTGGTTAACATGTTGATAATGGTGTCACTAGCTTTCTAAGTCATGTAGTATATATACCATTCCTCCCTCATAAATATTCAATTAAGATATATAAAAAATGAAGTGTAATTTCAAATTCCTTAATAAAATCATGATTGGTGGAAACTGTACCTTTGTAGTTGAAATCCCAGATGAAACATAATTTTTGATTTAAAATCTTGATGTAAAGTCATGAAGACATTTGAACTGTGCTTGGTTGAAAAGCTGAATTGTATTTTTGAGGACACAATGTGAAAGTATGGTATAGAATCCAGTAAATGTTGACTTTCCTGTGTTAATTTCAGCCTTTCAAAAGCTGGCAAATAACTGAAAACAGAACAGAACCTGTAACAAATAGTGGAATGTATTGAACAAATTATATGGGGCTGTCCAGTGTTCAGCCGGATGTCTCTGAATCCTTCACAAATATTTTTATTTGAAAACTAGTACTACCATAATCCACCTCATTTTAGACAATGAAGAGTCTTTGACAGACTTCAATCTGCAGTGAATTAGGTTTCATATCTCTTGTTAAAGTCATGGTAACTATCAGTTTTTTAACACAAGAAATAAAAGAGGGTATAAAGGAAGACTACAAAGTGAAGATCAATTCAAAGGAAATGTTCAGTGTAGCATTATCAGCATGGAAATGTTTTAAACACAAGTCCAAATGGTTGTCAAAGTCATACCCAATGATAGAGTAGAACTAGAAAATCTGCTTTACTCTTCCACATTCTTATGGTATCTTACAACTGTAGTATCACATATTCTGGTGAAGTGAAAATCCATATGACTGATTGCTTTTATCTCCACTTTGGTTCTTAGTTTCGTTTAATTCTTAGTGATATTATACACTTATTGCATATGTTTTGAATGTGTTAATATCTGTGTTGTGGTTGTATTTTATTATTATATACTAATATAAAAGAAAGAAAAGGTGTTATTATTATATGCTAATATAAAAGGAAGAAAATATGGAAAAATTATATCCTTTGTAAAGACAGACATTTTGAAGTAAGTAGAGACTTGGAATAAGAAAAGATTGCATTGCTTTTAGTGGACAAGGAACTTAAGAACATATTTAGGACACTGCAGTGAGTAAATGCTGGATAATTAAAGTAAGATGACAGTAAAATAAATAAAATTAGGGACAGGATGATACACTTTAAGGTTTCCCCCAGCCTTGTGTCTTTGCAGTATCTGTATTTTAATGGCAAGGAGAACAACAATATCTGAAAAATTTCAGAAGTTCAGTTTTAACTACAGCTAGTTGAACCGACCCGGGGCTTACTCAGAGGAGATACTCCCTCTCCCAAAATCTATTGTTATGATTAACTTCTACTTACCTTCCGCATACACAGAACAAGCTTATTAAAAAAAAAAAACCACCACTTTCCATAAAGTAAGTGAAACACTGGCTCTTTCTAATATTCCCTCCCTATCCAGCAGATAAAAGTTTCACCTCAATATAATAAAGTAGCTCTGTGTAGAGAGTTCAGTAGTATTCAAAGGATAGAGGATGTAATAATTATAAAAAATCTATGTTTGAAATATCTAATTATTAATTAAAAAACGGACCAAATTTCTGAACCTTTAATTCTGGATGTGTGGAAGTATATGTCAGTGTTTCAAAGTGCTGTGGTCATATCTGTGATAACAGAATTGAGCATTTCTTTCATTTTTACAAATTCCTGTTAAAATAAAAGCTTTGAAGATATGATTTTGTGAATGGCAAGCATGTAATAATTCGTCCTAACAGCAATTCCAGATGAAGTTGAATAAATTCCCAATTCTTTGTGATGACTTTAATCTTAATGAACTGTGCTAAAACAAAAAAAAAAATTGAACAAAGCACTTCAATGTACCTATGACAGGACTTTTTATGTTTATTCATTCACTTGAACTTGCCAGAATATGCTCAAAAATAACAGTCATATGCATGGCCTCTGGTCTAATTTTGAAGCAAATCTCAGACTCTGATCAGTCATTGTCAATCACAATAGGTCATTCTATTCCTAGTTAGAAGTCAAATCTTCAGTTTAATAAAAAATTATGAGCTTTTGTAACTTCTTTTTCTTCTGCATGAAAACAAATGTTGTTCTATTGATCTTTTGCTTTTGTTTTCCTCCAAACTAAATTTAAAAAATTGCTTATTGCTACCTGAACTTACAGCCAATGCCATAAATGATTCCAATCCTTATTCAATTAAATTCACCTTATTAGTCTCGGTATCTTAACCTTAAATCTATTGACTCTTCTGAAGCAGGAATCTCTGTCTTTCATGAAAATATGATGACATGACACTGTAAAACACACACACAGCTGGTTAAACTCTGACTTTATATAAAATCTAACCCTTTACTGGAAGTATTTTATATATACAGGAAACTTATAAGAAATCTTTTAAAGAAATCAAATCAAGATATCTGTTTTTACACTGTTTCTGAAATGCAGTTCCATTACAGCAGGACATGTGTGAGTTGTGTAAGTTGATTGTATTATACGAATGAAATCGTTACTTTTCATCTTTGGACTTTTATCAAAATTTTTGTCACTTATAAATTTCATTAATGTGTGTGTATATCTTCCTGTATTTTGATCTATTTCTTTTTGAATGTATAGTGTCAGATACTTTTATTGGCAGTGGGTTCTTTCAGGACATTTAGATAACACGCAGAGTCTAGATATCCTGCTGATAACATACTGACTGAAAAAAGAAAAACCTCTTTTATTCTAGATTTCAAATACAAAGGAGAACATGAAGCATACTCACAACAGTGTTTGAAAAGTTTTTCCTATTAGTTCTTTTCTTTATGTTGTTGCACAAATTTATCCCTAAGAAAATAGTAGACGTTTGGTGATACAACCGAAATCCCCATTTTCCTTTTCAGAAGCAGGTAAAGGTAGTTCTCTAAAAGGATTCATGACAACATTGTCTCCTCAAAAAAACCCCCAACCCATCCCCCCCCTTAACCCCCTGTAAACTCCACAAAAGTTCATAATTGTTTTTCTTCTTTCCTAAATTCATTCTTTCTATATCCAGATCATTAGAAGTGGAGGATTTGTGGCTTCTTTTTAGATTCCTCCTAACAATATGAGAGCTACTTCCTCCTTTATGAGTCAGGGTTGTTCTTTCCTCATAAACTTGTTTGCTTTGTTTCTTCTATATTCATACTATATGAGATGCTTTCTTTGAACCTATTCATCAAAACAGGTATTTCAACATGCATGAGATTCTCTCTCTGCCCTCACTTTTTTTCAGTGAACTTTCTACATCAGCCAGAGACAACAAATAGAGAAATCTACTGAAACTTGTTTTATTTAACTTTTTCATCTCCTTCTTAGCTATCACCACTTTTAAATAACATTACTATTGTGAATTGTGTCTATGACGTATCCTCAACTTTACGTGGATTCAAAAGCTGAATAAGTTCTATGATTTTACATACAAAAGAACCAACTAACTGAAAAGGTTGAGCTTGTTGTCGTGCTTTGCATGCATTTATATTTATGTAGTAAAATGAAAAAAGCTTTTTTGCAACATATTCACAATTATGGAAAAAGAGCATTAATATAACTATTCAAAATATGAAAATTATTTAGCTTTATATATGTAACATAAAATAGATAATCATATTCTACACATAACTAAAATGTAAAAGTTAAAGGCAGGAGATGGACAGGTAGGAATGGATGTACAATGAAATAATAACAGGATATTGCTCAGCATAACGGGCAATCTTTATATTCCATTTTTATTTTGTCTTCTGGGTGAGAAATTTCACTCCAGTATTTACTTTAGTAACAACATATCTCAATTTAAAAAGTAATGATTTAATAAAGAAAATTCAGTTTCTTTTGTAGTGTGGCTCTTGTACCGCTTGAGAAGCACAAATATTGATCAGTTGGAAGTGTCAATGAGAGCCTTATATGAAACAAATAATAAAAAGAATATTTCTAACAAAATGTACAAAATAGAATAACAAAAGCTTTAAAAAAAGCACATTTTATTTAAAAAAAATATACCACTGCTTCATGTATTTTTTGACAAACATCTTTTCCTGCCTCCGGGAGTGAGTTCAAGAGCTATTTCTGTGATTTTGGTAGCAATTTTATGACTAGTTGGATGAAAGTGCTTGAAGACGTTGGCTTTATTCCTCCAATCAGCTAAGAAATCACTTCTTTTATTCACAATCAGCTTGAGGTCTCTTAATCAAAGTCTACCATCAATTTTTCCTCATTATATCTAGCACACGGAAATGCGTGGTTGTTGATTTGGGCTAATTCTAAAATGTCTGGTTTGTAAACATGAGACCATTCCAGAGAGTGCTGTTTGGTTATGAATAATTCAGTACACCATGGTTTAGTCTGCACATTATCGAGAGATTTTTATAAAGAGAACTTTATAAATCCTAATAGTCAGTAGTCATTTGTAGAGATGAGCAGCAGTTTTTTCTGGAAAACCTTATCTGGGATCAAATTCTCAAGCTGTTTAAATAAGAGGATCAATTTCAATATGTGCAGAGTCAGGTTAAAAACCATCATCAACAACAAGAAGCATTTAAGTAAACCATAATGAAAGCATACTTATTCATCTAAATTCCGCGATCAATAATTCTTTATGCTGCCATACAACAATGTTGTACAGCATATTTTGCTCCATCATCATATTTTTCTTCAAGGTGAGAATGAGAGTTTAATTCAAACTCTTGTAAGTGCAACAGATATGAAATACAGCCCTTATACCACATATGTCTATGTCAGAGTGAATCAGGAACTAGAAGACATCTTTGCAATACAAGTCTGGACTGAACTACAGTTCCACTGCAGTATGAGAACTAGGGACAAGAGGACTAAAAGGGGATTCCTAGTACAACAGCTTGTGACTGTGGAGTTCCCAGACACTTCATAATGACACTTCACAAAGCATAACCTCATTGCTATCTCAGTTTTTGCTGCCTTGGAAAGAAAAAAAGAAAAAAAGAAACACTGAAAAAGCCACTTTTGGTCTAGAATATAGTGGCTAAAGGGTAAATGAATTTAACTAATAAACCTTATGCTATCATTACTATTGCTACCTCCAATCCCTAACAATGTAAACTCAGTCCAAGAATGAAAAGGAATTCCAAGAAAAAGTTGTAATTCTTTGATCACCAGAAGTCTGTTTCTTCACAGATTTGAGTCCTGTACAAATTTATACATGTCTATCTAGATGTTAACTGAGACTGACAACTCCTCTTGCTACTGAAACTTTTGTAACGTCATTGCATGCATTGGTTTATTTGAAGGACAGTCAAGAGAAAACTCCATGACATTTTCTCAATAGGTTCTCTCATTAGGTTCACTGACAGAGCCTCTATCCTCTTTTCACCAAAGGAATTCCAATTTTGACAATAATCGTGAGTTCTTATTAACATTGAAATTTTTACTTACCTATTTCGTTTGGGAGATACTGACTATGGGATGGAGGGGACAGGAAACAGGCATATGAGTATGAAATAAACAGCCACACACAGAAATGTACATGCGTGAACAATGATCATATCTGTGCACCTTTTAGTAAGAAAACCATACTGAATCTCCTCCCTTTGATACTCTCAGTTAAAACTAACTTATAACTTGCTACAAGACATCAGAACAATAGTCTGTGGTCAGCTGAAATCTCCACTAAACATCCTCTGCTGTTCTTTTCTTCTTTGTGACTCTGAGTATTTGAAATAAAATTCAGAATATTTTATATGTTATTTACATTCAAATAGTATCAACTACTCATTTAATCAATTTCTAAACATAGATATGGACCTATAACTCATCTTCTCATGGCAGCAAAAATAATAATTATCAAAGATATTTTGATGTTGATGCATACTCATTATACTGCTTTAATGTCTTAGACCTTTTGAACCCAAATTTTCTTGTATTGTTTTTAACCTGATTCCAGTTTCTGTACTTTGTAAATTCTCTCCTAAAATCTTCCACATAGATAAAGGGGGATATTTGAATGGATAGAAGAAGCAGATTTAATATTTTTCTTTTGATATTTTTGCTTAAAAAGTATTGTTATGTGTGTGAGCCAAATAATTAGGGGCATTTAAGTGGTCAGATATCTGCAAGTAATTGTTCAGTACTCATAAGCATTTTCTGTAAGATTATATTACCATTAAACCACATTTATAGTGTATTAAATATCTTAGTGAGATTTAGTCAAGCACATTCTTTAACATTTCCCATAGTCGTGCTTTCATGGAGAGAAAATAATTAATATGAAAAGACTTTTTGATTTATCTGAGAAAGGTGTAATGAGAGACAATATCTGGAATATCAATTCAGAGTGATTCCAGTCATAAATATGGCATAACCATTTAATAATTGATCAGATATTGGGAGTGCTGGACTCCTCACCTCTGGAAGGAAAGTCTTGCTTCATAACAGCACAAGCTATTTCATTCACTGCAAGAGTAGCTGGGTTAAATTACAGTGCCTTGTTACAGATGAGGCCACACTTTATAATTTAATAGTTCTTAGTGGATTCAAAATGAAAACTTCTGTAACACTCAGATATTTTAAAGGGTTTTGAACTGCAAAATAATGCAGTGGCAGAATGTCTATGGACATAATAAATAACAACTATCCATTTAATATGTAATAAAAGATCATTCCACTTGTATACACTATTTTGCTTAGATGTTTTCCTCATCAGTGTTTGCTCTGCAAAGGGGATACTAATTGCCTTTATTATATGCTTTTGCCTCTTACAAGTGTATCAATGTCATTTCAGTTAGTAGAATTATAATACTGGGGGCTGTGGAAGCACAGTGCTTCAGACTGTGATTAATGCATCCTGCTCATTAGGATTCTTACTTTTTTTTAAATTGGGCTCCAGGACTGTCAAATCTCTCACTTTGATCTTCACTAAATTCACTTCAAAAGCTTTCTAAAAGTTCCATTAAAATATTTTTAACTTATCACAAAATTTTTTTTCAGTAATTACATTAATCCTAGTCAGAATTTGTTTATGCTATTCGCAAATTTCAGAAATATGTCACTTGAAGAAAAAGAAATAATGTCTATTTCATTATAATCTAGGTTGTGGGATACCAGAATGGTTAACCCTTAATGAGTGCGGTGAGTTTTTATAGAATATATTAATTAACAAATCACAAAGCTCAAATGTTTAACCTCTGCACAAATTCACAATACATAAAATAGATTCTAAAAGTAAGTTCTGCAAATTTTTTATTCATTTCTCTCTGCGGCAAGGTAGGATAAGGATTCATGCCCAGGCCTTTTCACTCACGTGCTATTCTTGTAGTTTTTACTTACAAGTTTTCTGTTAGTATTGTAGAAAAGTGTAGTTTTGCAGGGTGCACATCAGTATACAACAACATCAGTATGTACTACTTCACTAACACATTATGATTTCTGGATGATATTCAGCTAATGACTTGAATGGGACATAGAAGAACTTAACTGTAATGAGAAAGTTGGTTTTAAATAAAAAATACAATCTTCAGGCTTACAATTTGAGAGAAATAATCATAAAAAAAGGATGCAAAGGATGGAAATGAAATCTGAGAGTTCGGACATGTATTACAGATAAAGCAAAGACTACTATTCCAATCTTTATTTTTTTTATACTGTCCTTATATTTATTATTTTTTTAATCCACATTTTTATACTGTATGGATAGTTACAACATGAGTGCTAGCCAGAAATTTTAGAAAAATTAATATTACTTAAATCAATGGTGAAGCTACAGCATTCATATTATGTACAGAAAGAAACGATTGCAGAAAATATCTTAGTTCATTCTTGACTTTGTTATGCTGGCAGGAAGTTTTAACACTTGCAAGTTTATCAGCCTGAGCTGCAGCTAAATACATCCATAAGCTATCATCCATGGGTAAGATCTTTGACTAATAGTCTCACTGCATTTCAATAATGTTTCAAGATCTGGCTGCTTTAAAATGAATCCTGTTCTCTGACCACAGA
Organism: Lepidothrix coronata; assembly: GCF_001604755.1. Taxonomy (NCBI): domain Eukaryota; kingdom Metazoa; phylum Chordata; class Aves; order Passeriformes; family Pipridae; genus Lepidothrix; species Lepidothrix coronata. The sequence continues at coordinate 3,662,376 of NW_016690233.1, read as the reverse complement.
ATATGAAATTCTAAGTGTGTGGTTTGTGTGTGCATAGCCTTCAAAAAAGTGAACGTAATAAGAACAAGCCCTCTGTAATTAACTTTTACAGTGAAGGATCTGCAGCAAAAAGGATCTAGTTCTGTGGATTGAGTGAATAATTTCCTTTTTGGCTGATTGTTTAAATAATATGATTCAGCAATTCTAGCAGAATAGATTCCCCAAACATAAAAATACTGGTTTGCTTTAGCAAATATATTTTAACTGAATGTGGTGGGTTTACACTGAAAATAACAGCGTCTTTTATTGGTAAGGCTTTGCCATCTGTTCTAATGATTTATTCATACTAAGGAAGAGGCAGGTGAAACTACAGAATGGAGATAAATAGCAATGGCTATGTGCTGAATTGGGCTGTGATTGTGCAAGTAGGTTCAATGTTAACACTAATGTTCAGGCAATTGCTGTCATTCAAGTGACATCTTTACATGCTATTATGTGGTCTTGAGGTGCAAAATATTGAAGATCTAATGCAGAAGATCTATTTTTAGGCAAGTAATTATTTCCACTCTCTCTTCAGACATTCATCCCTTATTATGGATAATATTATAAAATATTTATGTATATTTGATCTTTCACATGTAGCAAAAATTTAAGGACAAATTTTGATGAAAGATCTCTACATCAAAGATTTCTGGAAGATCTGATGATTTTGCAATAGGTTTGTGTTGTTTCTAAGTCTGTTTTATTCAGTCATTTTCCTCCATCTTACTGAACTAGATAGAGCTTTGGCCTCAACCTATGTATAGTGCTTCCCTTGTGGAACTAAAAGTCCAAAAATCAAGAGCTTGGAACTTTTACATGAAATTCAGTGCAACCAACTTCATGAATTTTATTTGATCATGTACTGGTTTGAGCTGGAATAGAGTTTATATGGGCCCGTGTTTTGGATTTGTGCTGAAAACAGTGTTGATGTCACAGGGGTGTCTTAGTTACTGCTGAGTAGGGCTTACACAGCATTACCAGACTAGGGGTATACAAGGAGTTGGGAGAGGACACAGCTGAAACAGCTGACCCCAGCTGACACCAGCTGATCCAAGAGATATTCCAGACCACAGGGCGTCATGTTCAACATATGAAGCCGTGGGAAAGAAGGAAGGGTGGGGACATTCAGAGTGATGATGTTTGTCTTCTCAAGTAACCATTATGCATGATGGAGCCCTGCTTTCCCGGGAATGGCTAAACACCTGTCTGCCCAGGGAAAGTAGTATTGTTGTTTTTATGGATGACTGTCACTGTGTACAGGTAACAAAAGTTTAGGAAAAAAAAAACCAGACATGCAAAAATGAGTAGTCCATCAGCAGCTATTCAGAAAACGTAATAACCATACATACTGAGATTTAAAAACTTTCCATGTTGATATTCTGACTCCAATTATAACATCTATTTCTGAGGTAAAGAAATCAAAACAGAAGTTGTACATGTTACCTATGCTTTTTCATAGGTGACATACCATTAAAATAAGCAGTTTGTTTAAAAGTTCTAGGACTCAGACTATATTTAAAAATTATGTTTTTATAAGCAGATGCTTTCTGCTTAGCACCTGTGAGAGCTAGAAGTATGTACTGACACAACTTGTGTAATGGTGTTCTTTTAAATTGTGATAGGCTTTGGTGGTCCCATGAGCTTTGGATTCTGAGTTCTTTATAAAAGTGTGATATGAGGTAAAAATCAATTGTATGTCTTCCCAAGAAAAATTACATTTTTAGCAAATATATTGCAATCAAAATTTTGATAAATGTGAAAAGGGAAAACTCCCTATATATGTAGAAAAAAATTTATTTTGCATTTATCTAAAATTTTAATGATCTAACCATAATACAGAAATTAGTATTTTAATTTATTCATTCACAGTGATAAACACTTGTAATTAATAATATAGTTACTTCCTAGTATCTATCCCCTTTCTCTGTTAAAATGTTCACCCTCCTAATTTTTCTCTGCATTTTAAGTTTGACAGCTTCAGACTTCCTTAAAAAGGAACTTATAACACCTCACCAGCATCTTGAGTTTCCATGTAAAGGAGCATGATACTGATAAGAACATCTTCCTACAGAATCGTGATTCCACTTAGATTTTTTTTTAATGCTCTTACAATATAAATTGCTTGTCTTGATCTCCATTTATTTCAATCTTAAATGTGGCTACCTTCAGCTATTACCTACTGAAGTTATATAAAAGGCTTCCCCAGCACTGATTAACATCAATTTAATTATGTTTCCCTGGGCTAGTGTTTGTTATTCATTCATTACATAGGTTTGTTATGGCTTTTTGGTATGCAATCTTCACAATTAAAAAAATCAGACAATAGTCACCTGAGTACTTGAAAATTGTTGTCATAGCTAAAACAAGATGAAATGAGCTTAGCCAAAATCAGACAGACAACTCCAAACTGCTAGGTCAGTACAAAATCTGTGGGCTTTTATTGGTTGCAATGAAATGGTGTTTAACAGGATACAGATGGCTTTTCTAACAAATAATCAACCATTTTGAAGACTAATTAGTACCCATTACAAAAGTAATGGTGATTAAATATGTATTAGCATTCCCAGGGATTTTCTTATGTTAATCCTCACCTATTAATATTAACTAGTATTTCAGAGGATGTTTATTAGCACATATTCACTGATAAATGTATAAAATATTTTCTAGATTTCTTCCTAGGGTCTGTGGCATTCAGAATGTCATGCTTAAATTCACTAGAATGAGTAAGTATTTAATTTTTTAGGGTTTTTGATTGATTGAACTATAACTGTAGCATAATTATATATACTGTTTTATACTTCTTCCCAGAAAAATGTAAATGTCTTAAAGAAGCAGCATCCTTAACTTCCCAGTAGATACTGATAAGTTGATAATGGATAATTAATTCTTGGAAAAATGCCTTCCCTAATAGTTAATGTACATTTTGCTTTTCCTAGATTCATCTCTTCATCTTAGTTTCAGCTTCTCTCAAAACATACCAAATTAATTATTTACGAACATTTATAAACCTTGAGTATTTTTTTTATAATTATTACTTCTGACCTATATATTAGTTGTAATTTAGCCACAGTATTTAAATCACATGACTTCTCATTGATCTGCCACATCCTGTAAGTAATAAATGAGAGAGAGTAAGTTGTGAAAGAAAAATCAAGATTCAAGTATCTCCAAATGTTTTCTCTCTAGATTTGGTCTTCATTTTTCGTTCATTTTAACTCCTTCTGCATTGTTTCTTCTTACTTGATGCTGAAGTGACACCTACATTGCTGACTGAAAATCATCTTATTTTCCTTCTTTGTCATAAGTAGCTGAATTATATAAAAGGCAGAGAGGCAAATTTGTTGGGTAAGGAAAGAAGTGGATTACTGAAGAAAGGTGAGAGCTGATGAGAAAAAGACACCCAATTTACAAAGTGAGTTATCTTCTGAAAAACAGACAAGTGACTAACAAAGAAGAAATGGAGAATAGTATCCAAGCAACAAAACTTTACACTTACCTTGAAAAATGTACAGGATAACAGGAATTAAAAAGAGGGAAGTTAACTTAAGTTTTAACCTGCAGGCAGAAATAAGGTCTATCAAACAAGATCAGAACATAATCTACATGTTCCCAGTCGTGTTGTTACACACAGAAGAGAGGAAAAAGAGGGTCAGGGTAGCATTTTATCCTACTTCATTTTCCTTATTCTAAAACTTACACAGTCAGTGGCAAGAAGTAGCAGAATATCATTCCATACTTGGAAGGAATGTCTATTTTTTTTTTTTTTGAGTCAGGATTGATCTTAAATTTGCCCAGTACATGCACTGGCAATGTTCAAGTGATCAAAATGGAGCCCTGGATGAGCATCCAAGGGCTGTGGCAGAGAAGGAGGAGGGGAATGCAGTGCTGTTTAGGCCAGCACTTCTACTGAATAAATTGTTAATCAAGTGCCATAGTTGCTGGATTGGATAATGATCAGTATAATGAAGGCCTGACGGCTGTTTTGCCCTACAGGTACGAGGCAATAATAATGCATTTTAAAAGAGTAATAGGCATAGAAGGTAGAGAGGGAGGTGAGTGAAGACCTTGAATTGACAGTCTCCTGTAGCAAAGCAAGTAGCAAATTCCACTTGAAGATAATTGACTCATCAGGGACTTTTACGTGTCACATTCAATAGTTGCCTGGAAAATGCTGCTGCTTTTTTCAGGTGCAACTGAAAGAAACAGAGTGAAAGACAGATTCTTATAATTTGTCCTTTTATTATGAAAAAAAAAAAATTCTGTAAGATTAAGCTATATTGAACCAGGTGTCCCAGTAGTATCTCAGTTCTCTGTGGCTAAACTAAAACACAAATTGCTGTTCATAATACATACGACTCTGAGTTCTAGTAAAAGAATACAGCTTACCAAAAAAAGTAAATGCTAGAATAATATAAACAGTCAACAGCCATAGAGCTGTATTTCTGTACCTTATCACATGATGAAAAAGTGGCATAATAAAAAACAGACAAGGCAAAACTAACTTCAGTATGGAGTTGAAAGTGTACAGAGGCTGCTTCTAAACTGTTGGTAAAATTATGGGTACATTGAGAGTAAAGGTTCTCTGTGAGTGTGTCCCAGCATTAGTTTTAATCCCTTCTTGTGATTAGAGCATTGAAGAGCTTGCAGAAACTTCCTCTGTTGATTGTAATCCGCGTGTAGGGACTGACAGGACTATACAACATGTATCCCTCTACCCTTCTGGGCCATAAGTTCTGATGCTGTCATATTTTGGTCTCTGAAGGAGACCAGGGGAAATTCATCTCTCTCTTTCTTCTGCTCCTCTCCTTATCTCTTTTTTTGGTGCAGAATTTTTCACATGTCATAGCAAGTTCCAGCAAATATCATTATTTTCCATTATTTTATAACACAGTTTGTTCTTCTATTTTCAATCATTACAATTACAAAATTAAAGTATTATATATATTAATCACTTAAAAATATTAACAAAGTATTTCCAAGCCTTTAAAAAGTTCAATTTGTCATAGCATAAGGAAAATGAAGTTGGAGAAAAACTACTCACCGTTATGTTAAATAATTCCTCTGAAACTATTATAATAAAACCTAAAGAATAATTCCAAATGAAAATAGATCCTTAGAGATATTTCTGGGTTTTTTGAGGTTCTCTCTGATCCAGAGGAAATTTTTTTCCAAGCTCTTTCTGAAGCACTAAAAGTAAAAGAAGAGTTCAGACATTTCTAGGCTTTGTAAAATCTTTTGTTATTTACAAAAGGTTCAAAAATGATATTTTAAATTTCCCAATGAGTAGGAGTAAGTGACAGGGATTTATTTATTTAAAACTACAATTTTGGGATGGTATCTGACATTTTCAGTTTTAGGAGGAGACATTACAAGGTTACCAAGAAAAATAGGGTTTTTTTAAAAGTATCTTCCTTTTATGAATTATATTGCATTGGGATAAATATGTGGGAGAGAACCACTTTCACAGCAAGACTACCTTCATATAGACTAAGAAAAACTATGGGGTTTTGCCCAGGTTGACAAAATGAGGCATACTTTTTTAATGGAATGTAAAAATCCTTCTTTTGAATCAGGTCAGCAATTTGCATTCCTTCAAACATGAATTCAATTTAGTCCACCTGAAAGTTCTTTCATGCGACCGCCCCACCACCCAGATGCCTGTTTTGGAAGTTCTGCAACAAGTCTTCCTCCAGTGTCTAGGGTAATGGTGTTTCTGTGTTATCATCTACCCCTTCTGGAATCAATGAAAGAAGCATCTGTTTGTTTGTCAACAGCTGTAATGTCATTATTAAATTCTCTGCAGTATTTGAATCAATAAGGGGCCAAGAGGTCTTGACAAGATGTATTTTTTCAAATATTGATCTTGATGACCAAGCTGGTGCCCTCAAGTCTAACCATTGATTCTAAGAGACAGAACTGTCAAGCTGGAGGCCAAATTTGTACTATTAAACATATCAGAATTTGTAATTAAAGAAAATGTCACACTGTCATATTTTTCATGGCAAGTAAAAGGGATCTTTCCACATACATTAAGAATAGTATGAAGTGTCCAGAAATACTGGAGATATGTACACTAAATTTAATTACTCTTCAAACTTGAATCAGATAGTTACTAACATTCCACTGTATATGGAAGCTGATGTCCTTCTATTTTGCCTTAATCTAAAAATTTAAGAAGGTATTTTGTTGGTTTTTTTTCACTTTCATTCCCTGACCTTATTTGCAATTAATTTTTGGGACTCAAAATCAGAATACATTTTTGAACAAATGCACCCATTTCGCCCTCTGCTTTATCATTCACGGACTAGTGATTGTTGATACTCCTCTATTCACTTCCTCATAAACTAACATGAGTTAAAACATGCAAATGATGCTCAGAGCTGTTGATGCTCAAAGCATGCATATCTGAGAGACCAAAAGACTGAGTTACTTAAAACTCAAGAACAATTTTTTCTCACGTATCTTGAAACACTACAGATTCGTTCCCTAAATATGCCAATATGAATGGTTGTAACTGGAAACCCAGTAAAAGTCAGCTGTTGACTCAGCAAAATTGTTGCTCAAATTTAGAGAGAAAACACAAGTAGGGAAAAGAGCCATAGGGGTGTTTAGTAAAGAGTCATGTAAAAAATTGGGATTAAGGAGAGATCATCTACTCCAGTGTCCTACTCAAATAAGGACTAACCAGCTTCTCAAAGCTATACAGTTCCAATTTAGGAATTAATGGAAAACATCAGGTATTAATACAATGGGTCTTGAAGTCTGAAGACACAACATGCTAGCATCACATGTGAGTATTGTGCTTTCCGGTTCAATAGTCTAGCTGGAGAGGACAGGTCCATAGATGTCAGCCCTGTTTTGATTTGCCTAAGGTCACACAAGTCCTCCTTGACAGAACAAGAAATTTAAGATATAATTCTTACCCCAAAGGCTTTGCTTTCCAAAACTCTTCATTTGCATTTCAAAGTTCAGCGTTACTTGGCATAGCTTTAGTAGGAATTACACTGAAATATCTTTGTTTCATAATTTAGTAGAATGTTTCTGTTTCAAATATTTCAGAAGTGTTATTTTCATTACATTGTTTTACAATATTATTCAGTTTATAAGAATATCTTCAAGCTTTCCCTCAACAGTATTTTTGTCTGAAAAGACATATTATAGTGGAATTCTAGGTTATTTCTGAAAATATTAAAAGTAATTAAAGTTCCTTATGAATCAGTTCATTAGCTGACTCCACAAAAACTTTTACATCACATTCATTCTATTATGCAATGAATATTTGAGAGATAAAGAAAAAGAGGGAGAGAGGATAGGTATATGAATAGGTAGATGCCTATATAAAAGCATGCAAGAAATATATCTGATTTGCTCTAAGGGTTAGCATTACTACAGAAATGCACTGGGACTATATTTAGGTTTTCACAGTTCATAGTTTTAAACACTGTTACTTTCTGCTTCTACTAGCATTTTCTTTGTCTTTGCAAACTCCTTTGACCTGCAAACTAGCACATTTACTGCCATAGGCAAAGTTTTGCAAGTTTCAAGAAAATAGAAGAAAATAAGTATTATGAGTTATTAAGATTCCACCTAACTGAAAAACTGAACTTAGTTAAAGTTTCTATAATTTCTTGGAAATCAGAAGTGATTTTTTAATTTAAATTTTATGTTTTCCATGGACTTAAACCTCACCATTTATGTTCTAGCATATACATTGAGCTGTCAGCACATAGAAATTGAGCCTGCTCTAAGAGCATTTCCATTTAGAGACTAAAAAGGATCCTATTATTGGTTCCTTCAGTGGTGATAGACCTGTCAGCATGACAGGCTGTCACCATCTTCAAGTGTATATTAATTTTTAAAATATCTCATAAAATTCATCAATTCTGTTTCTTTTGGATAACTGGAAAATTAGTTTTTGAAGACTTACCCTTTTTTTCTGAAGTGTTTTGAGACCACACTGAAAAAAATATGTAGCACATATTACAAACCATCCTTCTACTTAGTTAATGACAGAAAAGAGAAACTAAGTGTTTACCATGATTGGCTGTGATTGAGGGGTCAAAATTTAAAAGATTTTAGATTCTTTTTCTTTACTTTTGACTTTCAAAATCAAAAATGTATAAGAAATAACAAGTTAAATGCAATGTTACAATTAGTGTCTAAATATAAAAGTGTTATTCAAAATGTATAGACATGTAAAATTTCATCTCACATTCTTAGTATTCTGTCATTAATTATGAAAATTATTACCTAAAAATCAAAGAATCAGAAGATTTTCTGAAAGAGGAAAAAACAAAATATTGAATATATAATGCATATTTCTTTAAAACAAGAAAAAGTTTTATGCTACTGTATGTATTTAACACCTCTCCCCACAATGAATCTAAGGAAGGAGAATTGGTATGAATTCAGAGAATTTCATATGACAATTGACAGGGTGAAAGATGATCAATATATGTGACAAGACAAAACAAGCCTGCTTTCAAATTAGAACTGGCTTGGTCAAAACAAGATCCATGCCTCAAATCTTACAGTTTCTCAGTTTGATCCACAGTTACAAATCCAAGACTGAAAATGAATCATACCTAAATTAGTTAGTTCTATTTACACAACTACTAACTCTACAGTAAGGAGAGAAAAAAGCAATTCTTCAAACATTACAAAGGTCACAGTAATCTTAATACAGATTTATGGAGGCAACTTTGAGCAAGTCATGTTTTCATCCATTTGTGTTATATTCCACCCAAAGACAGTCCTAACACTGCTTCAGCTCCTGCCTAATTAAAAGATCTTAATTCAGGCAGGGTTAATAGAAGAGAGCAGTACAAAATTTAGATTGCTTTGAAGGGACTACCAAAATCAATTCCCATTTTAGAATGTATTTGAAATTCCTAACTGCTTCCATTTACCTTCATAAGTACATGTTAAATTGTCGTTATTTACTAAAATCCATAACCAAAATGTTCTCTTAAGATAAGAAAGAGGTCACCCCTTTGTGAACACAGAATCAGCTGTTGTTAGCTACCTTGTAACCTGAGTAATACTATAGTGTAATACTGGTTGTTACAATACTGAGAATTCATATAATACTGTGAGGTTTTTCTTTGTGATAACTAATAGCATATTTATTCAAGCAATAGTGATTTTAGAATAATACTCATTAATACAAAGAGTCATGGATACATTTGTTCAGATGAAAAGTGTTCACAAACTCAGGTTCATTTTTTTCTGGTGATAAATGGTTATTCCGAAGCTTGTAGAAAGACTTGTACAGAAAATCCCTTATTATAATTTTTTTCCTTTGGTTTACTATTACTATTTTTCAGTTGAGAAATAGCTATAAGGTTTTTTTCAGTTTTGTACCTGCATGAGCACATACCTAAAAAACTTCTATATCTGCTCCCTTTGTAAATTATATTATCGGTTGTCAACATAAATTGAAATGATTTTATTTTTTCATAACAAATTCCTTCATTTACATACAAGAAAAAGAAATGTGTGCTCATTCTATGCAACAGTGAGAGATCAATATCTTTTGAAAATTAAGGACAAGTATGCATATATGGAACAGTAATTTGTTAAGGTGGCTTCCAATAACTTTGTCTAAGGGCACTTGCATTCCAGTTTTACATGTTGAAATTAATGTGCTGCAAATATTTATATTATTTACATAAAATTTTAATTATTGCATATTTAAGAGTATTTTCATAAAATTTCTTTCTGCAGTATTTTCTTCAATGTTATCATGCCAAATTTCAGTAGAAAATTGCTCAAGAACAATAATCAAGTACATGAAAAGTTAATTCCCCCACTCTACCCTCAAACACATTCAAAACAAAATCTGACTTATTTCTCCATTCTCCTTCCTTATCAAAGGTAAAATAAAAATTTTGATAATTTTGTGTTTCTGTATCTAGAGTAACAGGATGACATTTTAAAAAGCAAGTGAGTCTGTCATTCAAAAATGAGAAACTGGTTAAAGACACAAGTCCTTTCAAAAGGGATTCAACTCAAATTTTGAGAAGATGACCTGCTGCTGCTGCTTCAGTTCTTTCAAAAAATATGTGAACTTTTCATTCTTGTCTGCTAATGACTCAATTTGTTGCACATGAAAGTGTTATAAATATTGATGATAATTGTTAAACACGATATAGTGTTCCATGTTGGCAGCTCAGCTACTCAGAAGATAATCCTCTTCCTTGGGAAATGTCAGTCAATAACAAGAGGTCCCCTGTTGAGAAGAGGAGAGGGGAAGGGAAAAGTAGGAGGGGAAATGGAAAACAAAGGTAAGAGGAAGGAAGGAAGGAAGGAAGGAAGGAAGGAAGGCAGGAAGAGAACACATCAACATTTTGATTCAGAGGACTAATGCAGTTTTGATGCAAATACCTTGACCTTCCTTCTGCTCTGTGTCTATATTTGATTTACAGTGTGGTTTTGCTACATACAAAACAGATTTCAAGGACATAAAATGGGAAATTCCTCTCCAGAAGTGCAGCAAAGGCTCTCCAGCTCCTGAAAGTAGTTTTATACTGAAAAAGGGTAGGTTTAGATTAGCTCTTAGGAAGCTTCTCTACTCAGAAGGTGGTGAAACAATGGAACTGGTTGCCCAGAGAGCTGGTAGATGCCTCATCCCTGGAAGTGTTCAAGGTAAGGCTGAATGGAGCTCTGAGGAACCTGATCTAGTGACTGGCATTCCTACCCATGGCAAGGGGGCCAGAACTAGATGATCTTTAAGGTCACTTTCAGCCCAAACCATTCTATGATTCTATGAATGTTCAGTACAGATGAACCTTCTCCATAGTAAACTCCATGGGTAATATGTAACTACTTATAATTATTTAGGGAACTCATTTAACTCTGATATACTGATCTTGTCATACTCTACTGAATGAGTTTCTAATGTAAATTGCTCCCTACTTTGTCTTTGTTAATCATAGGGAACCCTAAAAAACTATGCTGGGCTGTCGGTACTGTTTTTGGGTTGGGATAGAATTAATTTTCTTCACTGTAGCCAGTACTAGTTTATATTTTGTATCTGTGGTGAAAATAGTGTTGATAACACAGGAATATTTTACTTACTGCTGGGCAGTGCTAACATAGAGTTAAAGATTTTTCTGCTTCTTGTACTGTTTTGCCAGTGAGGAGGCTGGGGGCGCAAGAAGACTCGGGAGGGGACACAACCAGGATGGCTGACCTCAATTCACCATAGGGATATTCCAGACCATATGGCATCATGCTAGGCATATAAAGCTGGGGGAAGAAAGAGGGAGGGGAAGACATTCAGAGAGATGGTGTTTGCCTTCCCGAGTCACCATTAAGCATGGCGGAGCCCTGCTTCCTAGAGATGGCTGAACATCTGCCTGCCCATGGGAAGTGGTGAATAAATTCCTTGTTTTGCTTTGCTTGTGTGTACATCTTTTGCTTTACCTAGTAAACTGCCTTTACCTCAACTCATTATTTTCCTCACTTCTACCCTTCAAATTCTCTCCCCCATCCCACCGGGAGGAGCGTGAGCAAGCAGCTGTGTGGAGCTTAGCTGCATATTGGGGTAAATCATTACATTGATGTTCTTAAGGCTAGATGGTATGGGTTACTCAATTTAGACTAAAAACTTGGTATATTAATCTCACTTTCTTTTTTTTTTAACTGCTAACACAGGAATTGGTTCAAAAGTGAAAGAAATATTTTGCTATCAGTTTTAATTTTGTGAATGTGTATATTTGAAGAAAATAACGTAGCATAGGCTACTTCTAAATAAATAATCACAGAATTAAATAATCACAGAATGCTTGAGTTGGAGAGGATCTCTGGGCCACCTAGACTTGGTTGCCCAGGACCATGTACCGATGACTTCTGAATTTCTGCAAGGTAGAAGACTCCACAACCTCTCTGGGCAACCTGTTCTACTGCTTAGTCAACCTCACAGTAAAAAATGTTTTCCTCATGTTAAGAGAGAAAAGAGCCTGGTTCCATCCTCCTGGCATGCTTTAATCAGATATTTTTATACATTAATAAAATCCTTCCTGAACCTTCTCTTCTCTAGGCTAAACAGTCTCAGATCTCCCAGCCTTTTCTCGTTGAAAGAAAGTCCCTTCATCATGGCATTTTTGTGGACTCTCTCCAGTATGTCCATGTCTTTCTTGCACTGCGTATCCCAGAACTGGACACAATCCTTCAACTGTGGCCTCACCAGGGCAGAGTAGAGGGGTAGGATCACCTCCTTCTACCACTTGGCAATATTTTGTCTAATACAGTCCAGGACACTGTTGGCCTTCTTTGTGGGATGTCCACCAAGACCTCCAGGTTCTTTTCTTCAGAGCTATTTTTTCAGTTGGGTGGCTCCCAGTATATATTGATGCAGGACTTTGCACTTCTCCTTGTTGATCTTCATGAGGTTCTGACAGACCATTTATCCAGCCTGGCTTGGTCCTTCTGTATGGCAACACAACCCTCTGGTGTAACAGTCACTCCTTCTGGGATTGTGTCATTTGCAAACTTGCTGAGAATACCATCATACAAATCATTAATGAAAATATTAAAATGGACTGCACACAGTATTGACCCCCAGGGTACACCACCAGTTTCTGGCCTCCAATGAAATATTGCACCACCAATCACCACTGTCTGGGCACGACCATTCTGTTAGTGTTCAGTTCACCTCAACATCTTCTCACCCAGCCCATACACCAGCAGTTTATCTATGAGGATCTTATGACACACAGTGTGAAAGGTTTTACTGAAGTCCAGGTAGAAAATGCCCACTGTTCTTCTCCCTTCTACAAGGTTAGTCATTTCATCATAGAAGTTTATCAAGCTGGTTAAGTATGACATCCCTTTGGGGAAACTATGCTGACTATTCCTGATGAATTTCTTGTCTTTCACATGTCTGGAAATAGTATCCAGCATTAGCTGTTCCATAACCTTCCCAGACAGATGTGGCTGACCAGTTTGTAGTTCCCTGAGTAGGCTGTATGTTCTTAGAAGATTGATATTATAAATATTGTTATGACTTGTGTCACAAGATAAGCTGGAGAGATCTTACTTGATAATATTTCTCCATGTACCAGTAAGATGATGACTTTTTCAATAACTTATCAAAGCAAAACTGAATATTCAAGAGTGTTCCAACACTAATAGGAAAAGTTGGAAACCACTGAGAGATTAAAAAAAAAAAGAATAAACCATGAGAAACACATAGAGATATTGGCCTGTGATTGGCTAAACCGTGCACTTTCATCTGAATCTATAAAGAATTCTTCCCAGACATAGCAGCGTTTCCCCCCTCCCATTTTACTTTAGCCTCTATTAGAGGTAAACTTCTAAGGTTAATGGAGAGAAGCAAGGGAAGGGGAGATGGAGGAAGAGAAGTAAGGCAGAAAGGAAGGTATTCAGACCTCCAGGACTGAGAAGAAACAAAGGTCTAATGGGTTCTCTGTGATAGACAGTTGCGGTGGCAGCACTAGGTGCAAACTAACTGGGATTTGAGACATAGAGCAATGTGGGAAAGGGAGCAAGAGGACAACTGTGGACACTTAATAGTCTCAGGGTGATGGAGAGGACTTCAATCTTTAGCCCAGTCATTTGGGCTCACATTAAACAATAAAAAGAATGTCAGTGAGCAGACACTTGTGTATGTTGCAGTAGCACTGCTAGTACAAATTAATGTCTTCAGTATTCATCCCTTAATGGTTCTAAGTCTGGGATCTGTTCCAAACCAGAATAGCTTGTCTATCAGAATTTCAACATGGCTTTAACTAAACTGATATTTTAAAAAGGAATTCTCATATGTTTAAAGCATTCAAAGTACATATCTGCCCTCTGACCATCCCCTTTGTAAACAGAGAAATGTACTCTTCTTGTACGACTAACCCTAAAATATTTAGATGGTTTTTATCTTGTTTACTCCACCCGTATTTAATTTGCACACAATTGTGGTATCTATGAGTCATTTCCCAGTGTAACGTACTTTCACCATAACTTGGGTAGAAAATGCTCTGAATAACAACAAGGCACTGAGACCACTATTTATCCACTGAGCCCTCCTCACTCTGCAGTTATCATGATACTGCATCTCAGTAACATTGTCCGGATGAGAGAATAGTTCAATTATCTTTTGTCCTTACTGTTTTTTAGTTACAGGCACTGTGTGTTGTCTGACCTTTACTCTTGCATTACCTATTCCCTTGTAGTGACTTATTAAATAATGCTATTTTCCTTGCAGCTTTAATAGACCACTCTTCTCTAATGGAAGGAACTCTGCTATCTGAGAAGCAGCATGTTTTCAAAGTAAAGTACAGTGACAGGCAGGAGACCTAATTTCTTTTACTGTTTAGATAGTGATTTATTGTTTGACTTCATGCAAATCACTTAGGAGGTCCAAATTCGCAAGAATCTGCACGAAATTTGGGCGTCTTCCTTTTGTTACCTACCACAGTTTTGCTCTAAGTGCTCAAAACAGAGAACAGCAGTTAAGGGTGGTGAGAGCTGCAGGTGCTTGACATATTCAACAATTATGATAGTATTAAAGCATTTCAAAACTAACATTTTAAAACCCAAGGTGATTTCAAGCTTTGATTTTTTTTTTAAATGCTTCCTTGAAAAATAGCGTTTCTTGATTTCCCAATCTGCAAATAGAAAATCATACTCTTCACAAGGCTGTTTATTGGAAATGTTTATAAAACATTTTAGGATTGCTTCTATTATATAATTACTCAGCCATGTTAGTTAGTTGCATATATTGGAAGCATTACAAAATTACCAGAGGGAAATAACCCAGCTGAAACTTAGACTCGCTTTGCTAGATTGTGGCTATTCGCCAGGTCTTCTAAAAAACAAGATTCAAGTCAGTCTTCACTGCACACTGATCCATATTATTGGGTGTATTGTGAGTCAAAAAAACTCCTTAGTATAATTCTGTCTTTCCTCCTAGAAAGTGACATATATCCTTGAAAAATCATCTGTGGTAACAAAGGTGAAAGAAAGCATCCCATTATTTATACTTGAAAACAAGCATTTTGCCACAATTAAAAGGAATCTGAGCTAACAGATAGAATTTGAGCTCAGAGGAGTTTACCATGAGATTATTACTTGCACTGGTAACCAACAATGACAGTGGGCTGGTTTCCAAAGGGTATTATTTGACTAACAGTGATGCAGCAGCAGTGCCAGCAGAATCATGTCTGGTAGAAAGATCCAGCAACATGGCCCAATCTGTGAACATGAAGATTCAGTTGGAGTGGAATTTGATAACAGGTTTGAGCAATGAACTCACTCATAGTTTTCTTTCCCTGTCAAAGTACCTATGCTTTACTGTGCTGGAACAAGTCTAATTGCATGACAGGGTACTTGGAGGAGATTGCACTATGACAAGACAATATGCATGAAAAAAAAGGTGATATTAAACTCAATAACAAAGTACCAGGACCTGGGCACTCCAGGGTTACCCAGCCTGTGTGTATACAGAGGTTGTCACAGTTGATTTGTAGGATTCTGTAATATACAAGGAGATGGAAGCTTTTTTCCTCAAAATTTCTCTACATTATTAAAGAGTATCAAAAATGCTTCAAATATCACCACTAGCAAGAATACTACCACAAATATTTTCACTGGCAAGTATAAAAAGGATTAATAAAGTGAATATATACATGTACAACCAGAAATTACTATTAACAATCAATAATTTAGTATCAATCAATAGTATGGCAGCAGTCGATGGTAGCAACAATCAATTATATAGCAACAATCAGTATAACAACAAACAATAGCTATTTATGTTACTGTGAATTTATCATTAGTGAAGGAACTTCTTACCAATATAACTGCAGATATACTTACAATAGATGACTTATATGTATATAAAATACCAGTGCTAAGTGAATTAGATTTCAGGAAGGGCCAAACCATCCCAAAGGGTAGGACCAGTCACCAAGAGAGACCCAACCATCCCAGAGGTATAAAAGACAAACTGAACCAACTCCAAAAGTGTGCCCAAATTGGAGACCAATAAGATAAGAGGCAGTCTCACTTCAGAAATGATTGACGTCATGGAGTCGAGAGTCCATCAGGCATTCCCAACAAGAGTCCAAGATCTCACAGAAAGTTTTTGCAAAATTCAATTTGTTTAGAAAAGTAAAAGTATGTGGAGCATGTGAAGTTCTCAGAGAGAGAGGCTTCATTTTGGATGAAAATTAAGTCCTTTTTATATTGTAGAGACATAACAGGGCACAGGACACACCATTTTGAGCAGCCAGTAGATACTGTTAATGTCTATTCTTCAGCCGCAACAGCCAGAAGGTGATGATGTTTCTTTTCTTTCAGCCCAAATTTATTTTCCTGAACAGCTTCCACTTTTTCAGATTGTTGTTATAGTTTCTTCAGTTTTGCACTTACTGATGATATCTCAGGATACCTGTTTCTAGGTTCCCCTGCACTTTGAAGAGGTCAGCTGTAGTTTTTAAGGATGTTTCTGGTCCCAAGGCCCAGTTTCCAGGCTCACAGCTCCCAGACCTGCAGGAATTTTCTTTTGATAGCACTTCACCTGTTTTTAAACTTCTTGGGTCCTCATATCAAAAAGTTATAGTATTAGTTATGACTTAGAATAAAATGCCAAACTAAGGCATGCAGCACTGTGTTGTTCATCTTCTACAGGCATCTCCCCTGATGCTAGAGAAACAGGAAGCAGGATCTAAATGTTATACCACTTAAAAACATCTGCAGATTATCTTCTTTTGGAGCTGAACATATGTCCTCAAAGTTTCGTGTATAAGGCCAAGAATTGTCTCCTGCCATAGAATATTTTTCTTTAAAAATCTGTATCTAAGCAATTGAATTCTTCCACTACTGAACTTTATGATTTACTGGAAATGTTCACTAAAACCTTCATCTTTATTGACATTGGCTGCTGGTGACTTTTCACTTGCCAGTTCATATTTCCATAGTTTTCCTTCTGGAAAATGAACATTTACTTCTATTGCAAAAAAAATCATGATACACTGCGGACAGCACCAGTGCTAGGTGTTACAGATATTACAGACATCATTATTATTGTTCTTATAATGCAGGTGGGGAAAGAAGGATTATTCTGGCATAGTGTCTTCCTGTTTATGAAGCTTGTAGATGGATAGTATATGTCAGTAGGCAGTACAAAAATAATCGTGAATATCAAGACATCCTTTAAAGATGGACCTTTTGTTACATATTTAAAGACTTGAATAACACTCTCCACTTCTATCTATCAGAATAAAAATTATTATGAAATTATTTGTTTGAAAATATTGAGCTCCAAACTATATTCATATATTTGAAACAAATTCCTAGATTCGGAGGCTTTATAAAAATTTTCTTACTGGTCAAGTCTATGAAAGACAGGGAAAAGGATCATCACTTGCCACTCACTTATCACTGAAGGACTTGACTTTTAGTTTCTAAGTGGAATGATTTCCTTCTTAATTTCAGTTCAGAATTAGATTCAGTTTCCCTTGAGCTGACCAAACTATTGCCCATCACAAAAGTACAGAAATGCTTTAACACTGCCAAATAAACCAGTGACAATCCTTGCCTGTGTTCTATTAAGGTATGTGTGATATGTTTTATTCTTATAAATTTTGATAATTTCAAAGCTGAGATTAAAGGATAATGTGATATGGGAAAAATTGCTAATTCATGGAGTAATTGTAAGTGTTTAAGCTCTATTTCAAATTATCTTGTCTTTAAAAAGGCTTGGGCTGAAATATGACCAGTAATGACCAGTACACTTGATAAGGAGTCTGAGGAGGAATTTCCTGCCATTAAGATGTATACATATGCTCTGTGTAATCTTCACCTGTGAAGACTGTACAGTACCAGAAATAAACTGAAGCAGAAAAGTGGAAGAAAAATATCCTGAATGAAAAACATTTCACTAAGAATTCAAAAGCAGGCTTAAAACACCCATACACAGTCGGAATACTAGGGGTTTTTTTTGTAGCAGCATATTCTTCAGTGTAACATACAGTATGAGGCCTCCCAGAGGACATTTAAGAACATAGTTGTCTTTGATCTTAATGAAAACTCTGTTTGCTGAGGATAGTGCTGTCTGCCTTGCAGTCACCAGGTAACCTAGTTTCACAGCAAGAACCTCTTTCCTGTAGTACAGACACAGATAGTGAGACCCACTTTATCTATCTAGGGATGCCTGGAATTTCCCCTACTTCAGTGTAGGAGCTATTACATTTCTTAGAGAAGCTTCTTTCTTCCACACAGCTGATGTTGTCATGATAGGTTTTTGAAGTAGCTAGGGACTTTGAGCCCATTTGACATAGTGGGAAAGAGGCTAAACTATGTGGGAGGAAGATCTGATTTGGCCGCTTCAGAAAAAAAGTGGAATTACTGAATAGACAGGTGAACAAAAGGTAACTATTTTTCTGAACCATAGTATAGCAGAGACAGTAGATTTGTTTAATAAATGCAGAGGGGCAAGTCAATTGCTAGGATATTTTAATGAAAAAATGAAGGATTTACCTTCATCACAGAATGAAATTTTAAGAGGGCATAACTTTCCTGTGGGAGGTCAAAAGCAGGAGAAAGATCTATATAATTCTCTAGCTAACTACAGCAGGTCTCAATCAGATGTTTCCCCAAATCTATTACCTTTCTATTTGGCTCTCCTACCTTGCCCTTCCACAATATTTAATAGCTTTATAACTGCTTCCCCTTTCTAACATATAAAAATCCACTGATTCTTAGATGGTCATTAATGAGAATGTAATCTGTCTTGTCTGAGGTTCACTGGGAGATGGCATAGCCCTACAGTGAGCTATTCTTCACATCCCTCCTGCATAGCCTTTGTGTGGATACTGATTTTACATCTCTCTCCACTCTAATTTCCTGTTCGCTCTGTAGTATTGCATCTATTAGTCACAGAAAGTTGGAAAGTATAAGACTCTGCAGCAGGAGTACTCTGAGGCTTGCAAATAGCCATAGAAAGGTTCTAGACCTTTGGGTGTAATGGGCTGTAAAAGATGTGATTTATTGTTTCTTCCAGTTACTGAAACCTAATGTTCAGCCTACCTTCTGTGGAATTCAGTGATCTGTAGATGTTTGTATTCAATAAAATGTTTGAATAAGTTGTGATTATTTTCCTTTTAATGCATCATAATTTCATGTTAAAGTGCAAACTCTTTTCACAATTATTTTTTAACATTCCGTTCAAAGTTGCAAATAATACAGATTTATTTTTATTTTAAGAATTATTTTTTTAAATGAAATCTGTGACCATTAGTAATGAAAACTCAGATGAATAATTTCTGTTACTTCATGTTAAATCAGTCTAAAATTTAATAAAAAAAAAAATATGTTGTCTTTGTATATGGATGAACAGAATAATAGCTTATATTATACACATCCAGATCATGGATATATACCTCTGTAATTTATGCAAGAGAAAGAAACCTGAAGAAACAGAAAAGTTAATTTCAAACTATACCTAAGGTAAGGGATTTGGCAATATTACAAAAGCCAATTCATATCTTTGTTTCTAATTTCCACTAAAAAATATAAACCCTAACATATATATATATACACATATATATGAAAAACTACAGCATGACATAATTCTTAGGGGAATATCTTCCTTTCTGAGGTGTGGTTGTAAACTTTGCAGGCAAATGATTGATTATCCTAATAATATCTAGGAATTAGTTTCAAAAGGTGCTGTGAAAAAGTGAAATTTTTATGCTCAAGATATTTTTATGGCCAAAAAAGAAACTCATCTTGTATGTAAATTCAATAGTTTATTGTTAGTATAATTTAAATCCTGTCTACTTGAAGATTTATCAGATCATTTCTTATTATTACAGGAAAAAAAAGAAATAGAAAATAACAAAAATGATACTATCACGGAAGAAATTTCCATACACGTATTCCCGATATTTAGCACTCTTGTCCTATTAAGTTTGATTTTCTAGCTCCTAGACCTAAAAGTTGACTTCATCATGGGGAGAGAGTACAGCTAGTTAATACATCCTTTGTCCTTCATGGGTACTCATGTGGATATTTTATTCCTTTTCATCTAAAACTCACATAGGGACATCTTTCTATGGTTGCCAACTTGCTCACAACTTGATATTTGTTCACTGCTTTTCAAGTGCATACTTCTTCTGGAATTACTAATTATGGTGTACTTTACATATGTTAGTTAGATATTCTTTGTTCTCTTTGATGCCTGTAAAACTGATTTTGCCAGGTCTTTACCTCATTTGCTGGCCATTAGTGTATTGTTTATAACCATTGGGTCTCCATCGTCAGCCTGTGTCCTATTTCTTTTCATTGTGTATCTGCCCCTCTCTACACTCCATCCTGTGTCTCATCGTTCAAGGTCACTTTTGTCATACCACAGCTATATTCCTCTATGTTATGTTGTTTGTTAGAGTCATAAATATTATATTATATACAGAAAAACTACTTGTTACTACTACATAATGAAAACTGTACTCTAGAAAGATAAGCAAAAGCAAAATGAAATGGACATAGTTTCTTGGTCATTTCAAAAGTTACTGCCTTCCTTTGCTTCACAAATCTAAATGGTTACTGGACTACAGATGTAGCTTCGAATCATTCAAGCAGTATGGGGTAGAGCTGTAATATCACTTAGGTAAATTCTTATCCATGAGGCTGGGCTACAAAAGGTTAATGAGAACAGCAGCAGAATTTCTCCCTTTCACTAATTTTTTTTTTTTTTTTTTTAATATGCAATGTAAGTTAAAGCCA
>NW_016690233.1:3529499-3638447 GCF_001604755.1 Lepidothrix coronata | reverse complement strand
ATAGAAATTTCTATGTAAAAAATAATATACATTTCCAGTTAAACACAAATTACGCAGTATTTTAATAAACGTATTTGATGGTTTAATCCCACCCAGCAACCAAGCCCCATGCAGCAGTTTTCTCACTCCCCCACCAACAAGATTAGGGAGAGAATCAGAAGGGTAAAAGCTAGAGAACTCATGAGTTCAGACAAAGACAGTTCAATAGGGAAAATAAAAGCCATGTACAAAACCAAACAAAACCAGACTTAATTTCACTACTTCCCATGGGCAGATAGGTTTTTAGCAATCTCTAGGAGAGTAGGGCCCCATCACGCATAATGTTTCCTTGGAAAGGCAACCGCCATCACTCCAAAAGTTCCCCACTTCCTTTGCCTTCCCCACAGTTTTAAATGCTGAGCATGATGTCATGTGGTATGGAATATCTCTTTGTCCAGTTTGGGTCACCTGTCCTGACTGTGCCTTCTCCCAGACTCCCATGTCAGCGTGGCAGTATGAAAAGCAGAAATTTGGCTCTGTGGAGTCTCTGACAATCAATAATAAAAACAGCTCTGTATTATCAACCCTGTGTTCAGCACAAATCCAAAACACAGACCTATACTAGCCACAGTGAAGAAAATTAACTCTACCCCAGCTGAAACCAGCACAATTTCTATAAACAAGAAAGATAATAATGCCTAAGGAGAAGCTGCTTATTTAATGGTGACAAATATGCCCTCAAAACAATATCTTTGGTAGTCCATGTCCTCAGCGAAGAGGCTGAATAAGTACGGAGTGTGAAATAAAGCAGACTTAGGGAAAACACTGAGCTTCCATGCCTAGAGTCCCTTGAATTTTTTTCTCGTCTTTGAGGTCAAGGAATACTTTTATCTTTCCTTTCACAAAATGTAAAATATCTCCTTTTTTTCTTTTTCCCCCTAAGATTTTGCTATTTCCCCTATTTCTATTTGTTTACTTCTGTGGATTTATCTTTTGCTGAATTTCTCAGGAATAAGGGTTACATACAAAACTGTTAAATCAGAATAGCTGGCACATGTCAAAGTCTCATTCCTCATTTTAAGTTAATCGCTCAGATAAGTGGATAACAACACAACAAAGCTTACATAAACAATAGAAATCTCTCTGATGCATATTTTTGAATAGGCCATGTCATTCTCTTTATAGTATCTATCTTTACCATAGACCTTGGCATAGTGATTAGATTTAATAGACCTGTTCAGAATTTTTCTTTCAAGTTTAGATGGAAAAAATTGCACTAGTTAGGAAAAACAATTCCTAAAGTGGTTTGTATAGGGGGGTTTGTATATTGTTATTTTAGATGATCTGAAATTCTGACTGTTGTAACAGTGATGGACAGGAATAAAAGTAGCAGTGATTTGCAAAAATACAAATCTGTGATGCCTTCCAAATGTGAAGATATCAATAGACTAACATACTGAGAGAGTGGAAGGACCTGACACAAATTAGTCATTTTCTCTATGTGTAGAATTTGACAATCCTTAAACGACTCTTGCTGGATAAAAGAAAACCAGAAAAATGACCTTTATCTTTGTCACCACTGCAAATCTTACTGTTCCACTGTTCCAGTGATGCGTAGAGGTGGAGATAACGGAGATGAGTACAATAGACTTTTCCACAGACTGAGTTTTCCAGGTCATTTAATTCTCTCTAGTGTGTTCAGAACCTTTCCAACAGAGCTAATGATAACAGATTGCCACATTATCCTACTCATGGTGACCTGTTTGGGTACCTGCCAGAAATTCTACTCACTCAAAACTGTAGGCAAAAAAAAGTGTTTGCTGACTTCATTTCTAATGCTTATTATAATTTTTTCCAGGGGAAAAAAATATTGTATTATTGAGTGCTTCATGTGTTAAGTAACGATTCAATTATTTTGAAAATTGATACTTAACTCTGGGTTGCTGCTCTACTGCAACTGGTTCCGAATTTTCCTTATGGCCTCTGGCCTTCTGCCAGGTTACGTTCTGTGGGGATTGTTCTCCCAGTCTAACAAGGTTGTTTTTTCAGCTTATAGCCAACTAAAGCTATTTATGCTAACTCTCTCCTTGCTAAAAAAGAAAGGTGATGAATGTAACGTTTTTCCTGGGATTTTTTTGTGTGATTACTTTTGGGCTCTATGGTCTTAGAAAAGTGCAAAGGAGACGGTCTCACCATCTGTACATATTGTGGTTTTCAATATCTTTATAATTTCATTATTAGGATATGATTTTTTTGTTCATGAAATTAATCACTTTAGATTTTACCCTGATTGTTTGTATCTCTAGCTTTACATAATTTTCTGAGAACCAGGAAGCTTGAAGTCACCAACACCATGTGATTTTTACAACAAAATAAAAAGAGCCTGATTTTAATTATTAGTTAAAGAAATTTTGACTACTTGAATATTGAATGTTTCTCCAATCCAATCAGAGTAAAATAATTTTCTTAAAGAGATTTTTCCTGGGAGTTCTGCTTTTGGGATAACTTGCTCTTGCATGTTACGTACCTAATTTTGAAGAGCTAAAGGGATCTAAAATTTTAAATGTTTACTGTTTATGCAAACTGATTTCTAGTCTTGTGTATTTGAAATTAAATATTTTATTTTGGATTGTGTTTTTTAAACTACATTTAAATTCCTGTAGAAATGCTGGGTACATCATACTTTTTCCATATTAATGCAAAAATCATGTTAAGGGTAATACCAAAGGTTACTTTCTATACGCCAATGACTCAGTTAGACTTTCCATGTATAAGTATTTGTTTTCTAACTTAAGACTGTTGTTCAAGCTTGCATTAAGCATGTAAGTCACCTGCATAACTTTACCTTGATTATAGAACTAAAATACTAGAGGTGGAAAATGCCATCAAACCTATTTAATATGTAATTGTTCTAATCAGAAAAGGTTTCTTTTGGAGTCTGTTTCACATATGAAGGGCTCAAATTTCAATAATACATCAAAAGTTTTGCCTTCTGGTTGCAAAGTGTATCAGTTCAGCCACTGCTTTGTTAGCAGCTGAATCATCTCATAGGAGTAACAACTTTCTTCTCAAGGTGGGGAGAGCAACGTAGGCTAGAGGATCACAGGTAATAAGGTTAATAGAATCACACTAATTACAAAAATAAGGTTTGAATGGTTTGGGGCTTATATGACTGATATCTTGTTATGAATATGCATGGCTGTGCTCTGAGAAAATTAATCTTTTTAAGGCCTGAAATGACGACGTTGTTTCTCCCCTTTCCTAATTTTGCATCTGCAATAGAAATAACTAGAATAGCCAAGGCTTTAGACATTAAACCCATTTATTTTAAGACTGCAACTGTATGTTTTTCCAAATTGCTTTAATTTTGTGATGAAGGCTTATATTTTGCTGCTGTGTAACTTTACAAAGTTTAAAGCACTGCAAAATTGAGACTTGAAGTTAATATACTTTTTTAAAATGTCTTCAGATTAATGTCTGAAGTTCTATTGGACTATGATCCTGATATTAGTATAATTTTCAATAATACTGAGTACGTAATTTAGTGGATTAAATTATGATATATATATTTACACTTTATTACAGACTAATGACAATCTAATGTGTAATATATTAATAGTGGTTCACTGCCTTCCATTGTAGCAGAATAGGGAAAATAGAAATACTATTTTAACTAATTGTACATATGCAGGTTTCAGATCTCTTATAAATCTGTTTCCCTACAAAAAACTATTTTTTTATGGATCTCAGTGTGATCTGAAGAAGAAAAAAATTTTATCCTAAGATAGTTACTTTGGCTCAGTTTGGCATTACAATGAAGCCTAACCAATGACAAACCATTGTAAAATATGTGGTTCAGTTCTCTCCTTGCTTCCCTCTCCTCCCTGTAGCAGATCTATGGATTGTACAGTCAATACATCATTGGTTGATCCAGAGGAAGAGATTCTCTTTTGTTTTGTTTCATTTCATTTTAGTTTGGGGCTAAACCAATATACTAGATGTGAGGGGAAATTTCAAGGGAGTAAGACTTCCACTTTCTGTGCCAGCTTGCTATCAGATTGGTTTTGCAATCACACTAAGCCACAAAGCATACCTTAATTTTTGAAGCAGATAAGATTCCTGCACTGATATAATAGCATCAAAAATCCCAGCATGAACAGAAGTGAACTGCATGTACAGCCACTCCACTGAGACTACCACTTTCCACTGCTGAAGGATTAACTATTGCAAAACTAAGTGGGGTAGGGCCACCCCCCACTTTAGGTCTGATTTAGGGAGGCACCATGCATGTCATGAAAGCAACAATGGGTCAAACCTGTCAAAACCATTGAGATCCAAGAAGAATTCATTGTTTGTTAAAAGCAGGTTTAAAATTTCCATAAAGACCAAAATATATGTACTTTTCACATTGTGAATATGGAAGTCCAGTCTCAAACCTGGCTGTATGAGACTGTGCCCATTGCACTGCTGTCTTCTAGCAGCCAGGCTGAGATTAGCTAAAAGGCAGCCACTCATTCTCATTGGGGATGGATACAGGAAGATGGAATCTGGGGAAGATATCACACAAATGCCCATCCTTTTCTAAGAAATGAACAGGAGGAAGTCTTACATTCTTAGCCACATGTACTTTGTGAGGAGTGGATGCAAATGTTCAAAGTGACAAGCATTTGAATCTTGAAGACAGCTCATTGACCATACCTTTCCAGACATTATATAACTATCACCATCTTACATGGAATTCACACATTTGGTTGATAGCCAGCTGTGGAAATACCCAAACTAGAGGCAATTTTGGAAGATGCCTGTATTATTCATAATTTTTTTCAGCATAGAAAATTTAGAAAACTGTTGAATTGAAGTTGATAATAAAAGGCCATTGAAAGAGCTAAAGTCTTGTATAGAACTTTCATTATACAATTTATAAAGGCATGTTTTAGAATAACTAGCTTCATATACCATGCATGTTTTTGTTTTAGTATTATATTTATATATATTTCAAGTTTTCAGAAGTATTTGGAAAATACATGCCTATAATTGTTCTATCTCCCTAAACTTGAAAAAACCTACTAGACTAGAATGAGCAACAAAGAGGCTGTCAACATACTTTGATTTTGTCTTGTGTTTTCAAACCATTAATATCTCAAGTGTTGCAGAGATATGTTGTAGAGAAGAGGTCTTAGTAAATGAGATATATTTCTGTCTTTTGCAATGCTTTTAAAAAATAGTATCAAATCCATAGCCTCACACAAGAAGAAAAGCTTTACATAGTATAACAGAGACAATCTAATAATAAGCATAATTAAATATCCTTAATATGCAGCACAACTCCTTTATCAGCAGTTTTGTGGGGGAAAATTATTACTTCTGCTTTGATAGGATGAGAAAAACCAAAGGTCAGTATTATTTGTTGTCACTATACTAATTATTGGTATTTGTTCCTTATAGCAGGAGTATATTTCTTATTTAAAGCCCTCAGAATGCAAGCTATCTTTATCCTTTTATTCACATATTCAGTGGGGCTCCCAAAGAAGATTTGTAACTAATTCCTTCAAATTCATATGAACATTTTTATTGTCTTAATCTAATATTTGATACTGATAGAAATGAATGCAAAATGTTTAATGACATTTTGCAAGCACTGCATTATCAAGTTTGTCATTACCACCTGACACAAGCAATTTTAGAAGTCAACAGTCTCATTAGTTAATGAATTTGGCAGACACACACAATTAGCTTTTACCTTGGTTTTCATGTCTTTTTATTAGATTGTGTGGGAGCTCTTTGAAAGTATAGGCTTGATATTTATTGACTGTGCAACTGCAAAATAATTTCTTGTGACTGATGTTTGCTGGTATTATCTATCACATGAAATAAACTACATAGCTACCAAATCTGGTAAACTGAAGTAGCTCAGTATAAAATGCAAAGTTCATAAAATCGTAGTGTTCAGATAGAATAAGGACCTTGGATAGTCTTCAGTCCAGTACCTTTCTCATGGCAGATCATCAGACCAAGCTGCTTAGGTCTTCATACAATTGGGTTTTGAAATCATCCAATGATGAAAACTGTTGTTTTCAGGTTTCTCAGGTTGTGTCACTGCCTGTCTGTTCTTATGGCGAAACAGCTTTTCCCTATATTCAGATGAACCTCTCACATTTCAATTTATACTTCTTGTCTATCATCTTTCCAGCGTGTGTGGCTTTGAAGGGCCTGGCTATGTGTTCTCAGCAACTTCCTCATGGGGTCTGCTGTTAGTTCTCCCCAAGGCCATCTCTGCTCTACACTAAACAAACCCAGCTCCCCCAGATTCTCCTTAAGGGGCAAGTGCTCCAGCCTCACCATCTCGATGGCATAGCTTGTATTCCCACTAGTTAGTTGCTGTATTTCTTGTACAGAGTTGCCCAAAACCGGACACGGTATTCTAGACATGAAAGTTCTCAGAAAAGTGGGAAATTGGGCATTTTCATCTTCATAAGAAAAAATTCAGAAAAAGATTTCTTTTCTGAGTTGAGACCAACTTTAATTTACAGGAGCATGAATCAGACTGTTGCTGACGTACAAAAAGCAGACACAGGGATCCAAAGGGATGAGAAATTTTTTTTTCTGAAAGAGGATAATGTTTGACTCCTCTTAAAAATTCCTGAATTCAGAAGCATCAGAGGGAGATAAAAGATAAGGTAAGAACATCACTGATCTAATTTGTTTTCATAGGACAATTCTTCAGTTGCTTTTTCTGGTGATATTTGCACAGCAACAGTTTCCCCTAAACTTTACATTCTCTATTCAAGAGAGAGAGAGCAAAAGGAAAAAACTTTTACTGATATGATATCCCTTGCTTTAATATTGGTGGGAACTCTCCCAGTTCCAGCTCCAAAATGAAATAGTTAAATGGAACTGTTCCACTCACACAGGTTGACACCAGGTGCTTGTGCACATCTCTGCTTTCCCAGGAAACCAGGCTTTGCTCAGACCAAGACCATGACAGTCACCAAAGCAGGAGCTTTCAAGACAAGGAACATACTGAAGAACTCCTTAAAAAACTGATAGAAATTAACTTTCTATGAGTGATTTGGCAAAAGGAAAATATAGTTTTACACATCACTCCCAAGTTAATTATCTTTTTTTTCCTTTTACACCTTTTGATTTTATTGTTTCTGTCTCTTTTGAGACACATTTAATAATGCATAATTTATTTTTATTGTGTTTTTTGTTGCTCAATTTTTCCTGTTAGTTCATGGCTTTATCTCCTGTTTAATCATTGCATATGGTGGGGGTGTGATTTCCTGCTTTTAGATTCTAAAAAATATAGAAGTTGGGGCTGCTCACTGCACTCCTTTTAGTGGCAAAAACAAAAAGGATATATATACAGAGGAAAAACATGTATCATCCTAGTGGAAGTATCTGAGAAAGGGAAATATTTATAGGGTGATTTCTCTTAGGTTTATTTCTAGCCAGAAAGGGAGAACAGTGGTACTTTATGAGAAAAAAGAGTTACAATCAATAAATCTTGTGAAGAAGTGACTATACTCTTTTTTATTATTATTTTTTAAGGAACTTTAAAAGATTGGACTGTCTCTTTTATGTTAAAAACAGAGTGTGTAGTCTTTTTGATTTAAAGTTGAAAGTTTTAGTACACTATTTTAAAATGAAACTTGTACTTCATCATTTATTGTAAAGCAAATAGAGGAAAAGTAGTTTTTTAGTACTTGTTTTCTTTTACTTCAAATTCTGATCAATTAATTCTTAATTTAAAATGAAAGAGGGCCACAGTTTTCCTAAAATATTACTGGAAATTCTAAGATTCAAGTTCTTGAAACACAAAAAGTGAAATTTAATTTTAGTCCTATTACCACAAGCGTATTACAGTTGAACATTCATTTAAATATCATCCCAGTTCAGATGCTACATTTAGTGATTTATTTATTTGTAAATGGCAAGTGAAATTTGGAGCCTGCATTAATTTAAGAAAAAGACCAAGTAAATTAATTATCACTCAGAATATTCTGACGTGATATATGTGATAAAGAATTGACACCTAGTTAGATGAAAAAAAATGTTTTGACTACAAGGTCTCCACATTAATAGTGAAAGAAATAACTGATTTATTTAATAAATAAATGCAATGTGGAAGGAAGCATATAGGAAGGAAGAATAGTCTGAATTGAAATGTTATCTTGTGGGCTCCGTAGGTTCTGGATTTCAAGAGGGATTTTCTGTGACTGAATGCAATAAAGTGGGATTCTTGAATGTTGTAAAACAAGGATTTTGATAGAGATTCTATGCCCATTTTTGCCAGACTTTCAAAGCCACTGTCCTTCAAGAAAGCTCTTTCACTAATGGAAAATGAAAATAAATCTCAGCATAATTTTTTCATACAGTAAGTGCATAAAAGTGATATGTTAACCTCTTTAAAGTGCAAGGAATCTTTTACAGAATTTATACTTGGAATTGTTTATGAGGACTAGGCAGGCAATATAAAAATAAATTTAGTTAATTGACTATTTCTAGAAAATAAAATGCAGCAGCTAAATGTTGTAACAGTAATCCTAGTTAGCATTTGAGATGTTTTATGCAGCAAAATTTTGTTTCCAGAATTAGATACTAAAACTCTTTCACCCCAAGTTAGTTAGTTTAAACCAAAACCCTTGATTTGTGGAAACTTACAAAGTTTCAAGACACCAAAGTATAAGTAGGAGGGAAACAGAATAGCACTTCGAGTGTCAGCAGTTCCATAGCAAAACTTACTTCCAACTGAGAGAAAACTTTGTTTAGTTTTCTGTCATGAAGGTGAGATAAACCTTTGTTGTATTTTTTCAAAGTGAAAGAAATCTTTTTATTTTCAAGTTTAGGAAAAGAAAGGTGGTGGAACATCACAATTTCTACGTGTAAACTGGATGCCTCTTCAATAACATAATTGACGGGACTCTGCAGCATGGGAAAATACATCCATTTCAACCAAATTCACTTACCTACTTCCCTGTAGGGATAACATCCTATTATGAAGAAGTTGCTAAAGATATAAACGGGGTGGATATAGCTTATTCTTCTTTAGGCAAATCTTCAGTTTTGCTCATAGTTATTCTAGAGATTTAGCAAAGATAAAATTGGCTATGTAAACTTCTGTAAATATCTCTGCGTTCACTTGCAAGGCTATCCTCTCAGCATTTCTCTTGTATCTGTATTACTTTGATGTATCTGTATTTGTCCCATCCCTCAAGAATTTATATGTATTTCTAAACAGGTTCATTTATAAAATCAGTTACTGCTCTTCTTTTTTTTTTTAATATCCTATGAGTTTTTTATAATTAATATATACTTAAGGATATGTGTTCAGTTTTCAATATATACTGATTCAAAGATGCTAGTTAACTGTTTTTGTCAGGAAAATTTTCAAATAGATCCCTGTCTTATTATCCATGGATTAATAAGAAAAGAATTGCTTCATTGCCTTCTTGAGTTTAAAAATTAAAGCTAAGTTGATATTTGGGGTAGAGAACATTCAGTGCTATTTATTTGGTTCAGTTTGCCCTTCACTGAACATTGCCATTGTTACTATAGGCAGGAACTACTTAGTTCACAGACTTGGTGAAAAGTAATTCATAGTATTTATTAAGATAACTGTAACAAGTCATAAAATAAAAATAAAATAGATTTTAATTAATTAAAAATTTCTTTTACTCTATAAATCATACACAAGTGAAATTTAGCTAATTTGGGGGGCGGGGGGAGAATTTAGTCCCTTTGAGGAGGACAATAATCCCTGTACAGAATTCTCTGTTATTCAGGGACTCAGAAACATTTCCAGCTGGGTTGAAGTCCCAGACAGCATATGCAGTTATATGAAAATCAGTTTGCTCTGTCCCATGAGTAGTATTGCTCATTGGAAATCCATATCTATTGCTGAAAAGGAACTCAAGAGATTGTAAGAAATATAGTAAAGTAGTGCTACGCTTTTCTCATTACAGTGTAACTACAAACCACAGTCTGTCAATTGCTCTCTTTTTGGTTGATAAATCAACTGACCTAACTATCCCATTTGAATGACCTATCCAATAAAATGCTTATGAAGGAGCTTAAATATTTTACAGTCTAATTGTATAATTATTTGTAGAAACAGAATCTTTGATCCAAACTGTTGAGATAAAAAGAAAGGTAGAACAACAGGCAATTCAGCTGAAAAATCTGAATTGCTAGTTCTCATGTTAAAAGAGACCTTGAAAGTAGAAAGTCTATAAAACTACCAGCTGAAAAGCTAGTTCAAATTCCACTGTGGTTAATAGCAAGGCTTCCAGTAGTGCCAAGGGTTGCATATGTCCGTGACATTTATAGAAATTTGAGGAGCAGCATACAGTCTGTCTGAGAAGTAGAATCTTATAAAAATTCTATATATGTATTCTTTTCAAAGACAAAATGTTATTGCTATGACAGGAAATTTGGAGTGAGCACATTAGCTTTCAGTAAAAAAAGCACATTTTTTTTTCAAACTTAATTTGAACTGAGTAGAGATATGGATTAAGAGAAAGCCAGAAAATGTGAGATAGCATGAAAGAAAAAGGTGCAGTATATCCCTTGTGTTTCTGTAGCAAATAAAGTACAAAAAAACCCAAAAAACTCAGAAAAAACACAACAAAAGGTAACCAAAACAGACAAACAAACAAACCCAAAACAAATACCAAAAAAAAAGAAACCTACAAAAAAGAAGAAGCAAAACTCTTTAAAATTCTGCAGTGACTAATCAGTTTGGTAGCTCTTGAGGAATTTTCATGATATCCCTCAAGATGAATTAAACACGTTTGTGCATAAATATATGTATTAGAAAAAAGGAATGAACGATGCATTGCATTGAGTCCTACTGCAATATGTGATTCTACATGGAGTCTGCAAAGATGAATCACAAGCAGAATCCTTATTTACCTTTGTGCCAGCACCAGTCTCAAGGGCAGCTGTGTCGACCACCCTTGGGTCTATCCTCCAGCCCAGCTATGCTGCCAAACATGACTTCTGAGTTCTCTCGTTCCAGGATGACTACAGGATAGTGCTGAGGGTGTCTCTGACCTCAGCACTCAGGGACACTTCACTCCCTTGCATTTCACTCTCTTGCAAAGAGGTCTCCTGTCTCTTACATCCCTGCTTCCAGATAATAGAACTCATTTGAATGGTACAGGAAGAACACAAAGAAAAATAGAAATAGGATAAACAAAGATGTTTAAAATTTCATCAACTTATATAAAACTAAAAAAAGAAAAAAAAAAAAAACAAACAACAAAAAAACCCCAATCAAACAAAGAAACAAAACCAAAACCAAACAAAAAATAATCAAAACAAATTAAGACACATCTGTAGGTAGACAACTCCAAGGGGCCAACATTGTCCACTTTTCTGTTTTAACAGCTAAATATAATCCATGGCATAGATGGTGGTAGTGTAACTGCTGACCAAGTAACCATCCATATGATACAGGAAATTTAAGGGATTGTAGGAGAATTAGACTAGATTACTAGAACTAGACTTGAACTGCCACTTTTGCCTCTGCTTTTCCTATGGAATATATATTTAAGTAATGGAAGGATAAGAGATTTTTAAAAACTGGATTTATTATTTTTTTTTATTTTTACTTTTGTAGAAAGAAAAATGAACATATATCGTTATCCTACTGAGTTTGTATCAAGTCATCAGCATTATTAAAATTCCCATGTGTAGATCATAATTTGTACAGGAAACTTATTTGTGAACACACTAAAAGAGTAATAATTCAACTGCAGATGAAGAATTGCTTCATTTTAAACCCAGATGTTTTTCTTTAATATTTTTATACTTGTATGAAATTTATCAATATAATTTCTTTTTGTCTGTATAGATTTTTATGATAAAAACTAATAAAATATTAATAATTTGTAACAATTCAGTATAAGTAACTATAAAATTACCTTATTTGAAAATGTGGCAATTGTCATACATAAGTAATCAGTCATGTTGCTAAATTTAAAAATAATTTGGCTTATGTAGAAGAAATGAGAGTTTTTCTTGCATAGTGCATTCATTTTCCATAACAAATTAGTGCTCACATAAATTCAGTCTTCCAGACAAACGAATGTTCAGCTGTACAAGAATCTGGAATTTGCACATTAAAATAAATACAACTGTAGTGATCTTAGCAGCTGAATTAACAGATGCATACACAGTAGTGTCTATTTAGCCGATAATATATACATCTTAAATGGTATAAAAAATACACTTTTTTACAAGGGAACGTGCATTTTTCAAATCCAGTTGTACAAGGTTAGAAATGGATGCATGAATTAGAGAAGATCGTGATTTATTTATCTTCAGCTTTGCTTATAAAAAACTTGCCATTTGTAAAACAGACAAAACCAATAATTTTTAAAAAGATAAACTAAAGAAATAAGTCACTCTTCTTCCATACATTTTACTGTAGGTCTAAGGCACATTGGTTTTAAGCCTCATTGCTGAACCTCTGTTTATGATTAGTGAAAAGACCTAACAGAATGTAATTCAGTTCAACCAAAATCTAAATCATCCTCGGGGTATCTGTCAGTAACGGGAACCTGAGATGCCTAGCTGGGATGAATTGGCCTGGTATTACCTGTTAAACTTCATTTGGCAGCACTCTACAGTTCCATGTTACAGAAGTTAACTTGTTAAGGTTTTTGCAAAACGGGGTATGCAGAGAATATATAACAGGATTTTAGGTTGTAATTCTGTAAAACTTAATAAATATAACCTGTGTTTAGTGCAAAATACTATTATTTAGAGTATGTGCTGTTTGTTTTATGCATTCAATCCTTATGTCTTTTATGACATACTGAGCAAAACAGAACTTCACAGTTCTTATTATAAAAACGTTTTCATGTCACTTGTATTTTCTTCTAAGAGAAATTGCTCTGAACCGACACACCTCAATCAGCTGGCCAAATCTGAATCCTGTTAGAGCTTTAACATACTTTAAGGGACTATGCCTGTATGGTCAAGACTATAGTTACTTTCTGACCCAGCCATAATATATATCTATCAATATATAGTTAGATTTGCCACTTCTATTGCAATATTCTGATTTCAACAACCTTTACTCTCTTATCACTGTTCGGTCCACTATTGAAAGTTTCTGCATAATATTGGGTTATGGAATGTGTTCCCTTTTATGACTCCTGAATGTTCCTTCTCTGCCATATGTTTAGAGCTTGTTCAAAGACATGTTTTTTGAGCATAAAGTCTATAACAATGTTAGACAGAAAAACTGCTCAGCTCATGGTGGTTTTTATCAAATCTGGTTCCAAATGCTTTATTGATTTATTAATGACATATAATTAACCAACAACAATGAACTGTATATTCAGGATCAGTATCCACAATATGGAAGAAAAACCACAGTGCTGGACATACATAAAATTGTAAGAAACACCTTTAATTTTCGGAACAGCCTTTTTTAACTGAGTCCCCAAAGTGTGAATTTGACACATTCAGGCAGATGCCTGCATGCTCTGGCTTTGCCCACACCCATATAAGCCCATCCACAGGTAAGACAGCTTCCATGGATGCACACACCCATGTGGTGCAGGTCTTGCATTGTGCCCTGATGCATGCGGCTCCCTGTGGCCCCAATGGTGAAGATGCTCTGCCAGCCCTAGGCAGAGATTGCAAAGGCAACAGGGTGATTCTGGCATTCTCAAACTGCCATGGTCTTTTTGTACTTCTTTTCAAACCCACTTCCTTGGTAATTCCCCTGTTTACCCTTTAATCTATCAGTCACTTGCATCTTCCCCTCTAGGGCTGTCAGCATTTGGGCAAACAGGCTCTCGGGCTGTGCAGGATAATCCACACGACATACAGTCCCATTGTCACTTTTCCAGCTGCTGTTACCTATGGTAAGGGGAACATGTGGGCACCCTGCCTGAGGGCAATCCCACTTGGCTGTTATTGTCTTCTGCTGCCTCTGTAACAGATTTTACTTTCTAACCTGCGATGGAGAGAAAAGTCCAGAAAGTCAGTGGGCTGAAGGGTGTAGACAGGTTTATTGGAGGGCTCTGAACCTGCTGGAAGCAAGTGTGGGGGTAATCAGAACACCATAGCCAAGAAATAATAAGCAGTGCATATTGATTTGGGTACTATGGAATGTTTTATAACCTCATAGAAGAAGCCTAAAAGTCTGTTCTGTAAATGTTTTGACTTAAAGTCAGTCTTAAGCAGCTATGTGTTCGTTGGTTTAAGAACATGGTAGATTGATGGGGATGATGTTGTTTNAGAATTCATTACAACATATTTACCTTGTGATAACCAATTTGCATTTGTTTATCTTTCCTCTAATTTCTATGTTCTTTATGCAATTCTGCTAGAGTTATTACCAATATTTGAATAAATGGCAGATTTACTGCATCTTGTGAAACAAATAATTTCTTTAAGTCATCGTGCTAATCAAATATATTTACTCTGGAATAGAACGGGTATTTAATGTAATTTGTGCTTAAAGATGTGAGAGAGCATTTTATTTATTTTTTGTTTCTTTGTCAGCAATTTTTTTTCCTGTCAAATACTGAAACTTGCTATACCTTGTAAAGGTAATTGGATGTAGCTCAAGAATAGAGTAATAAATACCTAGCCAATGTTTTCTTTAGAATAACAATAACTAAAGAATTTTGACTCAACAAGAAATGAAATACAGTTCATTATACAGTTACCAACATACATTTAAAAATTTAAATCCTTATATTTTTAAAGGTAGATTTTAATTTAATTAGAAAAAAAAACAAAAACAAAACCAACAAAACAACAGATAATAGGTACATGGTCAAGTCTAATGGGTATACTAAATTGAAACACAATGTTAGTACACGTATACATTTTCCAGTTTGTGAAATCTATTGGGTTTGTTTTAAAAAAAGTTCTTTAGCAGCTACAGATTTACAGCACCTTTAAAACACTGCAGATGACTTCAAAATTACTGTCTGTAACTAATAGAAAACCTCCTTATGTCTAAAAGTGTCTTTTAAAAACAAATAAAATATTAATTAAATTAATCTAATTCTGTTTTGAACTGCAAATTAAAATTGTAATAGGTTAATGTCACTAAGAACACTGAAGAGCAAGTTATGTGTCCAGAGTTTTCTATATTAGCAGAGTTATGTAGGAGCTTTTAATGGGACAGCTTTTGAAAAGGCAAATACTTATAAACTTTACTTAGTTTTAATGGTTTTTCTCTTTAGGAAATTTAGAGTCTACTTGGACTTCTAGAAAGTATCTTTGTTTCATTTCTCTCTGGCCTAAATTTTATTTTAGATACATCAAATAATAGCAACTCAGATTAAATAATTGCCAAGTAACATTTATTAAACAACCTTAAATTTTAATTTGGTATCAGTGAATTTCAGGAGAAGATGAAATCATGTTCGGCAAAAGAAAGTAAGAGCTTTCATTCCACACTCTGGATTTGTCTTGGTTTCTGAAAGACTTTTTGTATGATTTCTTACACTGATCTGTAAATAAATGGTTCACAACTGTTCTTTAAAGATTTCTTTGAAAAAAATTACATTTGGATTTTATTAAAAAGGATGAGCCAATTCTAACTATAAATTCAGAAAGACAATTTATTATTCTGTCCTTAGAAGATATGAGGATTCCTTGTAATGCAAATCTCCCAGTGAAGTTTTACCCTGAGCTTTGGAAAGATCTTGATAAATGCACAAGATCATCATCATCATCATCAGGATTTTTACGACATCAGCTATCTCATGTCTAACAGAGAAGTTATGTATGAAGCTCAAAAAGTTCAGGTATCTAAAGCATGATACAAGCACAGATGAGGAAAATAGAATGACAGACTGGTTTGGATTGGAAGTGCCCCTAGAGATCAACCCTCCTGCCACAGGCAGGGACACCTTCCACTAGATCAGGTTGCTCAATGCCCCGTCCAACCTGGCGTTGAGGACTTCCAGGGACAGGGCTGCCACAACTTCTCTCGGCAACCTATGTCAGTGTCTCAGCCATCCTCACAGTAAAGAATTGCTTCCTAATAACTAATCTAATCTATTCTCTTTAAGTTTGAAACCATTGCCCCTTACCCTATAGCTACATGCCCTTGGAAAAACTTCCTCTCCAGCTCCCTTGTAAGTCCCCTTTAGGTACTGGAAGGTGCTATAATGTCTCCTCAAATCCTTCTCTTCTCCAAGCTGAAAAACCCTGACATTCTCAACCTGTCCTCATAGGAGAGGTGCTCCACCCCTGCTCTGGACTTACTTTCCTGTGCTGAAGGTCTCAGAGCAGGATGCAGTACTTCAGACAGGGTCTCACAAGAGCAGAGGAGAGGGAGAGAATCACCTCCCCCAACCTGCCGGCCTCACTGCTTTTTATGCAGACCAGGATGTGGTTGTCTTTCTGGGGTGCAAGTGCACATTGCTCGGTCGTGTCCAGCTTCTCATTCCCCAAGTCCTTCTTCATAGGGCTGTTCTTTGTTCAGTTCACCTTTCCGCTTCTAGTTAGTCATGGAGCTAATTTCACTCAGTTTATTTAGTTAATGTTTCTTTTTTTTTTTCTCTAGCATTCTAATTTTAGACAAACACACCACTGTTACTTCACCTCTCCACTCCTCTACACCTCAGAACCCACTCAGAGTTTGAATGTTGTCCAATCTAGAAGACAAATATAGAACAGTAACAAGAGTTATGGCCTGATGAAATGTAATGGTGCCTCCTTCAGGACCCTAACACTAAGTGGCAAAATTAGACATTTCCACAGGCTGTTTGAATGCTTTATCTGTTAAATGAAGAGTAAATTCTTTTTACCATGATTGCATTAGTTAAAATAATATATAAAAAGCCTTGCTTTTGGTCAGAAACTGCAAAAGGTGTATCTCTGTTCTTCCTATATAACACATAAAAAGACTTGGCTTCGGAGCTCTGATGCTATGAAAGTTCCTGATAAGTGACAGGTATTTAAGTTACACTGATTTATTGCTGTTTTAGTGCAAAAAACCAAAATATATGCCTGAGTTATGAGAGATGTTAATTATCAAGAATGATTCCTCCAGTCCCTTTCTCTTCCTAAAGTAGTCCATACCCTTATTTCACTTCCTAGAATTATATGTACCTTGATTTATCATTCATCTTAGAAGAGTTTCCAAGGTAGAAGTTACCAGGTATCAATTTATGTAGGTTGAAAAGGGAATTCGCAGTCCTATATTAGTTCTAGTTGATAGGTTTCCATTTCCTGTATTACTATCTGTTCTGAACAGCTTTGTATCCCCTACAACAAGAGACTATCTACCCTGGAATTCATGATCACTATTGATTATGTTGGTGAGAAGTAAAAATACTATGTATTTCTTGGCATTTGTCACCACAGCTGAGTTAGAGATGCAATATACTCTCTTCTGGGAGTCTTCTTTTTAACAAAACTAATTAAAAAATCATGATACTTTTATTTAAGAAGTTCCATTATTTAGTACCTTTTGTACATTTGCTAGAAGTTTAAAAATAAAAGAAGTCTATTTAATAAAGCTTTCCAATTAGTGAGCATTGGAAAAATAGAAGTGCTTGGGAGAGCTTAAGATTTTGATTAATGTATTAGCTGTGTTTACTTTTAAAATGAAACATCTTATAACTCAGTTGAGTTGCTCATTTGCAAGGTTTAGAAAAATCATTGTGATGCATTTGCACACACAAACCAGAATCAGCGTTGTGAGATAATAAAACTTTATTTTCACTCTAATGGTATTTTCACTTCTATTTGAACCATTCATGGTGACTGAGGTGTTCTTTGTTCGTAACTGTACAGTTTCTGTGAATCTCAGTAGAAGTTTTCCGTTACATATATATCAGGTATATGTGACATGAGTAGACTGATCTGCGTCTGTGAAGTCTTCTTCCTAGTACTAGAAGACTCCCTGAACTGATTCAGCCCTCTGATTATTACCAACAGCAGTGATAAGGTTGAGAAGTCCTAGGGCAATCAAAAAGGACTTCATGGTATTGGAATGACTAGTTGAAGGCATAGGTGGTATTTTCCACAATCACTTCAATAGCAAGGAAGAATGCCAAAAGGAACAGGAGAACCCACCTGATTAACATATAGCTTAGTCTGTTCCATCTATGGAAATTTGTTTTTTTCGATCACGGAACAGTTTATATGGGACCAGGTCTGCTGGAGACAGATGGGATTCACTTGTCTAAAAGGGGGAAAAGGATTCTTTGAGTTGGCAGAGCTGATTGAGACGGCTTTAAATTCGGTTTGAAGGTGGAAGATGCTAAGACCAGGCTCGCTAGAGATGAGCCACAGGGAGGCATGCCAGTGTTGGTGGTGAAACTGTTAGCCCAGCTGAAGTACATCTACACTAGTGCAGGCAGCATGAGTAATAAAGAAGAGGAGCTGGAAGCCATTGTGCAGCAGGAAAGCTATGACATAGTAGCCATCACAGAAATGTGGTGGGATGACTCACATGACTGAAATGCTGCAATGGATAGCTACAAACTCTTTGGAAGGAACAGTCAAGTAAGGAGAGGTGGTGGGGTGGTTCTGTACATTAAGTAGTGTTTTGACTGCATAGAGCTCAAGGATAGTGATGACAAGATTGAGAATTTATGGATAAGAATCAGGGAGAAGGCCAGCAAGGCAAACATGCAGGTGGGAGTCTGTTACAGACCACCCAACCAGGATGAAGAGGCAGATAAAATATTCTATAAGCTGCTCACTGACATTTCACGATCACTAGCCCCTGTTCTTGTGGGAGATTTTAATTTGCCAAATGTGTGTTGGAAACTCAACATAGCAGACAGGAAGCACTGTAGGAGGTTCCAGGAGTGTGAGGAAGATAACTTCCTGGAACAGCTGGTAAGCAACCCTACCAGAAGCAGTAGTCCTCAAGACCTGCTGTTCATGAACAGAGAAGGGCTGGTGAGAGATGTGGTGATCAGAGGCCATCTTGGGCATAGTGACCGCAAAATGATAGTTTTTGATCATCGGTGAAATAAGGAGCAAGGTCTACAAAATCTCTCCTTTGGAGTTCCAGAAGATGGACTTTGACCTGTTCAGGACACTGGTTAAGAAGAGTCCCTTTGGAAGCAGTCCTTAATAGCAAAAGGGTCTAGCAAGGTCAGACATACTTTAAGAACGAAATCTTAAAGGTGCAGGAGCAGGCCACCCTGTTTCCTGAAAGACAAGCTGGTGGGAAAGAAGACAGACATGTCTGAACAGGGAGAATTTTCTGTAACTCAGAGAAAAAAAGAGAGTTTATCACCCTTGGAAGAAAGGGCAGGCAACTCAGGAAGAGTACAAGGTTGTTCTTGGTCAGGTAGAGAGAAAATTAGAAAGGCAAAAGCTCAGCTAGAAGTCAATCTGGCCACTGCTGTGACAGACAATAAAAAGTGTTTTTATAAGCTCACTAAGCCACTCTCCATCATTTATCAATAGTCCTGCTTAACCAGGGAGGTCCCAGATGACTGGAGATTGACCAATGTAGAGCCCAACCACAAGAAGGATCAGAAGGAGGATCTGAGGCACTACAGGCCCGTCAATCCGGACAGTGCCAGGATCATCTTGAGTGTGATCACACAGCACATACAGGACAACCAGGAAATCAGGCTCAGAAAACACAGGTTTAGGAAATGCAGGTCCTGCTTGACCAACCTGATCTCTTTTTTATGACCATGTAACCCACCTAGCAGATGGGGGAAAAGCTGCAGATGTAGTCTACCTAGACTTGAGTAAAGCCTTTTATACTGTCTCCTACAGCATTCTCCTGAAAAACCTGGTAGGCCATAACTTGGACAAGTCCACTCTTCACTGTGTAAAAACTGGCTGGTTTTTAAAAGCACCATTTAAAAGCAAATGGTGCTACATTCAGCTGGAGGCCAGTCACTAGTGGGATTCCCCGGGGCTCAGTATTGAGACCAGTCCTATTTCATATTGTCATTGATGACCTGGCTGAGGGGATCAAGTTGCCCATCTAAGTTGGATGGGAGTGTGGATCAGCTCGACCACCCTAGAGGTGAGTGTTTGACAAGGATACCCTCGTGCACTGAGGAACCTGGAAACTTTGCCTAAGGAATTGTTTGTGAAAGTAATGTAATAAAACTGCAGAATACTAATTAAACAAAATCAAGCAAAACACAATCCTTGGATTACATGTAGTTGTCCCTAACAGACAAGTTGGCAGTAGTAACCAATTCGTTGTTCCATGACAAATACATATATTATATTGTATGATATGATAAGAAACTTGTAGAGACTGATATCCATGTAGTAAGTGAGGTTTATGTGATAATTCAGACATTTCAAAATATTTTTGATATATGCATTCAAAAAGCATAGGTATTTCTTTTATATCTCTCTATACTAAAATGAGACATGATCAGTGCCATTTCCATAAAGATCATAATCCATGTAACAGATTCAACAAACTTTTTGCATTGTAGTTTGATTTTCTTCTTGGAGTATTCTCCCTTAAAAATATGATTCTTCAATAGGCATTTGATTTTGCCTATTGGGACAGGTTTTTCCAAGGACATTTTTCTAAAAGAAGGGGCACACTTAACTAAAAGAGGCTAAGAAGTGCCTTAGCCCAAGAAGAAGAGAATACAATTCTTAGTTCAGAGCAAGATATTAGAAGTGATATAGTATCATAGACTATCTCAGGTTGGAAGTGACCACAAGGATCGAGTCCAACTACAAGTCCTTCAGGGATTTTATTACTGCCATAGATTTTCTAGCAAAAGTATTTATTATTTTGTGTGGGGAAGAGAAAAAAAAAAAGAAGCTCTCCAATCTATTAGAAATGGATATTAAATTTGGATTTGGTGCAATTGAAAAAAATAAAAACAAACAAAAACTAAACATGAAGTAGAATTAAGGTAGGAACTTTAATATTACTACCATGCTAAAAAACTCCTTTCTGCCCTATATTAAATACCATTACACAAAACACTGATGCTTTTGATCTTTGAAAGCAAAGTATTCGGTACACATGTGCATACTCTAGGACTAAGTTTTAACATCTCATGCTGTCCTTGAGAAAAGTTCTCTTCCTTAACATTAAAGATGACAAAACCTCCTGGGGAGATTCTGGTTGGACACAAGCAGAAATTTTTTTAACAATAAGAACAATAAACCATTGGAATAATACCCCCAGGGAAGTGGTGGATTCCCGAGCACTGGACACCTTAAAGATTCAGCTAGATCGAGTGCTAGGGCATCTTGTCTCAACCATGTTTTTGACAAGAAAGGCTGGACCAGATGATCTTCGAGGTCCCTTCTGACTTCTATTCTATGATTCTAGGATTCTATGAAAATATTATGAACCATAGGTAACAGGTTTCATATCATTGAGTTCACTAATAACTATAATAATTTCATAACAGGACTTCTTCATTACAACATCTTGAAATTACCGACAATGCCTACTGGATAATTACATCAAGAGGGACAAAGTTCTTGTTTTTGTGGCTATCTTGACAGCTATAAATAATTCCTAATAAAATGTAAAATAATCTTCTAACTTAAACTCCTACAATTACAAGTATTTTCTATGACTTTCAGAAAATTAATGAGACACTATGTTAAGTAAAATTAATGAGGGGGATTTACTTATTTTTTCTTCTGATTTATGCTAATATCTTTAGTTTGAATTAGACTGTCTAATGCTGTTTTGGCCAGGATTAGAATTACTCAAAGGCTTTGCATTCTCACATGGTTGCCACTTCCATTCTGCTATTTCCTTGCTGGTAGTTTTAGCCTGGATGTTAACACTAATTGCAGAACACTAAATAGTTCATTTTAATCTTTAATAAGTTTACATCTATTCAAATTAATTCTTGGAGTGTGAAATTTCTGTTGTCATTGCAATTTAATGTCTTAGTGTCTCAGATAAGAGTATGAAATTAAGCTTTTTTCCATTGCTTTAGAAGACGATTCAGCAACTATTAATATCAGAAAACACAATGCAGTTTCCTTGAATTTAAACACAATTAACACTCACAATTTTAAATTCCCTTTATTAGTGCGTATCCGTGCTGACACTGACTGATTTTGGCAAAATGAGGAGTAGACAAAGTCCAGTGTAGTTTTGTAAATGTCAGTGGATGACATCACCATGGGGAGTTATCATCTTTCTGTACTGACAGAGCAGAGTCTGTAATTAGAAATGAATGACAAGGTGCTATTCATCTTTGATGAGAAAACATTTTTGTGTCAAAATATCGCAGTGCAGGAACAATTTTTCTCCAAGCATTTCTTGTCCTGAGCACATTTTGCATAATAATGGAGGGGGGTGTGGGGAGGGCAAAATTATTGCACGGTGTTGCTAAGTGACAAAGTAGCAGATGTTCTGCATTTGCAGATAACAAATGTTTGAATGTTATCATATTGTGATATTGACAGATACCATTTAGAGGGAGACAATATCATCACTATTTGAAAAAAAAAATTTATGAAAATCAAGGGTATCAAAGTTTTTGAGGTCTTATGTAGACAGCCTTTAAAAATTATTTTAGAGAGATAAATCTTTGAGTTCAGAAATGTGTTTTATGGATTTAATCACGTGATATATAACCACTTAGGAATACAAGTGACTTGAATTATGTTTTCTTGTTCTTTTAAATAGCAGAACACCTACCTGGTCAGTCCAGTGGAAGTAGTATCAAATGTCATCTGAATTTAGAATGTTTAATAATTGGACCAGTAAATGGATTTATAGTGCTTGTGTTAAAATTAGTATCTAAAGAAATGGCTGTGTTTGCATTACTATAAGTTAACCATGATCTTTGAAGAACTATAGAAATACTGCAGAATGCAATATAATGTTTTCAGAGAAGTATATTTTAACACTTTGAAAGTGTTATAATCTGAAATTATGACATGCAGAAAAGCAATCTTAATTTTGACAGATGATGAATTCCTTAAATCTGTATGAAGTCCTGCAGATTTGCAAGACAACTTTATCAGTTTCCAAAGGTATAGAGAACACTTTCACTCCTCATAACAAACATAACTGTTAAAAATTTTTTACCATATAGGTTGCAACATAAGTTTTCAGAGTTGTAGCTTATTTCTCATATTTACTTAAAATTTACAATTAGATGCATGTACAGACAGTCGATACCTTTGCTATTCCTGTCCTCTCTACTTCAATTCTTCACAAATCTCAAAAATATGAAAACAAATTCCAGTTCAAGGCATAGCATCTGTGCAATTAAAAGAATCTTTCCTTGTATTGAGAGGTTTTCAATTTTAACACTCCCACTGACTCTTCAAAAAAACCCAAAAATTGAAAAAGGAAGCTTGCAAATATTTAGCTTTGATTAGAGAGGAAGACTGAGTTGAGTATGTGTGCAACTAAACATAATTTACTAGAAGCAGAAAGAAATTATCAGTTCCTCCCTGCCCCTTGAAACTTCTTTAGTGTGCTGCCCGTGGTATTTTTGACATTTTCTTGAATGAAAAAGTGTGAAGTTGCAGTCTCTGAAAACTGATGGTCACCTAACTTCTCTTTTTGTCTCGACTCTGAACTTTATTCTCTTTTTCCCTGAAAAAGACAAAATTTCAGAGAAATTCATGGAAGTTAATGGAACCACATCAATATATGGATGATGTCAATGTAGTTTGAAATTAGGATATCTTCTGTGTACATCTTTACTAAAGAGATAAAATTTAGTTTCAATTTATTTATTAATACTCTTTCACTTTGGAATTTAAATAAACAGTCTTTACTATGTGCTTGTAAAGCATAAGTACATTAATGCAGTGAGTTTAGAATTCTAATATGATTTTCGAAGTTTTTATTACCTTGATACAAAGGTGGAGAACATAGTTATGATATATAATGAAAAATCTGAATTATCGCTTAAGAATCCCACAAATGATTTTAAAATCTGCATATATTAAGCATTCAGCTGAAATGAATAAATGAAATTTACTGTCATTGCTTGAACTTGTTTTGGCTGTGTAAAGAAGTATCTGCCTGGAAACCACAGGGAAGTT
Organism: Lepidothrix coronata; assembly: GCF_001604755.1. Lineage (NCBI taxonomy): Eukaryota > Metazoa > Chordata > Aves > Passeriformes > Pipridae > Lepidothrix > Lepidothrix coronata. The sequence continues at coordinate 3,614,489 of NW_016690233.1, read as the reverse complement.
GTTTATCAGCTGTTATCACCATTCTGCCCACTTTAACAGATGGTGGAAATGACCAAATTACAGTTAGAGAAGGGTGAGCAAAAAGAAAAAAAGAGAGAAAATCATGTGAAAATCAAGGGCAGGTCACTTCATAGCATGGAGTCTTTCTGTCTCAGTTGCCAGATGGAGAGAGGAAAGATGTTGGCTTTGTACCCCCACCTTCCTTCTTCGTTATAAAGCTTGCCAAAAACTTTACAAGGCTCATTGTCACATCCTCTTTCCCTCTCTTGCATTTTAGGGGTTTTTAGAAGTGCTAAAAGTCTGACAGTGTGCTTTAGTCTTAAGAAATTATTTATTCTTCCTTGTTGGTCTCAAACTGTCAGGGGACTAGAGGAACGTTTTGCCATTCTTTTCATCTTTCTTATACTATTAAATAGACAAAATTAATTTGAGAAGCAGTTGAACAATGGGTGTTAATGTTCAGATGTGTATGGGAGTTTTTAGTTTGTTTGGAGTGAGTGCTGCCTTTCCTATCCATAGGCAAAGATAAACAAACATGTTATGGCTTATATAATAGACACCCTGCAGCCTTTGCATTAGATGTAGCGGGACACAATTTAAAAGTGGTGATATACCTTTTCAAATCAATCTGATGTCTGTTCTATTGAATATGCTAAACAAAACTAGAAAATATTTCTCTTTGTATTTGCATAGATCACCTTGACAAAAATGGCACTGAAAAACAGTTTAAGTTTTAGCTCCTCTAGAGTTCTTTTTTGCTTTGTTGTAAAATTGGATGATTTATTATGTATTTAGAGCACATATAAGTTGAAAACAATACTCATTTCCCCAGAAACAAAACCCAGACATTTGAATTTCATATTAGTGTCAATGAATGACTGTGCTTGTGCAAGATTATAAATAGAAAGATTTGGCTTTACTGCTTTTATCTCTGTATCTGAGCTACTAATTTGTACTGACAGGAAGGTTTGGTACATTGATTTTTTGACTTTTTCCCCAGCTAAGTTAGAATTTAAGCATTTAGCCCCAAAGGCAAGCAAAAAATCTCTATTATAGATATTGCCATATTGTTCCAAACAATACACACTCCAGAAGGTTGACTCCATTCAGACTATAAGGATGATAAGGCAGGAGACCGCATTGGTCCAACTGAAATACAAGATGAAAATGTGTATGCTGTGAAAGCACGCATGTATCCTAGAAAGAACATAGGGAAACTGCCTGAAAATGTAGGATGGAATCAGGAAAGCTATGGCACAACTAGAGATAAATTAAAGGAAACTAGGAATCTTTAGTTATATAGTCAGAAAAGGAAGACAAAATAAATTGTACCCTCTCAAGAAGTGAGACAGGCTATCTAGTGACAACAGATATGGAGAAGGATGAGGTACTTTGCTTTCTTTTTTTTTTTTTGCCTCAGCAATTGCTCTTCCCACTTCTCTTGAGTCCCTGAATCTCAAAGCAGGAAATGGGAGAATGAAGTCCTACCCATCACAGGAGAAAGATCAAGTTCTAGACCACCTAAGGAACCTGAACATACATAAGAAATGGGAACCGATGAGATACACCCCAGGGTCCTGAGGGAATTGACTGAGTTTCCAATCTATTCTCTGCGGTATTTGAAAAGTCACAGCAGTCATGTAAAGTCCTAGGTGACTGGGAAAAAGGGGAATATCATGGATATTTTAAAGAAAGGTGAAAAAGAAGGCCACGGGAACTACTTACTTGTCAGCCTCACCTCTGTGCCTGGGAACATCATGGAATAGATCTCCCAGAAGACATGTCAAGACATACGGATGAAAGGGACGTGATTAGAGAACACCAATATGGCTTCACAAAGGATGAATTGTGCCTGACTAATCTAGTGGCTGTCTACAATGGAGTGACTGCATCAGTGGATAAGAGAAGAGCAACTGACGCTATCTACCTCAGCTTCTGTAAGACTTTTGACATGGTCCCTTCACAACATCCTTGTAGGTAAAAACCCTCAGCAAGTTTGCAAGTGACACAAAGCTGAGTGGTGCAGCTGATATGCTTCAGAAAAGGGGTGACATCTCGAGGGACCTTGGCAGGCTTGAGAACTCTATCCACGTGAAACTCACAGAGTTTAACAAGGCCACATACAAGGTCCTGCATCTGGATCAGGGCAATCCTCAGTATGAATACAGACTGGCTAATGAATGAATTGACAGCAGGTCTCTGGAGAAGGACTCGGTGGATGTAAAACTGGACATGAGCCAGCAATGTGTTCATGCAGCCCAGAAAGACAAATGTGTCCTGAAAGAGGCATAGTGAGCAGTTCAAGGGACAAAATGGTCTTCTTCTACTGTGCCATTGTGAGGCCCCAGCTGTGGTACAGCATCCTATTTTGAGGTCCCCAGTAAAAGAAAAATGTGGACATGTTAGAGCAGGTCCAGAGAAGGGCCACAATCATGATCAGATGGAATAGCTCTCCTATGAAGAAAGGCTGAGAGAGTTGGGTTTTTTCAACTTGGAGATGGCTCTGGGAAGACCTTATTATGGCCTTTCAATACTTATAGGGGACATACCAGGAAGATGGAGACGTTTTACAAGGGCACGTATTAAGAGTACAAGGAATAATGGCTTTAAACTGTGAGAGAGAAGGTTTAGATTAGACTTAAAGAAGAAATTCTTTACTACGGTGATACTCAGAAACAGGTTTCCCAAAGAAGCTGTGGATGCCCTATCACTGGAAGTGTTCAAGGTCAGATCAGATGGGCCTTTGAGAAACCTATTCTGGTGGAAGGTGTCCCTGTCCATGGCAGGGATGTTGGACTAGATGATCTTTAAAAGTCCTTCCAATACAAATCAGTCTATGACTCTATGTTTCTGTGATATTGTCCTCAAGTACTTGAACAGTAAAAATCATATCTATGGAGAAAAATTACTACTGTGATGGGCATATGCTCAGTACTAAAACTGTGGTGACTGTGTATTATAAACAGAAGGTGGCTAATGAAATTGCTTATATCTCTATCCAGGTGGTTGACTGCAGTCATTTCTACATAATGCTGAAACAGATTAATTTAGTATTTGTTTGTGGGTTTTTTGGTGCTGTTTTTATTTTTTTTAATTGTCGTTATTTATGTTCATTATTTGTGGAGTCTTATCTAGTCCTACCTGTTCTACAGTACTCCTATCTAGTCCTGTCTGTTCTGTAGCAAGCAAATCTTTAGCAAACAAAGAACTATTAGTTTTCATAAGAGCTTGACTCCAGAGTCCTCATTCAGAGAATTGTCACTGTTCCAGGCCATCAGAAAATTTATCCTTACAATGGTTTTCTGAGGAAACATTATTATCCCCATTTCACTGGGGAATTTGGTCACAAATGTTAGGCAGCATGTCCAAAAGTGCTGACTAGTTTTTATACCCTACCCAAGAAGCTAAGAAGTGGACTTTTTTTTCCCAGTTTTCTTAGCACTTTCACAGGAGTTTAATTCAGACCAAAGCTCCTGCTGATTTCAGTTTTGACTATCAACACTTTGGAGCCCTGTAAATTGAACTTCAGCTGTCTGAAACAAATAATCCTGTCTATTTCCAGTACAAAGTACCTAAATGAGGTAGGGATCCTGTGGGAAATACTATGTGATCACGTAACTAAAAACTGTATCATATGACAGGGTGATTTCAGGTTATATATTGTCTGGTACATTCTACCATTTTTTTTTTCTTTAAACCTTGACATATCTGTGATGTATTTTTGTTTGATTGGAGGTGGGCAGAGGCTGGAGTAGGGTGGGCAGTGTTGTTTTTAAATAGTTGAAGATCTTATTTGATTTCTTTTTATAGTAATTTCCTGTTATCTGTAATTTCCTGTTCAAATTCTGACTGGGATTTTCAAAAGTACTTAAACCAAGAAACACATGTATGTGATAGATACTGGAAAGCATTCATTTGTTTGGCACTTTCTTCTGGGGAAGCTTTGTAATTCACTCTTCTGTTCAGGAGGTTTTGACAGGCTGCAAGACATGTTTTATTTTTCTTATTTCTGCTGTTCATGTTTGCCCCTTTTCTCTATCCTCTGTGATGGTGTTTTTTCCCCCCTCTTTTTCCTGTTCTTTCCATATTTCCGAAAGTTGTTTCTTCTTTTCTTTCTTATTGACCATAGAAAAATACAGAGGTCTTCCATATTTGTTTTGTGTAAAATTCCTTTATGGTCCTTAGCCCTGGAAGGAACATTTAGAGAAAAAATTTCTTGCTTTCTCCACGAAGACAATATTCAATATGACTACTGGATATAGGCTGTGTTTAGTGTACTGAGTCTCCAGACTGAAAATGCAGATTACAACTATTTCCAGAAAAATGAGCAAAAAGCACTGGACAACACATTCAGAAAAAATGAAGTCCCAGATATATGAGATAGATGTGCTCGTACTTCTGATTTCTATAATTGTAACAGCTTGGGCTTCAGCACAAGCAGAACAATATTTTCTTTAAATTTCAGCAATACTGCCTCATAAATTACTTAGGATAAACTTCAGAAAAACAATAAAAATACATAGTAACTGCAGTTACTATGCAATCACACAGCACCTAGAGGACAGCCAGGGCATCAGACCCAGCCAGCACAGGTTTTGGAGGGGAAGGTCCTGTCTGACCAACCCGATCTCCTTTTATGATCAGGTGACCCGTCTGGTGGATGAGGGGAAGGTTGTAGATGTGTCTCCCTGGTCTTCAGTAAAGTCATCTCCCACAGCATACTCCTGAAAAAGCTGGCAGCCCATGGTTTGGACAGGGGCACCCTGTGCTGGGTCAGGAACTGGCTGGAGGGCCGGGCCCAGAGAGTGGTGGTGAACGGTGCTGCATCCAGTTGGCAGCCGGTCACTAGTGGTGTCCCACAGGGATCAGTGTTGGGCCCGGTTCTGTTTAATATCTTTATCGATGATTTAGATGAGGGGATTGAGTCCACCATCAGCAACTTTGCAGATGACACTAAGCTGGGGGGGAGTGTTGATCAGCTGGAAGGCAGGAGGGCTCTGCAGAGGGACCTGGACAAGCTGGAGAGTTGGACTGATTCGAACGGGATGAGGTTCAACAAGGTCAAGTGTCAGGTCCTGCACTTTGGCCACAACAACTCCCAAAGTGCTGCAGGCTGGGGACTGAGTGGCTGGAGAGCAGCCAGGCAGAAAGGGACCTGGGAGTTTGGATTGACAAGAAGCTGAACAGGAGCCAGCAGTGTGCCCAGGTGGCCAAGAAGGCCAATGGCGTTCTGGCCTGGATCAACAATAGTGTGACCAACAGGCCCAGGGAAGTGATTCTTCCCCTGGACTCAGTGCTTTTGAGGCCACACCTGGAGTACTGTGTCCAGTTCTGGGCCCCTCAGTTCAGGAAGGATATTGAGGTGCTGGAGCAGGTCCAGAGAAGAGCAATAAGGCTGGTGAAGGGACTCGAGCACAAGTCCTATGAGGAGAGGCTGAGGGAGCTGGGGTTGTTCAGCCTGGAGAAGAGGAGGCTCAGGGGAGACCTCATCACTCTCTACAATCCCCTGAAATGAGGTTGTAGCCAGGTGGGGGTTGGTCTCTTCTCCCAGGCAGCTATCAGTAAGACAAGAGGGCATGGTCTTAAGCTGTGCCAGGGGAGGTTTAGGTTAGATATTAGGAAGAAATTCTTTACAGAGAGGTTAATCAGGCATTGGAATGGGCTGCCCAGGGAAGTGGTGGATTCTCCATCCCTGGAGATTTTTGAGACTGGATGTGGCACTTAGTGCCGTAGTCTAGTAACCACAGTGGTAGTGGATCAAGGGTTGGACTTGATGATCTCAGAAGTCTTTTCCAACCCGGCTGATTCTATGATCACAAACATGCAAAATTTTGGACAGAATGGTCAAACACTGTGAGCAACTGCAATAAAGGAGTGTTTATCCAAAATAATCAACCACTTTAATAGGAAGTGGCACATGAGATTCCTGTATAGTAACTCCAATTATCATAAGAGGAAATAATTTCTTCTGAATAGAATTTTTTTAGAAAAACAAGGGAGAAATTTTTTCCATACAAAAATTAACATTTTCAAAATCAATGGTGTTTGCTTTTTGTCTTTCAATGATTCAGTCAATAGAGATGTCAAATTTAATTTACATCATCATTCATGTGCCACCTAGAGTTCAGTCAACAGCGAAAGAGTTGATGAAGGTGAAGGGTATTCTGCAATATCAAATAAACAAAACAGCAGAGACTTCAGAGACATGAACTAAACTGTTACATAATTATTTTTTTATTTTGATGAAATCAGAGAAAGAGAGAGAGACAGAGAGACGGTCTGCCCAGATACTTCATTAAGATTGGTCTGAAATAGCTGAGAAGTTGATTGTCACCTCATCATAAAGGATAGCTCTGGAAGAGATATTTTGTGCACTTTGGAAGACTAAATCATTGAGGTTTATTTCTTGCAGAGCCAAAGAGGCCAATATATTGATTGCCTTGGATTACCATTACTGCTATAGGGCAATAGAAGTGAAATCTTTTGTGTAAACTGAATTAGCATTGATATTAAACTTCATTTAAATTGTAATGTGTTACAGAATAAGTGACATGGGTGTTAAGATGATGCTACCTTGATCATTTTGAAATTGTATAGTCTTGTAGAGACTTGGATACATCGCCAAGAAACTATTAGGAACAGAATGAATATTTTCATATTCTCTGTCCACTAATAGAGGAACTAAGTGTATTTCAGCAATACTGATTCACCCTTGCATTTATGAATTCAAAGCCTGCTGTTTTTTCCTGATTAAAAAAATAACAGGGGAACCGTTTACAAAGTTTGGCTGAATTAAGAACCAGGAGAAATCACAAGAGTCTCTAGACTTCATTTAGGCTTCATTTTCACTCCTATATGGAAGCCCGTATCTAGTTAGGGTAAAATATTTTCATCCACACATATGTTCCAGAGATGGAAAAAAAAAGGTTATCCAACCATTGTGCTTCTCCTTAGTACTTAGTAACATTTACCTCAAAGAAAAATTTAATTTGAAGGTATTATATTAATGATTTTGAGGTGAAATAATAAAAAATAATGCTTCTTTTGATCTTTGTTGAGAATAACTCTGGGTTTAGGAGAAAAAAAAAAGTCATAGAATTATGTTTTTTGGAATTAGAACTTCAGAGTTTTGTCCAAAAGACAAATTTATAAAAACATTCAGATTTTAAATAGCTTTGTAGTTAATAATAACCTCATTGTACCTCAGAATTTTCAAATGTGTTATGAAAAAACATTTTTTTCCCCAATCTAAAGTATACACATCCATAGTTCCCAAACAGTGTCACTGGCCCTGAATTCTTCTCATCTAACATGAGGCTGTGAAGTGCTATATTCCACCACATTTCATTAACATGTTATTTCTTTTTTCCTGTACAGAAATATGTGCACTCATGTCATTGGGCCAATGGTCTCAACAGACTAAGTGAAAATGTAGCATAAATAAGAATAATTACAAAGCAATTAATTTACAATGTTACATGTAATTGTATCTATTTTGTGAGGATGAAAATACGGCTTTCCCAAGTTGATCCTGCAGTGCAGATATGAATGGATAGAATGAATTTAAATGATCGCAGCTCAGGGGATGGTATCAGCAAAATATGTTGGCCCTTAAAGAGTTTTGAAAGTAGAAATCAGGTCAAGAAGTTCCACCCTGCTGTGAATGTTTCTGTAGCTTTCTCTTAAGACATACTCAAAACTGATCTTGAACTGTTCCATATAATTATAATAATAATTTATTAGTATGTCAATTTAATGTTTGCTTTAAGGAACTCTGGCAATTCAAAAACTCTAAGTAGGAGCCCGTGGAGATTTGTTTCCATGTTAGAGATTCTGGAGACGGTAGATACATATCATAGACCACATTCTAAAATATATGACAGATTGAAGTATGTCTTCCTGGTACAGCAGGACTTCAGGCAAAGCTTAATGCTGTCTGTACATTCAATGACTGGAAGACACTGGTCATATGTGACAGTTTTCCAAACGTGCATTTTTTGGATCTTTGTACTCTCTCAATAGTGATGCCCTCAAGCATCCATAATATTTCAAAAAACCCTAAAACCAACCAAACAAAAATCCAACAACAACAGAAAACAAACAAAACCAAAAAAAAACCTACCCCCCCAAAACCAGACAAAAAACAATAACAAAAAAACCCCTAAAACAAAACCAAAAACCAGAATACATTCCAAGACAACTTTGCAGTTTTTCTAACTTGGATATGTAAAAAATGGAAAAAAATTATAAATGGTTGTTAAGTGGTTTGCAATTTCCTTTACTTGCACTTCCTGCCTGTGGATCAGTAGCTTTAACGAAACCTCAAGCCAGTCAGCTGTGGAGTTTGCTTAGTAGAATTTATTTATTAAGTGTAATTAGTAAGGTTTTCTCTTTCTCTCAGTGCAATGAATGAGGTTGTAAGAACAGATGAAATTTTAATGAGAAAGTAAACTGAAAACAGCATTAATGCTAAATGCAGAGAAGGTTTTTTGTTTAGTCCCCAAAATATTTTTATTCCATGTTGTAGAATATCATCAGGGAGAATCCTGTTTTTTATGTACACACTTCACTGTTTCAGAGAAATGACCAATGAGAACTACATTTAAATAAGAGTGATCTAGTGTTCTTAAGTAACACTAAAGATACTATTGTGATTACTTAGTTTGATCTCTCTAAATCAGGCAACAGAAATCATAAAATCTCTGAAACTATAGTAAATTCTTGAGGACTAAGAAATCAAGTTTTCAAACACATTTGTTTATATAGATGCTGCAAGAATTGTGGTAAAGTTGGTTCTGTGCTTAATCTATTAGAGTATAAAATGTGCACTTATTTCAGCCTAAGAATTTACAGCTTTAATTTTCAGTATTTAATTTTGTGACAACATGCTCTTAATATATAAGATGCTCCACTGACTATTCTGTATTCTATATGTAGTTTACTCCTGGCTAGGCCACCTTTAAAGTTTCCGTTAGTAAAAGGATTTGAGTTTTTCAGTGGAAGATGTAATTTCCACACTTTTAAATCAATAATAACATTTCTCTGAAACTTCTCCAGCTCCTCGGCATCCTCTATGAATTACAAACACAGTATTCAAGTAAGAGTTGTGTAAGAGAACTGGTATATACATGAAATGTTTATTACTTTAGCCACCAGAAATGTTTATTATTATTTGTTACATTGACTTGTAGAGATTTCATTTTAAAGTTTTTCAGTCTTTCATCCTAGAAATATAGCCCATGGTCTTGATACTTAGCAGTGCTATTTTGCCTTTAGTGACATTGAAAAACAAACTGAAGGGGTGGGGTGGTGTTGCAATTTTTTCTGACCCCTCAGGTAATCCGGGATTAGTGGTCTGGTTATTGTGTCATTTAAAAATCTTATTTGTTAGGACTAGAGGTTTTTTAAGGTCACTTTTAGATTAAGTGAAATAGGTATTAAGCATAACTAGTTACCTGGGACCCCAGTAGACAACCATCGTAGTAATATACAGTCCTTCTTCTTACATTATCAATTAACCACTGTTTCATTCATTTCAGTGTTCGTGATACTTTACATTTTAAATAAAAATGAAAATAATTTAATATGAATAATGTTGCCTTTTTAAAACCTAAGCATACTGTATTGGCATTATTGTTTTTATCAATCAAATTTATAACTGCATAAAAAAAAAAAGATCCTTCCAATAGCCAAGATCTAAATTAATATCTGCTTTCCATAATTCCATGCTGATTTGGATTAATTGCCTTCCTTTAATTATTAAGTACACCATCAGCACTTCTGTATAATTCATGTCAGTTAGCATGGCCTTGTCTTTTTTTAGTACTTAAGTCCTACCTATTATTTTTTAACAGGTTGGCATGAGGTTGATAGATTGATAATTACTAGGTTGAAACTTTTTAGTGATGTGGCATCAACTTTGTTCCATGGCCCTTGAGTTTCTAGTATTTCAAGGCTTGAAACAGGACATAGTAGACCAGACTGCTCCATGGATAACTCTTTAAAAATTGCTGATTAAAAATTGCACATCATGATTACTTTTGTTTATCGATCTCCTTACTTTATAAATGCTGTGGCAAATATGTCTTCATGATCTAAGAAAGGTGAAACATTCATCTAGATTCTAGGAGTTTAAATCTTTCAAGTGTTTCTGATATCACAATAATTTTAATGACATTTGTGTTCCTGAGCAATCTATACATAATCTCTTCAGAGAAAACTTCCACTGTGTGGAATACCTTTCATGGCTACCTTCTAGGATTTTCCCTTAATATTACTCAGTTGTAATTGGAAATGTACTTCATTTTTTTCTCTAAACATTGTTCTCTGATATCTCAGTAAACAACAAGATATTTAAGCTTGATCAAGAAATAAATGTTGGAAAACTTACTGCAGGTAAAAAGTCCCTTTTCATTAGGTGAAAATATTTTATTTCCTGATTCCTGACAGTTGATTTTTTATGGTTTTGTTTTGGTTTTTTTTCCTTCCTGGGTTTGTCTGCATACTGCCCTTACATGTTAATGTTATTCATTCAAATATTATCCTATCCTCAAGTTCTCAATTCAGAAATAGTAGTCCATTTATAAGATTATGAAAGTAAAAGAATTCAGCATAGTGTTATTGTACATGACTTCATAGGTGTAGATAACTGTGAAGAGTCACAGAAGAGTCTGCAGAAATCATATTACTAATCTGCAAAGTAATGCCAATGTTCTTACTCTGTTCACTGCTGAGTGCTACATAAACAAGATGATAGAAAGATCATACTCAAAAAATTGTAATTTATTTCATCCTCCTGAGAAAATAGAATCTGAGTGGTAAAAATTTCACATGCAGCTTTCTGTGTGGGTGTATCCTTATTCTGTCACAGCTGCTATGACACTTTATGGAATTTTTTTTCCACAGAAAACCTGCTCTGAAAAATGTTTCAGTCTCAGCTGCCAAAGGGGGTAAATTTTAGTTTCTGAATCTGCTCTTGAACAAGACTGACAGGCAGTTTGGAAGGAGATGTGCCTTTCCCTCTACTTCTTCCATGAGTTCCTCTCAAATGGAAACATCTGCAGTAGCATCTTTTGACAGATCATTTCCAGAGCTGTAAGAGAACATTCAATGGGACATTTTCCAAAAAGAAGCAGTTCCTATGGAAGCATACCTAAATTACTCTGCTTGCAGGTTACCAGTGCAGTCCAACAAATTTAAAATGGAGACTATTTTTTTTTATTTGAGTATTTCTTAAAACATGTATAGAATTATTAGGCTACAAAATCAATAAAGAGTGTTCATTCTTGAAACCATGATGTTTCTCTGCAGTATGAATTAATTGGATCATTAGTCTATTTTTAAAACTGGAGGAATTACACAACAAAAACTGTCACATTTCATTTGAGTTAGATAGTGCTGTGTGTCATGACTAATATGTTTAAGAAGTAACCTTTCCATCCTGTTATTGTCATGTCAGTCTATCCAGCCTGGACTGGAATTGGTAATGGTGACCCTTTAAAAGAGCATGTAACACTGCTAATACCAAAATGACAGTCAATACACCAATGGCAATGAAATAATTATATGGAATTACAGTTTCCTCAGCTAGGAAATCAATGAATGCGAGTCTTTCTTAAAGGAAAAAAGAATGCTTCAAGAGCACTGTGTTTAATGTCATACACTTGTGAAAAAGTATTTTCCTCAAACATTATTTTAATTCTCTTTAATTGCTCAAATATTCAAGTCAGAATGGTTTAAAACACTAATTTTCCCAGGCAGGCTTTTACAGATAATTTCTTGGCTTCAAGGCTGTATCTCCAGGAATGGTAACTATGATTCTGGAGACCCTGGAGACCTGTGTAAGTGCCATAGTTCCCAGGTTCTGGAACTGACCCTTTATTATATATGCTAATATCTTACATTAAAAAAGAAACACTTAAATTCATTCTTCGGGGAACAATATTATAAGAACAAGGGAGAACTTGGCTTTTTTCTACCAAGTTAATAGGATATTGCTGGATCACGGGGTGTTCCAGTCATTCTTTCTGTTCCCATGGCAGAAAAAAATTATAAATAGATTAAACTGAGAAAAGATGTCCTTCTTACTCCTTCTTGGAACATTTTGTTTCTTTCTTTTTTATTCTGACATTGTTAGGTTTATTAAGCTCTTTGTATCAGGAGAGGTAGTACACCTTTGAGGTGAAAAGGTAGTGATTAAATGCAAACATCCTACTCATTTCTTGGAAAACTCCAATTGTGTTTGGACATATTACTACAAAATAAACAATCCTACTAAGGGAAATTTCAAATGCAGATCTAGAAAGAATTGGTGCATTGATTTCATAGATGTTACCAAGCAAAATGTCCTCTGCTGAGCAGTTGTTCAGAACTTCTTGGAAAAATTGCCAAAAAACAGGCCTACACATCAAACCCTGTTTTACAGTTAAGAACAGGATTGCTTTTATAGCTGGTATCCTTAAAGCTGACAAAATTAGGGTGGAGATAATTCATTCTGAGTCTGAAACCCTTCACGACACAGTGTGCTAAATGGATTTGTTCTGGATGAGTTTAGAGCCAGAATGTAGGGAAATAGGTTCTGCCTCTTAATATCAGCTTTAGTTTTACAGCATTTTGAGAAGAGGTAAAGAGAGAGTAGCAAGGCATTATAGATCTCATTGTGGTGATCTGATCTTAACAGGGAAATATTTTTTTTGTGTTCAACTATTTTGGAACTGCTGAAAACAAAACAGGGAGTTTTACTCAGTGGGAGTAAGGAAGACTGCATTAGTAGAGATTGCCACTTCAAATCATTCCATTTGTTGATATCACCTTGACATAGATGTTCAAAGAAATTCCTGAAAATGGAAGCTGAGTTTAGCTCCTTGAATATAGACAGCACTTGAATCAAACATCAAAGGATCCCAAAGTTAGGGGTAGGGTATTTAGAGATAAATCTGAAAAGCTATTAAACCACTTATTTACGCAGAGATGAAAGGTTTATGAAGAACTTTAGTGTCATAACCTTGAATTTAAGTGGAATAAGAGAGAAAAAGTATACTATAATAGTGTGTTGTTTGATTTATTATTATTATGCTTTGTTTTGATTTGTTTTGTTTTGTTTTTCCTGCAGAATATTGGATTATTCTATTATTTTAACATAAGCTGAATGACACTAGGTGAAGAGATGGTGATGATTGTCAGACATGATGAAAGTGTTTGTCCACTGCCTGTGTTTGTAGAATGATTGGTAAATAGGAGTAGGCTAAAGGCCATTTTGCCAATTTTCTAACTTCAAACTTGTGATGAGTTTGATATGAGCAAGACGCAAGCTAAAATACCATCACTAAATACTACTATTTTAATGTTATTTCATCATATTAACAGTGTCTTGACACTTCGTGGTTATCTATCACTGTCCCTATTCTTGTTCTGATGGGTTTAGGCCAGCCTGTCCTATTTCATCTCTATGTATAAGGACACTATTTCATTTTAAACCAGGAAGATTTAAATCATAGAAATGTGGGACTGAAAAGGATAGCAGAAGACCACCGCAAATTCCAGTCGACAGACTGAAAGCTTAGTTCAGAAGATCTACAGAAGAATTAATGATGAATTTATTCATGAATAGCAATGGACCAAATACTTTATAAAACTGTATAAAGAATAGGGGAGATAAAGACCATCTTTTATGTGCTAACAGAAAATTTGTAAGGTAAAGTTGCATATTGTACCTCGGCAAAAACGATGAGGGTGGTCTCAACAAATCTGACATATGATGCTCATGGAAATATTTCACTTTAATTTTTGGACTTGTTGCCTGACTGGTGGAGCCAACATCAGCATGAATTTACCAGCCTTACATTGGTGAGAATGTGTAAGAAAGCTGAGAAAATATTCTTCAATGAAGATGAAAAAGTTTGTACACATCCATGACTACTTCTTTGTTTAAATTATAGCTTCTCTTTCCATTTTTAAGAAGCAAATATAATTGTTTCTGTGGAACACTTGCAAATATCTACAGAAAAAAAAACCTGTGTGTCACTCAAACAAGAACATACTATAATCACCTGCTTGTGAAAAAGAACAATGTGTTGTCAAAACATAATTTATTATGTATTTAATGAAAAATATCATTTCAGCTAAAAGAGATTCTCAAAAAATAGCAAAAAAGTTCTTTTGCGTAAACACTTTGTGAGTTTTTTAGCATTTTTGGCTAGCTTTATTGCTGATATAAATTAACTTATATTTCTAAAGACACACTGCAGAACTTCACATAATTTTAAGTAGTCAGATACCACTGGACAATAATCCTATAAGAATCTAGGAAAGTTTGGCAAATCTACTCTGGAATTTCCTTAACCTTCACTACTTATTTTCTGGCTGCAATCATAAAAATTTTTGAATTATGTATCCAATTCTATAACAACTTTGGCTAGTCCTTTTTAAAAAAGCTCAAATACTTCAGAAGGACAAATTTAGTAATAATAATCATTAAACATGGCCATCCTTCATCCAATTAAATTATTACTCCCTTGGAAAAGTCTGAAAAATCAGAAATGGGATATATTTTAAAAAAAGCTTGTAGAAGTAGAATGTTCCTTAATGACGTTAAAATGGAAGAAAATATAAATCACAAATTTCTTTTTGCCCCTAGGAGTTTCTAAAGATTATGATTAGAAACTGAAATGACTTTTTGCCACTCAAGATTCAGAGTTCCATTAAGCAATTCCTTCATGATTGCTTAATTAATAAAATCACATTTATAAGAACAGTGCCATTCCTTAATCCAGCCCAAAAAATCTCATTACTTTTAAAATCAAACTACAGTTTAATTTCAGAAATATTTGCTATAATGTGGCTTAGCCCCTAGTGAGTCAAGTTCAATTGATTATTTTCGATTTCAAAAGGCCCCTGAGCAAGGATCCCTCCTGATAATTTATCAGATGAGGAAATACCTGCAGTCAGCAATTACAGGGAAATATGAAATTCATGAGAAAAGGCAAGTATCAGGTTTGACACCTTCTGGCAATTATTTTTACAAAATAAGAATCTTATAGTTATAAATTTTCATTATACTTGCAAAAACCTAAACCTTAAGTCTTGACCTGAGCTGGCACTCATTAATAAAATTTCCAGTACAATACTATATTTTATTTTTGTCAGGATACAATTCGAAAGGTGGATACACCCCAGAAAGGTGGATTTTATTGAGGCTCACAGTTGCATTTGGCTACATGTTGAATAGTCCACCAAACTGCTTAAAACTATAGAATTTCTCAGTAGATCTTGTGAAACCAGTATTTCATGACAGTTGGGTATTTTTCCAGTATCAGATAGACAGTTTACATGAAAAGACAGTGTTGCATTGATTTTTCACAGGATGTCAAAATTCTTTGAATTTGCAAGCTATTCAGGAAGAAAATAAAATAAGATCTACAGAGTTTTCAAAAAGCTAAGCTATTTATTTTCCTGCAGATCTTCTTTAGTTGTAATTGCTGCTTTACGATGTGTAATGAAAGAAGCTTTGTACCTAGTAAAAATGATTGAAGTTTTTCACAACCATATGCTCAATGGGTGTAAACTCTCAATGCACTATAAAATAAAGAAATAGGAAAAGAAATTCTGCTGCAACTGTTTCTGAGTTATGTTTAGCTTGCAGTAAGGTAGCCAGAAATCACTTTCTCTCTCATACCTTTTAGCACGTACCTGAAATCTGTCAATAATGTGCTTGGTTTTCTGTAATTTTTGTTGTTCTACTACACATTCTTTTCCTAAACCTGTTTCTTAAGCTGGGCATGTGGCAATTCTAGTTAACACGTAGATCACTGAGAGATACTATAGGTTTCACATTTGAACACAATCTGATGATAATTAGATAATATAAACAGGTGTTTGCATCACTTCTGTCTGAGCAGCTTGCTATGCTGAAGGACAGGACAATTGAAAGAGTACCTTTTTGATTAATAGTTGGAATTGCATAATTATTTTTGTAACATGGTGTCTAAATGGGTCATTCAGGATCATTTTTACTGTATTAGAAAGGATTGGTGTCAATAAAGATATACTAAGAAGAGCTAAAAATGTTTCAAAATGTCTAAAACCTCATTTGCAATATGTTAAGACTTTTTAATTATTCTTTTCCATTTTTTAACATCTTACTATTGCGAAACTATTTTATTAATTTTTAATTACTTATTTTGGTTCTAATTTTTAGTTCTGGAGAAACTAAATAGAGAATAAATAGATGACTTTGAAGAGACTTTGGTTTGATTGTGAATTTGTATTTTACTTTGTTTTATTTTAAGTCCTTTAAATAGAAGTATTCAACTTGCCTTGGAAATGGAGATTTTTTATTTTTTTGCTGTTTGTTTGTTTTCCTCAAATATCTCATAAATTTTGAAAGAAAAATATTTTTAAGAGTTAATTGTTAGGCATGACTTTTCCCACAATGATAGTTATCCACCTATGAGCACACAAAGACCTAAAATATTTAGAGAAACTTACAAAAAAAAAAAAAAAAAGGAAATAAATAAAAAAATTAATATTATAATTTAAAAATGAAAATCTGATTATACAATAATTCATTATACTTTCTGTAAACTCTTTCACTGAATTTATAGTTTAGTGCCATGGAATAAATAAAAACCCCAAAGTAACTTTCAGAATGTACAACCTGCAGATTAGAACACCTGAAGAGGTTTCTTTTTTGGAATTATCCCCTGTAATAACATCACCTAGGTGTCTTTGTCTATTATCCTTCTCATTTTCCATCTTGATTTTGATTGCCTTTCCTCTCTTCCACCTCTAAAATTACTACAGAAACTTAAGGTCTTTTTTTATTTGTTCTATTTAAGAACACAGGCAATTTTCCCCTTGTTTCACTTAAGAACAACATCCCTGGTAAAATTAAAAAATATAAAAGTGTAGAATGGTGATACCTCATAGTAAAAGAGTTCAGACATCATATTTATTTAGCCATTTTAATTTCTGAAATATTCAAAGATTATATGGACAGAAACCTGCCCATAGTGTTCTGTTCCTTTGGGCTAGCATATTGCAACAAGCTCTCTTTAGAGCTGTCCTTGAAATCCCTCAAAGATTTTATAGGGTGAGGAGTGATGAGGCATAACTCCTTGAGGGCATGTCACTATAAGAGTTGGAGATATCCATACCCCTCAGGCTTTCCTTGCTGTTCAGAATGACTCAACTTTAATGTAAGAGAAGTAAGGAATTTGCCTTATAGTACTTGGAATCAAGTATCCCAATTCTGGTTTGGTTTTGATATTTTTTTTAATTATACTGTGAACTTTTTTGTAATGGTGATAAAATATTTTCTTTAAATAGATAATCAGAATTCTGTATTGTGTTGAAAACTCAGGCTTTTATTTATTTACCTATTTTACATTGATATTAGGGACAATATTTTTTGCATTCTTCTAGAATGCGTTGTAAAATCATTAGTCTCTGAATCTACATGTTTTACTGTCCAGTACAAGCAGCAGTAACAACAGTGGTGCCTGTGAAAACCTTGACATTTTTCTGAGATGTGACATGGTCCTGCCAGAAAAAGGAAAGTGATATTTTTATAATTGTAGAGGTATATTATTTGCTTTGTAGAGGCCTGGTGGAGATTAACCCTCCTACATCAGAGAGAGAAAAATAGGGTCTCTACCTTGAGGGGCCTTAATACAGGAAATTGAAGTGATGAAAGGAAGTAGGGCAGTAGATTACTAGAGAGATATCGGTAAAGCCAAAGGATGAGTTGGCAGAGGGAAGTTCAACTATTCTCTGTGGGCATGTTCTTTAATACTGGGTTTGTTTGTTTTGTTTTCTGTTTCTATTGTTGAGGCAGTAGCAGTAGAGGTCATGGACCAGGACTCCACTATACCAGGTATTTCACAGCTGGAGAAAAAGGAGCAAATAAAATCATGAAAACAAGGAATACTCATTGGTGTGATGTACAAAGGACCCTGTATGAGTAACAAAACATTTTCGTTGTCAAGAAGAGTCTAAACCAGACTGTGTTTCTCTCATGTTTAAGTATATATGGTGAATTCGAAATGTGTCTCTTAGTACATTTGAAAATAATCCAGATAGTAAGGTTACAATCCTACATAATCAGACTGCTGTTGTTTTGAGGTTGCTAAATGGCAGTTGCCATAATCCCCTAATGAAGGTGTTTCTATCTTTGAAAAAGTTGTATTATAAGGATATATGGATGGTAAAAGGTATGTGGACATCTGAAATATAAGGGCATTTGAGTTCTGATGTTGTCCGGTTAGTGTCAATTAAATTTAAAAATAATTATAAAAATCAGGAGAAGTAAAGAGTTAAACATCTAGGTATGGAAACTTCAGTGATTAGGAAGTAACAGAAACACTACCAAAGACCAAGAGCTTGCAGAACACTGGAAGGATCAGCAGGGCACAGCTTTGGGAAGCTTCAGCCAGAGCTTCACAACTGATAAAATGGAGGAAATACGATCAGCAAGGGTCTCAAGGGTGAGAGCAAACTCACTATGGGGTATTTGAGACGTTTGTAGGATAAGTATTGTTATGGGATGTTTTAAGGGGATTATAAAGAGGGGGACCAAATTGGATGGGGATGAACTAAATGGGGTTTGGCAAAATAGGCAGGAAAGGGGTAAAACTGGCTGGTCCAGTGTAAGCATACTGCTGGTGCTTACTCTGGTCAAGCCAGGAGAAATCCTTTGGGTCTTAAAGTTCCCCACATTTGGCTTTTCTGGATATATATCACCTAAATATTTCACTTAACAGGGTCCTCCCTTTTCTCTGTTATCCCAATGCATTCCTGTTTATGATAAGCAGGCTTAGTGCAGGTAGAGGGTGTTTACTTTCTTCTCTTTGTTTTCTCTCTGATAGGGAAAAAAGTAACCTCATGTTTCTCTTTCCAAATGTAATTGAAGGGTGAGAACCACAAAGAAACTTCATTATAGGGTGGGAAGGTATGACAGTAACATAGAATACATATGGTAATATGTAGAAAGGCAAAATGAATGTTGAGTTTTAACAGCACTATTTGGAGAATTTCAACAAGACATAAGGATTGTGCAAGTTAGTAATTTTCTGTGAGGACATTGTTTTTCTTCCACACCAGTAATAGCAGAACTTTTTAGCTAACTCCAGAGAACTTTGGAAAAATACTCAATGTTGCTGTTCATCAAAATTTAGTGAAAAATCTAAGCAGACAAAAAAAATTCTTTGCTGGGATGAATGTTCTACATTCTGTTCAGTACATCTGGTGAGCAAACCACTATGTACAGTGATACAGTGAGCATAGAGTATGCTTTCTCTTAACCCACACCAATATGTTCGGGATGCTGCAAGAAGTGCTGAGGGTACTATATTTGTGAACACATGTTTTTGAGGACAAAGACAACTAGACTTTATTCAATTTTCTCCATGTAGAACAAAATTATTTTTTAGAGATATAGTTTTCTTGTGTTTTGTATTTTTTTATAGAATATTTAAGTGTGCTATTTACAAGTAGTCTTTTGGATAGTATTATTTAATTATTTTTTATAATTTCTTTCAATCCAGAAATATTTGTGCAATTTTTTTCTGTGTTGTTATGACTACAACTGACATTCTCTAAACAAGTTGTTACACAAGAAATGGGTGTGAAATAAGTATTTTTGAGTTTGCGCACAATTCTGCAGTTACATCAGTCTTTTTTTAATGGTGCCTGATGGAATATTTAATCCACTTACCACATCAAGTAAGCACGTATTGGAGAGAAAGGATATGCCGTTTATTCTGAATGCAATTTCTATATATGTGGATTCAAATATGATGTGGATTTTTTGTTAATTTTTACAATGCTTGTCAGAGAAAAAAGGTTATGTCATCATGGTATTTGTAGAATATCCTCTTTCCCTAAATGACATCTGTCCACAAAAATCACATAATGATTTAAGCAGAAAGCATACTTTAGGATTTTGAAATGTACACAATGACAGATCAGAATTTAAGGTATGGCAGTTCTGTACTTATCCTTGATTCCTACTGACTTCTCTATGAAGAAATTCAAACTAAAAGATGTGAGTAAAGCCTTTGTGATGTGAGATGACATCCAGGCATCTGTCTTAGAGGCATTATATATATTTTCCTTATCTTATTGTAAAATGTGAGAATTATCATGCCCTGATGCTGCATTTTCTGAGGCTGAATGTCCCTCAGTATGGGTCACCCTGTGCTCCAGGCATGCTGAGTTTTCTAATATAACAACCCAGCTGTCTCTGCTGCTGACATCTAGCATACCCTATATCCATACTTTTGATGACTGCTGTTGCTACTCTAAGGTTATGTGGCAGGGAGTATTTTTGGGATCACTGCATATTTATCACTTCTTGCCAGGGACAAGATCCAACAGATGAATACTGGAAAGCACATTTGGGTGTTGTAAGGGAGAGGGGAAACCCTAGAGAATATTAGCAGCCATGAGACCCATCGGTTTGTTAGTCATCAAAGTCTGTTCAGCCATCTAAGTCTTAAGCTCATTTTCAATGCAGCCATAGAAAAGTAAAACACCTTTTGTCCTACCTGTGTCCTCTCTTCTGCAAGCGTGTGGCACTGGAGCCTGGGGGTCCCCTGCAGCCTAAGCTCAGCTTCGAACTACCTACCATCCCTCCTCCTTTCCTGATTATGTGCAGTACTGCCACCTCCCTTTCAACTCCTCAGTCCTTATCCTGAGGCATTTTAGCACACTAACCTTGCAGAAAACTGTGCACTTTCAGGTGTCTTTCCTCCGAGTTAAGCACAAAGAATGAGATCATTTAGAGTCACATCAATACCAGAATTAATCCAACTGGAGAGGGCACAAACTCTGTTAATTCATTCTAAATACATAACGTGTGAGGGGAATAGATTTGTTTTTTTTTTTAATTACCACACAAATTTGAAGTTGTGTCAGTTTTTCAATATCAACATTTTCAGTATACCAAATGTCATTTGGTAAAATATTTGCTTTGTATACTGGGTCAAAAAGTAGGTATTTGGAGACAAGCAGAAAACCATACAGATGAGAAAGATGAGGAGAGAGAGGAGCTTGCCAGGCCATGGTCAGGTGGGCTGCAGGCTATGAGCTGCTCTGCAGCTAAAGCCAGGCTTCGCTAGATTTCTTAGCTGGCTTCAGAGCAAAGGAAAAATGATTAGTTATATACCATGATTGGTATAAAGCAGTAAATTACTTCTGGTAGTCAGACTCCTACTCCCTCCTTCCATTTAGTGCTCATTGCCTGTATCAGCCTCTTCAGATTTCAGCTGAGACTGAATTTGAAGATTAATCTCCTGCTATAGACGGTCTCCCTAGCAAGGAATTAGTTATTTCTAAGAAGTGTGCTTTCTGTACTATGCTTCTGCATACTTTCATAAAGGCTATCAGTTTTTAATGCAGGAAATAAAGGTCAAAAAAGTATGCTCGTTGGTCTTTTGTTTTTCGAAAAAGGGCTCCGTGAAATCCCTTCCCTTGGAAACAATCAATACAGTTTTTATTACTAGGAACTTTAAAATGTCTGTTGATCTGCAAAACAGCACAAGTGATGTAGACAATACTTATATAATTGGTTTTGTTCATACTACAATCACATACTGGTTTAAAATATACTCCCTTACTGTGTTCATTATATCCACTTCTGCAATAGATATTTGCAGTCATTCATCATTGTTCATTATTAGAAAAGCAATGAATAGGAAGCAGCATCATGTATTTTAACAGGCTTACACTGCAGTCCCAAAAGACCAAACGTGTTAATATAGAAGGTATGGTAGAAAGTTCGCATTTGTCCTATTAACTTCCTAACTTCTACAAACTCAATACAGATAAAATAGTATGTCTCCCTTTTCTTTTTTTTTTTTTGTTTGTTCTGTCTTCTTTTCATTTACCTCTGCTTACTTAGTAAGGATCAGAAACAAAACCAGGACTCTTAAAATGGCAATTTGGGCTATGTCTGCTGATAATGTGATTTATTGTTTAATTTTTGCTTCTTTTTATACTAACTTGTTCTCATTTCAAATTAGTTATGAACTTTTATGACTTCTAGATGTATATCTTTTAAAGTATTCTACTTTTTTATAGATTTTTAAAGGAATATTTAATTGTATAAACCCTTAAAGATTCAGATAAATCTCTTGTAAGACATATCCAGTGAGAGTGGCACCTCCATAATTTACAGCTGTATATCACAGTATTCCATAAAATTTTCTTATTAGCAGTTCTGGGCAATATAAAATTGATAAGTTTGATGCTACCAGGTAATGTACTCTTTCCTAAAAGTCATCTTATTCTGATTTACCCTTAAACTAGTCTCTTCATGGAGAGTGTCATGCTCTGGACTTAATAATAAACTTATTGGTGAATCAAAAGCAGTTAATCCATAACCATAATTCGTAGAGAATGTCCATGATTAATTTATTTGTTTAGATTACCCAAGACACCTTGATTACTGTTTGGCAGCAACAAACTGAGTATTCAAGTTTGTGAATCAATGCAGTACTGGATGCAGCAGCAGATATGTCCAGAGGCCCAGGGCACAACTTATTTGCTCCAAATTGATAACCTCTTACTGCACTATTTCTCAAAGGGTTCATTTCCTACAGCAACTATTTCTATCACCTTTCTAATTGCAAACTAGCTTGCCTCAGTGTGTCAGAGTAATAAGGAAAGAGGAGATCCTCATTGGCAAACTGCAAGAGCTTAGTAGGGATTTGAATAAAAAGGCTATGGGTCATGACATCCTCTTAGGGCAGATGTTGCGACTGGTGTTTGATATTCCCAGTCCCACTCTCATGCTAGAAAGGCTTATTTCACTCGTGTTGGTATCTTTGTGAAGAACCAGTTATGAACCATATATCCCTTTAAGGTATTTGTCTGCTCTATATTCATCGATGTAGACATGCAAGATTCCATGGAGAAGGTGGACAACACAGCGTTTGTGCTGTGGGTATAATCACTCTGCATAGTCCAACTAGTAGCAGGCTGCTGCCAAGAAGAATCATTCCACCCCTTTTGCACTTTCCCACAGACAGACAGACACTGTTGTCTCCTCAATAATAATTTAGCCACATGTGAGTAAGTTCAACCAGCAGATTTCTTTGGAAAAAGACCCCTTTAACCCACCCAAAATAAAAACTTTTCAAGTCACCTTAGCTATCACTTAGATATGCTCTCAGGAAAGCAGAGTGAAGAAACTACTGTCCTGCTGCCATCAGCAAAGGGCCAAAGTTCTGCTGCAACTTGTGTAAAGTAAAAATTCAGCCTGAGTTACCCAAACAGAAAGAGATGGAGAATTTATACCTTCACTGTGTAAAGGAATGTATAATTTGCTTGTCAACTATAAGAAATGATCTGGCCTAAGAAGAAATGTGTATTGCTAAGGAAGTCAAAGAAAACTTATTTGGATTCAGATGGATGGTCAGACTATCACCAGAATGAAGGAGAAGTAAACTGATTTTAGAAAAGCAGATGAAATCCCTCTAGACACAGGAGAGGAGTTCAAAATGGAAATTAATTTTAAGCCCAAGTCTGTCTTTCTAAGACAAGATTTCCTTTCAGGGATAATACCTGGATTACAAGGCCCGAGGAAAAATAAAATCTACAGATGCCAAAGTTCACACTTGTTAGATAAAGGGATTTTTTTATTTAATCATAGGGCAAGTAGATTAAATACTGATTACCTCAGCTTTTTCGTAACTGTGTCAGCTATTTTAGATGTTTTGAATACCTTCATTTTTTTTTTTTGCATTTTCTTTAACCTGGCTTGAGATAAGAATGATTTTAAGATAACCCACTAACAATATGTTCCTGACTGGAGACTAAGGGAAAACCAAAAATCGGGCCACTTGACCTCCCTAAGTGCTTAGCTCCCCCATGGTCCCTGAAATATCCAAAAGGGACTTGAGAGGTTTGTGTACAAAATCTCTATGACCCTGATGAGGAGCTTGCATCTCATTGGTCAAGATCAAATAGAAAAGTATCTACCAGGAGACTATCTAACATCGTTAGATAGAGGAAAACATGCCTCAGTTCTTAGGACCATTATATACTAAATCAAAATATCTAGAAACAGCTATTCTACAGTTAAATCAGAAACTGACCATCATTTAAAAATGGATGGGCTGAAGTTTATTTAGCAACTTGCAAAATTTAGCCACAGTAATTATGAATCTAAAGATAATTTGAACAGAAGTCATATATATATCAAATGTTCTCCAGGTAGATAAATAGTTTTGTGTTTTATTTTATTCATATCTGATGCACACAAACTTTTAATAAAGCACTCTACAGTACATTTCTATTATCCTCTCCATGGAAAAAGAAAAGTTATTTTATGTATGAACTGACATTTATCACTGAGAATTTCAAGATAGAAACCACTACACAGCTCTAAGTAGTGATAAAAAGAGAAATGAAGCCCAAGCAGGACTTGTATGTTTAGTCAGCAGTAAGACAGGCTTAAAGAAGGGAACTTTGACTGCACTTTAAACTTTGTGTAACATTCAAAGTACAAAAAAAAAGAAAGGAGAAAAACATGTGTTGCAAGAGCTAAGCCAGTTGAACTGCACAGCTCTCGTTTGCAGGCTGGAAATTCAGCTGTGTCTTTTACTTTGGAAAGTAAAAAAAGAATTTTGCAATAGACAGGGCAAATACTTGCCCCTTTTGTTCTTACTTTTCTTTTTTCCTACACTTTACTCCCTTTTCCCTTCCCTTCTTTCCTTATATTTTAGTGCACTACAGAAAGAAGATGGATATGACGGTGAAAATTTGAAGATGCTGAAAAAATAATTGATTCTTTTAGATTACAAGTTAAAAGAGAGACTTTAGTGTGATACACTTTTGAGATAATAAGAATGCAAATGGTCTGAGAGACTTTAGTGTCCCAGAAAAAGGTTATAGAAAACATGATAAATTTTAAATTAGTAAGTCACTGGGACTCGATACTATGCTTCCAAGAATAAAGGGATATAAGATTACAATAGATAATTTCCTATTTCTAAATTAAATACGCTGTGTATGTACTTAATTGGCACTATATTGTGTGACCTTACTGCCGAGATTTATGATGGTCTATTAGTATTAGAATGTCAAGTTTTACATATCTTTCCTGATGCAAGATTTACAGATGTAGCCTATACAGAACAATAGCATTTAATAAAATGTAACAACAGCTTTTTTGGCTGATTTTCTGTTAAGATTCCTTATAATTCAGTAGTATGTGAGCAAAATGTATTCTGATTCAGCCTTCTTTGCTTTAAACCTTTTAGGAGGTAAGCATTGGTATGGGAAATTGTCCCTTTTAACCCCTTTAAATCTACTGAATTTTTAATTTTTATATTAGAAATCACATGTACTAATCATATAACTCTGCCTAAAGAATGCAAAATTTTAACATGTACGGTGATTACAGTGATTAGAATTCTAACCCAAAATTTCCAAACAAAGATCAGTATTTAAGATGTACCTTATAAGTCTGAGGACTTATAAGTCCTCAACAGTCTTAAGAGCAGGTAGATTGTCAGCATCTTTTAAAAATGGGACATTGCTGCAAATATTGAAGTATAAATCTTTCATAGTAACTTACAGATTTTATATTTTTTTTCTTCTAGAATTAAACACTTTCCTGTCTAGAGTTGAAGATAAATAGGTTGACTAAACTTATTTTCTTGCTGAGCTTTTCCATTTTTCTTTTACTAGTGTATATGTTCCCTATACTTTTGTCCCTACGGCCGAATTTTGGCAAGTTTGGGCTGAAGTATCTATGCTTGTAACTCTGTCTGTGAATTATATAATGTATATCTATCTGGAGCTTCAGTTCCCTTTCCTCGTTTTATGTCATATTCACTTCTTAGCAGTTGGTTGCATGCTGACAGTTGTCACTTATATATTAAAGTACCTTACGATTGACTGTTGCTCTCGCCTTAAAGTGAGTGTTGGATGAAATGGAAAAAGTAGTTGTTCTGCAAACAAATCAAGTTTTTTGTCATAAATTTGACATACATCACAAATTAATAGAGGCAGTTTCTGTAGCAATAATGTAATCCCAGGAAGAACTGCAGCTGTCTATTCAGGTGCATTCAATCTCTCCTTGATGGGAATAATTACCTTCCATCCTTGCTGGATAATTGCCTTTTGATTGAGGTCATCAGAGCAATCAAGACTGAAAGGCAGAAATCATTGCTAGGGTGAAGAAAGAAGGGGGAGGAGGATAGAGACAGAACAGATATTTTAGAAGAGAGTATTAATAAAGAGAATTTACATATAATTTACTGCTTTTTTCTTTGTAGTGATATTTCAAATGAATTGATTATGTGAAATTAGATGGCTGCTAAATATGCTAAAGCCCATGTCTACTCAGTATATTTTCTTCCAAAAGAAAATATACTGTTATTCTGTTTGTCCTTGAACACAGAATTTTTTAATTCCAAGCTTTGAAAATCTTTTCTCTTTCTGGATATCTGTGTCTGTTTATTCATATTTATTTAGTTAGTTAGTTAGGTTTTTTCCCCTGTGTTTGTTAGTTGTTAAACCAATTAATTCAGTAGCTTGGATTTTTGCCCTTAATCCTAGTGTTGGTCAGTGTTGGAAATTGCTTTCACCTGCTTAAAGATTGAACAGCAGTATAGCTTAGAATGCCATTTATTGTTCTAGTATATAACTTTCTAGTTGTTCTTTCAATCTGACATTGTAATGAAGGCAACAATTGTCTAGCCCATTAGCTGACAGTTTTAACATTGTATCCCTTAGTTGTTCTGAAAAGGGGTGTTTTGCTTTAAAAATTATAGGGAAAGATCATAAGGTATTTATCTGCAATATTTTTTTTCCTTTCATAACAATGTTGAAGTAGACAGGGAAGCACTCTGTTGCTTTAAAATATTTTGATATTTTTAATCCTTACTGCAAATATTAATGATTTCTGTACATTAAAAAAAAAATATTTTGCTATCTAACTGTACATGAATAAATTTCTGCCATGGAGAAAAATCGGCAGGGTGATTCATGTTAATTGAGAAGAAACTGTTGCATTATGTGGTATATAAAATATACATATTTTGAAATACAACCTTTGCATTAGTTTTTAAGTAAACCATGATATAGAATACAATACTTTGGCCTGAAGGGATCTTTAAGGATCATCTAGTCCAATTCCCCTTCAATTAGCAGGGATACCTTCAACTAGAGCAGGTTGCTCAGAGCCCCATCCAACCTTCCCTTGAAGTGTCCAGGGATGGGGCATCTGTCAGATCTATGGATATCCTGTTCCAGGGTGTCACCATCCTCATTGCTAAAGATTTTTTTCCTTATATTTAGTCTAAATTTACCCTCTTTTTGTTTAAAACCATTACCCCTTTTCCTATCACAACAGACCCTGCTGAAAAGATCATCCCTGGTCTTACAAACCCCCTTTAAGTACTGGAAAGTCATGAAAAGGTCTCCCCAGAGCCTTCTCTTTTCCATTTTGAACCCAAACTCTCAGCCTTGAGAGCTTTCATAGGAAAGATGCTCCAGCCCTCTGGTCGTTTTTATGGCTCTCCTCTGAACCTGCTCCAGAAGGTCATAGACTTGTCATTCCTGTGCTGAGGACCCCAGAATTGGATGCAGCAGTCCAGGTGGGGTCTCATGAAGGCAAGTAGAGGGACAGAATCACCTCCCTCAATCTGCTGGCCACGTTTTTTTTTGATGAGGCTCAGGATATGATTGACTTTCTGGGCTGCAAGTGCACAATCCCAGGGCATGTCCAGCCTTTCATCCACAAGCATCCCCAAGCCCTTCTCTGCATGACTGCTCTGAATCCTTTCATCGCCTAGCTTGTAATGATACAGGAAGATGCCCCAACCCAAAGCAACAGTTTTCACTTGGCCTTGTTGAACTTCATGAGGTTCCCATGGGTCCACTTCTCGAGCTTGTCTCAGTCTCTCTGGATGGCGTCTCTTCCCTCAGGCATGCCAACTGCACCACTCATCTTTGTGTTTTCAGACTTCCTGAGGATGCATTCAATCCCACTATATCATTGATGAAGATATTAAACAGTACTGGTCTCAATATGGGCCCCTGAGGAACACCACTTTTCACCAATATTCATCTGGACATTGAACCATTGAGCACTACCCTCTGTATGCTGCCGTCCAACCAAGTTCGCATCCGTCAAACAGTGTACCTTCAAATTTGTATCGCTCCAAGTGGGGGACCATGTTGTAGACCTTAGAGAAGACCAGATAGATGATGTTCATAGGTCTTTCCTTGTCCACTGATGTAGTCATTCCAATGTAGGTTACTGGGTTGGTCAGACAGTATTTGCCTTACTTGCCTTCGGTGAAGCTATGCTGGCTGTTTTGAATCACCTACCTATCCTCCATGTGCCTTAGCATTGCTTCTATGAGGATTTGTTCCATGATCTTCCTAGACAGACGTGAGGCTGACCAGTGGGTAGTTCCCAAGGTCCTCCTTTCATACATTTTTAAAAATGAGTACAGTATTTCTCTTTCCAATTTCCAGGTGCTTTGGCTGACTGCAATGACTTTTTGAATATCATGGAAAGTGGCTTGGCAGCTAGATCAGCCAACTCCCTCAGGACTCTGAGATGCATCTCGTCAGGTCCCAGAGACTTATGTATGCTCAGGTGGTCATGAAGCTGATCTTCTCTTATGGTGGGAGGAACTTTGCTCTCCCAGTCCCTGTCTTGCCATCCATCCATTCAAGAGGTGTGGGAAGAGCAATTGCCATTGAAGACTGAGGAACAAAACGTTGTGTATCTCAGACTTCTCCTCGTCTGTAACTACCACTTTGCCAGCCCTGCTTATCATGGGCAGTAGACTTTCTTTGACCTTCCTTTTCTGACTGACATTCCTATAGAAGTTCTTCCTATTCTTTGCATCCTTTGCCATGTTCAGCTTCAGCTGTTCCGTGGCTTGCCTGACCACATTCCTACACAGCTGGGCAGCATCCCTATACTCTTCCCAGGATATCTGTCTTTGCTTCCACAGCCTGTGTATCTCATTCTTGCTCTTTGGTTTGATCAGCAGGTATTGATTCATCCATGCTGATCTCTTGCCTTCCTTGCATGATTATTGCACCTCATGATTGAAAGCTCTATGGAAGGCATCCTCAAAGATCTGCCAGCCCTGGTCTGCACCCATGTCCCTGGGGGGGAGTGAGCAAGTGAAGCATTGTGTCTTGCTCCTTTAAGTAACCCCTTGGCCCTGGGGGCCCCAGGGGTCCTATTGACTAACTCCTTGAAGAGCTGGAATTCTGGTTTCCTAAAATTAGGGGTCCTGACTTTACTCTTCACAAATACAAATGAGAGATTTGTATTCTGTGTAACGTGATGTCTTTATTTCTGACTGCTGTAGAGGAAAACACAAATTCCGATTGTGCTGTTATTTTCTTCATGCATTTAACAGGAGTTTGTCCCACAGACAGTGAATGCTATCCGTTCTTTGGCAAGTAAGTCTCTGGATATTTCAACTGCCATGTAGAACCAAGTCAGATAATTCATGCTCAGGCTGGTAAATTAGTTTTTCAGTGAAGTTTAGAGGTTAGGGTTTTTTGTGCATCAGTGTATTACATCACATTTTGAATAGCAAATAAAACTAAGCAATATGTAATGAGCTTGAATTTATAGTAAATATGGGCACCGTTCAGGGAAATTTTTCTTATATTGTTTTGGTATGAGACTACATGATGAAGTTTTATGAGCTTGTGTAACGGTCTAATAAAGCTATCATGATCCCAGATATGGGGGCAAAAACTGGAATGATTTATTGAACACATAAGTGCTATTAAGGGGTATTGGGGGCTTCCATGCTAATGAGGAGGCAGGGTTATTTCAAACAGGGGTTTCCACAATCTATTAGCATTTCCAGCAACAGGGGTGACACAAGGGAAAAAAGGGATTTACATTTCTCAGATCCAGTGTTTACATTTGGGGGAAAAAGGATTTGATATTTCCAGTAAGCAAGATTATACTGGGGAAGGGTTGTTGCAGTTCGAGGGGTTTCTGGGGGGTCACTGCCAGCCGCTCTGTGAAGGTTTTCAGGGCTGGAATCACCCACCCCACCCCCGCCGCCCGTCCTTCGTGGCAGGGACAGGCGGTGGAGGTACTTAAGCCAGGAGACAGAGACCACGGCAGGGAATCCAGCAGCGAAGAAGACCCTTTATTCAAATTTCCCGCAGCTTATAAGGGCTGCTGGGCCAAAGAGGGGATTGGCCATTTGGCTAGCCAATGCAAGGAGACAATATAATAACTATGGCAACACAGAAACCAATGGTAGACAAGTGAGTTAACAACTTCCAAACCCCAGCAAAGGGTAGTCAGCTTTTCCCAAAATAAGGATTTACACAGGGAGGGAGAAAACAATGGGATAATTGATAGCATCATGCAAAGTCTCTCTACATCCTGCTAGGGGAGATCAGGACAATCCACACAAAATGAATGTCAATGGATCTTGTCTGGTCTTTTAAATGATGTTTTTTTCCCCAGCCCCTGTGGCCCAAGGTTTCCTGTTTAATCCTAGCAGTTCCTTTTCTGTTGGTGTTCGAATTTCAGACTGCAACAAGCCTGTGTCATGGTCCAACCCCAGTCAGAAACCAAGCCCCATGCAGCCACTCGCTAACTCCCTCACCGGTAGGATCAGGGAGAAAATTAGAAGGTTAAAAGTTAGAAAACTCCTAGGTTGAGATAAAGACAGTTTAATAGGGAAAGCAAAAGCTATTCACACAAGCAAAACAAAGAGAGGAATTAATTCACTGCTTCCCATGTGCAGGCAGGTGTTCTGCCATCTCCAGGGGAGTAGGGCCCCATCACATGTAGTGTTTACTTGGGAAGACAAATGCCATCACTCCAAAAGTTCCCCTCTTTATCATTCTTCTTCCCACTTTATATACTGAGCATTATATCATATGGTATGCCGCAATAAAAAAAAAAATATCTCGTTATTATCAACTCTGTGTTCAGCACAAATCTGAAACACAGACCCGCACTAGCCACTGTGAAGAAAATTAATTCTACTCCAGCCAAAACCAGCACAGACTGTTTCAGAGCCATACCATGGAGTTTCAGATGACAAATACAGTGTTTCTGAACCAGTGTTGAATTAATGTGAGCAGGAGATTTACCACTTCCAGTGACTTCTCAGAAATTGTTAACAATTAAAATCTGCTTTTGGGAGAGTCATGAAGAAAAATTTGTGCAGCAGTATTTCCTTTGGTTTTAAATGTTCTTATATAAAATGGATACCTTAAGACTGAAAGGACACAGTATTTCAACTGGTGTCATTAGTGGCTATACATTTGTTGCATTAAGATACTCTATTATTTGTAGTGATTCTATGATGCAACTTTTTCCTCTTCTAGTAGGAAAATTTTTGACTGAGTGATTTCTATTATTCTTATTGAAGAGATTACCTAAAATTTAGAGTCTAAATCTGCAATCCAACATGTTAAACATGTTTGAATATGTGCACTTTTTCACAGAAGAGATTAACAAAAGCTGTCTTAGTACTCATCAGAAAATAGAGTTAAAAGGAACATCACAGAAATGTATTGGTTTGCTGATAATCCTGCTGTATGAAACTAGAATACATATTTTCATTTGCTAATCCTATTTACAGGAGATAAAGTCTCATGCTTCAAAGCATTGGCAACCATGAACTGCTTGGTTTTTGGCACAATAACACTGCTGCCTGAGCAAGTGAAGCATTGTGTCTTGCTCCTTTAAGTAACCCAGTTAAATTGGCTCTGACTACTCCACCTGGGATTATGGAACGGTTCATACTTTCAGGGTAAACACAAAATAATGATGGTGAGAAATTTTCAAGGTACTGCCCAAACTACTGAGAAAAACAGATGCAAATGAGAGAAAGGCTCTTCGAAAAAGCAAGGTCTGGATTTTTTTTGAGATAGATAGAGCAAGGCTGCTGGAGAAGCTATTGGATTTGACAGAAAAACACAGAAGAGACCATGGTGAGTGACAGTAGGAAGAAAAAACTGTTTGGAAGTTAATGGTGTGGAAATAAGGTAGGTTCACCAAAGCTCTGCATGTAACTGAAAGGAAATTGTTGTTGGTAAACACTAACTGTGGCTGAGTGCACAGGATGCACAGTTGGCTGCTATAAGAGGTTTCTTGCTGCTCCTTCAAGACAGTCCCTTTTCATTCAAGTGGATGAGCAACTATTATAAGACCGTTGCAGTATGTACATGGCTCTGTCATGTGCAAGTGGAAAAACTAAAGTCTTTAGAAATATAAAAGGAAAAATTTGTATTGATAGCTGCTTTCACAGGACAGAAGCAAAATTTCTTTATTAGCCTCCTAAGGAAGATATTACTCCATGTCTCACTCCTATTTTTTACCTTGTCTTCAATAGCTGCTTGAGCTTGATTTATTGGTCTCCATCACTCTCTCTTGTTGCTGTTCAGTTTTCTTATTTGAAATTAAAATGTGAGTTCTTTGAAACAGGAATGTGTATGCTTGAACAGTGCCCAGCACCAGAGGCATGATGTTCTCATGGGAGTTCTGCTGGAGTATTAATCAAAGGCTATATAGTTTTTGAGAAGACTTTGACTTAAGGGCCTAAGTATATTGGCAATATGACTGTAAACTGTATTCCTTTTTTTTTAATTTTCTTTTAGATATTTAATTTCTTTTAGATAATTAAAATCTTGAAATCATATGTGTAGAGATGCATTTTTCTTAACTTCTAGAAATGCAGTTTTAATCATGAGGTGAAAATGTATGTGAAAACTGTTTTGTCAGCACTTAATAGTAGAAAGAGATTGAAAATTTCAGACATGAAACTGCCTTACCTCTTCATCTTTCATAGGTTGAGGTGAATTACTTGATAGTCAGTGGCAGAAAATGTTGCTATTCTTTCTCTTGAATGCAGATAAAAAGTAACTAGGTAAAAGGTTTAACAATGGACGTCTTGTTCTGAGTCCTGACTGCTTTTTAATACAAGATGGCTAACCATAACTGATAGTAATAAAATCTCAGGAATATGAAAAGAAATGTTAATGAAAGAGAATTTATATTTTTAAAGTCCTGAGCTTTACAAACTTATAAATATTTAATAAATCTAGGTGGAATACAAATGTGCTCTTGTCTTTAGACTCCTTGTTCAAAGGGTCAGTCAGCTAAAACAAAGAATGAGAATGGAAGATGCAAATTATCATGGGTTTAGGCCTGAACATTTTGTATGAAGGATATTGTTCAATGTACTTGTTTGTAAATCAGTATTTCCTGGTTATGTTAGAACTACTGCATAATCAGTGCAGTTACTGTTATCTCGATAGAATCATTGAACTTTTAAATTCTTTCCACCATCTTCTGAGAAAATATTTATCTTCAGCAAAAGCCTGAAATATGTTCTTTTTGTTCTTATTTTTAGTATGTGGTAAAATTGGATATTAAGAGTAGAGAATATAGGCATGCTGAAAATAACTCAGTTAATGAGAAGTGTAAAAAGATTCATTGTATGTTTGCATAAAATAGGATATATACCAGAGCGCATAACTGAAAAACCTAGATTTTTTTTTTAATTGAACATAAAAAGAATCAAAGATTTATATTTTTAAAGACCAGTCTTGTTCTATTAAACAGAATAAACTATCTCATTGGCTTTTTCTGTTAAGAATTATATTAGGACAGGACTTATTAAGATTTCTCATCCATAACTTTTCTTATCCTAAGGATAATATGCTAAAGAAGTCCATGGCTTGTATGCTTCCTTCTGAGACTACGAAGATGGAAGGTAGGATGGGAAGAGTACTCGAAGCAAATGCCGAAAGAGGGGTTCTAATTTTACCTTAGAATCTAGTATGTTCTTCTGCGTGCTTTGCCTGTTCTTGAACAGAGCCATTGATTAACTACTTCCTTATGTACAGTATAGTGCATCTTAATAAGCTAAATTCTGAAATATAGGCCAAATTTGGAGACTCTACTGTTCATGATACATAATGGTGTTAGGAATTATAATATATATAAGCATCAAATTCTACAGATCAGTATTTTTTTCCATTAGAAGCAGTTGTCAGTAAAAAAAAAATAAATTTGTTGAACTTCTGTTCTTTACTAGAGGTCTTTTTTGTCTTTTAACCAGACATGTAACAATAGAGCCAGAGAGGGCACCACTGGAGTCATAAAAGAAAGAAATCTGCTGTGCTTTCTAGAATACTATTTGGGAAAACACATTTGAACTAACTCTCATGAATCCCAGAAGACTATCTGATGTCAGACGAGGGAAGAAAGTGACCCTGAATATGAGAATCAGCAAGCTTCGTTTATTGATCATTGCTAACAGCTTAATATATGCTTTATAATTAGCTCATACATATTGCAAAAGTTAAGCTCATTATTGGTTCTGGCTTAAGTGTTGATTCTGCCTCTTACTCCCTCCTTATGTTGACACAGGTGGCTCTTAGATGCCTTTTGTTTTGCTAATCACAACGTCCTGTTTACCAGCCAACTAGCACTTACAAAGACACTGTGGCCTTGCTATCTCAGATCTTCTCACGGCCTAGGCAAACCGTGTTCTATAGCTAATTCCCTACAATCTGAAACTTTGAACTCCAGAGGAATAAAAGATGCTATTTAATCTAGCTTGATTAGGGAGGTATTTTATAAACTGTAAACTCTTCAGAACTCTAAATCAGCTTCCCATTGAGATACAGATCTGCAAATGGGTGATGTTCATTAACATCACGCATAGCTGATGCAGAGCTGGCCCCACTCTAATGGGAAGAAGAGCCATCTAACTTTGTATGAAACTAGGTATTGAGATGAAGTTCAACATCCAGATCAAGTTTTTGAGGATTACAAAATGATCAAGAGTCTGTTTCATTTTAATGCCTCCTGTTCTAACGTAACTTCTGGATATTCCTCATTAAACCAGAGTATTGCTGTGCAGGGATTTTATTCTAGCATGGTGGACCATAATCCAGTGGTCCACATCAATTGAAAAATGCTCCTTTGCACAGTGCAATCTGAAAAGCTAGTAACGGTATTTGATTTACTTAGGACCTCCAGTAGTGAACTCTTTTGCTAAGAAGCTAACTCCCTTAATTGAGACAGCTCCTGCAGATTTATCCAAAACCTCAGACAATTCCCTCAGTCAATCTCTATTTCCTCCCATTTGTCTAGCTTGCACACATGTCTACTGTCTTTCAGGCGTGCCTGAAGCCCTGCTAGACATTTAGAAACCAGGGAAACAACACTGATTAGCTGTGTTGAGAAGCAGATGTACACTTAAAAAATAAATTTCTTGGTTTTTTGTTACTCTAGCAGGCTCTTCCCTCCAGAACTATTTCATGAAGAAAGAGTATAGTGAAATTCAAAATCTCCATGGTGCATTCAAGATCATTGAAGCATAATTTTTGCTAACACTGATCTTTAGTCTTGGACAGTGTTTTGATTGTTATGACAGTGTTATGGCACATTGTATTACTATGAATAGTACCAAAGGATGTTGAGGATAAAAAGTTCATTGCTATAAATTCAAGTTAGTTTGTTGGTTTTGTTTTTTTCACCGACTTTCCTTTGCATGTAATAGAAGTCTTTTTCTTCTTTGAGTCTATAACTGTAAATAATTTTTCTTCTTTAGTAAGTTTAAAAAAAATCCTAAATCTAGTATTTGGCAAAACCCAATAATCCATTTCTTCAACAGAAAACACCGTTAGCTTCACTTAGAGTAGTGGTTCAGGATGTTACTGGAGTGAGCTAAAGATCAAGCGTGCTGTGTCATGGAAAATATTCCTCTATACGTTGTCCCTAACACTGACCAAAGAACATGCCTAGAGAAGGACTGGGACAGGAGAGGCAGACATTTTTCACTAAAAGATCCTTGTTGATTTCCCTTGGAACATTTCCAAATATATTGTATTCTTTTTGAGCTAAAGCATTCACTCATGGACTAAATCTTAGGTGTGGGAAAAGCATAGGTTTCTATGAGAGCTTTATGATGTTCTCAGTTCTGTTCTTTACACTGTTTCTATTAGCTAATGTTTGTTTTCCATTTAGATTTCTGAGTACAGAGCAAATATCTTCAGTGGTCTATTTTGGCTACAAGAGCTTGCTCCTGAGTGATAATGTGGCCATCATCTTATGTACCTGGGATTTATTTTGTTCCTGTGCCTCTTTTTATAGTTATATATGGAACAATTTTATCCTAAAAATACAGGAAAAATTTCTGATTCAGATCCTGTCTCTACGGGTGACAAGAGAAGGTAGTGTCTAGGAATCACACAGGAGCCTGTCCATTTCGTGGAGTACTTTTTAGTCCTATGTAATAGTTAATTTCTGTAATCCTTTTGCTTCTGCTTCATCACTATTTCTTTAGAGGTATTAAAACACACATCTGTAAACATACGTTTTAATATCTGTTGCTGGAGATGTTGTCCATTATTTTTTTCTAATTACTGGCTGAACTTGCTGGGCATTTTCAGCTCTGGGGTATACCACTGCTGGCTCTTTTCCCCAGTGAGAATTGACTTGACTTTCATAACTTTTAATGGGATTTCAGTGTGAAAAATGAACCTTCTGCCTAATCCTGTCAAAATTTAGATTCTTGAATAGCCTCAGTTTTCACGTAGCCCAATAGACTGAAGGTTAAGTAATACTTTATTTGTTAATATATTTAAAGAAACCCCCAGAATTATTTTACTTAGGTTCTAAAAAATCTTTGGAATAAAAGCAACATTGCATGAAGAATGAAATTAGAAAAAGTAAATCTTCATCACAAGAAAATACTCTGGAATAAATACTCACATTATTTTAAGCCCATGACAGGTAAGAAGGCAATGACTGCCTGCCAGTGGTATCACTAAGAATAAGTTTTGTCATATAAGTTTTGTCATATTTTGTCAAATCTTACTGTAGATTTTATAATCTTATACAGAATGGTTAAGTGTGCCCACGGATAAAGAGGGAGGATATAGTACAGATTTTGGTTTTCTGCTTCAGTTTGTACTTTCTAAAGGAATCTAAAAAAGATCTACATGGGACTAAGTGGTGAATGCAAAAACAGCTAGAAAACTATACTCAAAGAGCAGCTGCCAGCTATTAGTAATTATGTAGGAAGAGTGCATTAAGCCTATATTGTTATTATTTATATATTGTTATAAAATGCTTATTCTAGGCCTATTTCTAGTTGCTGCTTTCATTAAGAATCTAATGATGGAACAGAGAACTCCATATTATATTGCAGATCACACCTATCTCACTGAGACTGAAGCATATTGGAAGATACAGAATTTGAAATTATCCTGACAAACTGGAGAAATCAACTAGGGGAGAAAAAGATATAAATCAACATGTATAAACTCAAAATACTATTTTACCTAGGAACAATTAATTGACAAGTTTGAGAGCAACTACTTTGGTAAGGGCTGCCTAGAAAGAGCTGATGAGATCAGAAGATGAAAATGAAGCATAAAAGCCATGTTACTGCCCAGACAGGACTATCTTGAAATGTACAACCAGGTTTAGGACAGGGAAAGCATACAGTAAACCACTTAAGATAATTTTTATGGTAAACTCTACTATAGTAGCTCTCAGTTGAAGAAA
The DNA here is from genome assembly GCF_001604755.1 of Lepidothrix coronata. Lineage (NCBI taxonomy): Eukaryota > Metazoa > Chordata > Aves > Passeriformes > Pipridae > Lepidothrix > Lepidothrix coronata. The sequence continues at coordinate 3,576,940 of NW_016690233.1, read as the reverse complement.
AACCTAATGCTCCACGTGTGACTGATTAAGAAAGATGTGTAGCTATAGTGAGTCCAGAGAAAAGCAAAGAGAGCAATCAGAGGCTATTGAGTTTATCTGTGAAAACAAATTATCCTACTTAAGGCTGTTTACCTTGAAGAAGATAGAACTCATATGGGACACAAAAACCTTCTAAAACGTAAAAAGCTATAGCACAGAAAAGTAAACACCATCTTTTTGGATATGCAAAGTGGATGAGATGAGAAGTTGCAGGTCCAATTCCAGAGATAAAGATGTAGATAGTTCAATATGGAACTGTCTAATCGTAGATTGAACAAATTGCAAAATGCAGTTGCAAAGTTTCTGTTACCAATGGCAGAGATAACAACAGATAGGACAAATTATGGAGGTGCAATAGATGCTGTATTGAGGCAGGTTCTAGGGATTCACTCAGCTTTTCGATACTTTGATGAGAATCTTTAGATTTTAACACAAGGTAAATAGATATTAATAGTGAATAGATATTAATAGACAGATGAGAGAACTGAACAAGAAATACCGAATAGCTTTCCTGAGGACAAATGATGTATTTAAACTGTGAGAAATTTTGCAATTTTCTCTCTCTTAGTTGAAGTTTAGACAACTTAAAACCATTTGTTCTCTCAGATAGAAGACAATGGAATAGAAATGTGTGTAATATTTCTGATAATCTTGCTGTCTCACTGTGACAGCTACAAATCAGCTTAGATGTTGGGTAATTACTTCTTAAGATTATTTCTCTTATTAAACAGCAATTCAGGTTGAGGTTGAAAAACTACTTAATGTACCAAGAATGAAAATGAACCTACTTAAGGATGAGAAATGATCTATGACAATTGGTACAGAATGACTGCAGCAGTAATGGTCTTGGAATAGTGCTAAAAAACCCCAGACTGCATCAGGAATCATGCTGGGTCTTAGGTGTTTGTTCTGTACACAGACTTTTTGCCATATAGAAATGAATTAGCCAAAGAGTGCCTTTGTTGCAGTAACCTGAAGTCTCCTTTCAACTATTTTAAGTACCTTGATGGATTTTCTGGTGATGTGGAGACCTTTAACTTGCCAATACAACCTTTTCTTATTTAGGATGATAGAGATTATAAGTGTGGCAGACAAATATATGTTTTTATGAAATATTAGTATTGTTTATTAACCTGCTTTTCTTTGGTCTTGCTTTTGGTTTGTTTGTTTTTAATCATGTAACACCATAGCTTTCAAGTTAATATAGTTTCTAGAGATATAAAAGTTAATGAAGTGTTATTTTATATGAAAAGCATGTATTTCTGCATCTAAATAATTGAAATTGTTTTGTTTTGCTTTTTAGGGCTTAATCCTCTATTTCACTAATGTCAATCTTACATTCAATGGATCATACACTATGACCTTTTTTCCCCTGTATTTGCATAATTTTTAATCTTTAACCTGAATTTAGGAGTAGCAGTGTTCTTTATCTAGATTTCAACACGCCTAGTGAAGCAATTTTATTTGCATTCTTTTTGTTAAAAGTGTCATTTTTATCTATAAAGAATATAAATCTGAATCTTTGGAGAATTTTTATTTTTTTGTGACTTTTACAATTTTCAGTCTGTATTTTTTTAAAAATAGATTATTATAAAACTAACAGGGTCATACAAACATTCCTGGATCTTTAATTTTTAATGTTTTAGAACCATTTCCCTGGATTGTTATTTTTAATTTAAAGGTATATAAAATAAAAAATGGGGTGAAAAATTACAAAATTAAATATTTAATGTAGTTTTAAATATATTGTTCAGTTACCACTCAGAACTCTTATGTTTGTAGTTGCTAACTATGAACTGTGTGTTATTAGTGATTTAATGTGAAACAGCTTTTTCTCATTTTTTATTTTATCTTCATTTCAGTAATTGCATCACTTTGACTCAGACTACTAGTGCAAAATAATATTGCTATGATTTATACTTAAACTGGGGAATATTTTTACAACTTTCTAAGAAACTATATTGATCTTGTTCTCTGCTGTCTTATTTCTGGCAAAGTTTAACTTGCAACAGATGAGTAGGTCTGTCTGTTGGCATCCATATGTCAGTCTTATTTTAAAGTCAGAAGTGAGCATTCTGTACTAATCTGTTCACTTAAACCCAAAAAAGTTACTGACAGTGTTCTGAGCCAGCCAATTCCTTGAGCACAGTAAATCTAAAGAGTACCCAACACAGTAAATCCATTATATAATAAGGATTTGTACTTGCCTTAGATTATATTTTCGTAGGGCAAAGATCCTATAAAGGATGCATTTCTGTAATAAGATTTATTTATCTAATGTCTTGCTGCTAAGGTGATCATAGAATTTGTCACTGTCATCTTCATTTTTTTTAAAGTTTTTTATACCGATATATTTTATTTTTGTTAATATCTGTTCCGAAGCCCTAATCTTCTGAAGCAAGTAGTTGCAATTTCAGTTATATGATACAAAATCTAAATATTGGATATGCTTAGACTGAGCTGAGTCAGAAATGAGTCAAGATTGTTTTTTGTTGTTTTTTAATAATAATAATAATTCTTTATTTGTCTAAAAAGTGCAAAACTTGCACTTGTTTCAGTGCTCTGATGTTTATAGTTGGATCTCTGCTGGTTTAAAATCCACAAACTACTGTAAATCGAACAGGAAAGCAGTTTTTTTTAGTATTGGCTAGTAAAAACCGGAAGGATCTGAAACTCATTTTAAGACAGTGGAAGCTCTCATGGACTATTTATATTCTAGCTTTTGTGAACGACAGTCGAAAGTCCAGTTGTACTTTGAACATCGGGGACAATTGACTTTCAAGTTCCTAATATTATCCAGTTTCAGGAAAGAGAGAACACTCAGGAAATAGTGAAGAGAAGAGAATCATAGAAGGGCTTGTGTTGGAAGGGACCTTAAAGATCATTTATTTCCAACCCTTTGCCATGGGCAGTAAACCTTCCACTGGACAAGGTTGCTCATAGCTCCATCCAGTTTGACCTTGAGCATTTCCAGAGATGGGGCATCCACAGTTGATCTGGGCAAACCATTACCATGCCTTACCACCCTCACATTGAAGAATTTCTTCCTAATGTCTGATCTAAATCTACTCTCAGTTTAAAGCCATTCCCTCTTGTCCTATCCCTACATATGTTTGTAAATAGTTTCTTTCTTGTAGCTCCCTTCAGGTGCTGAAAGGTCACAATTAGATCACCCTGAAACCTTTTCTTTTCCAGGCTGAACAAACCCACTTCTCTCAGCCTTTTTTCATAGCAGAATTGATCCTTCCCTCTAATCACCTTGGTGGCCCTTCTCAGGACTCACTCCAACATTTTGATAATCTTCCTTATAAATTTAGAGCTCAGCTCTTGGAAAATAAAGAGGAAATTATCTGTATTAGTAGTACACTGATTGGTTGTGGGCTACATGTATGATGTGACTAGTATGATTTTATGTAGTAAGCAAAATATTTTCAGTAGCAATGATGAAATGTTAATGCAGTATTGTCAGATACTGTTACAATGTTGTGTGGAATACTGTGTGTGAGTGGGTGTTTATGTTCAGGAAAGTAAGAGGTACAAAGAGCACTTACCAGAGAAAGAAATACTTAAGAGTATCTCAAAAAAAAAGAAAGTAAAAGAACCCGCCAAAACCAGCCAACCAACTGAAAAGAAATAAAAAAGGGTATATGCTGTAAAACAACAAATGAGCTGTAATAGTCCTTAGCCATTAAGGAATGGCAAGACTTTCCAAAAAGAAAAGTTTGAAAAAAAACATTGTATTTGAGAATTAGGCCTGTAAAGTTCAGGAAAATAATACTATCATTTGATTCTCCATAATTTTGGGGGATTTAACTAGAATTCCTTTTCAGTCTCACACATCATGCTTTCTACACAGAAGGTATAATTAACTCAGTGAAAATGAAAATTAAATTGAAATTACTTTCTTAAGAACTATTTAAGGAACATCGTAAGGTAGGTAATAAAGCGGTTCCAAAAAGAATAAAAATCTTCTAAGAAAAGGTACCTGCTAAAGTCTTTAAATAATCTGATGAAGACAAAATTAATTCAGAAAGCATAAATTAACCTAAACTTATGAATATTGAACTATTGTATTTGATGTAGCAGACATGTGTTTAAATATAAAATGTTTGTATTTAATCTTAAATGTAAATATTAAAAATGCATTTTACATATTAGAGTTATCTTCGGTGGTTAAAAGGAAAAATAATATTATATTAACAGAATTGTTGGAATTTGTTCTATCTGAAACATTTTCTGTTGTGATTCTAAGCATGAACTTCAAGAGAGTTAGAATGACACATTTAATTTACCATTGTGACAAAGATCCTCTCTTAAAAATGAAGTCAGTTGCTATTCTTAAAATTGTCTGTATTAAGTCTGCCCTTTTACGAATTTCTAAGGAGGAATACGGAGAAAACTGGAGGACCAACAGAATATTTGAATATTCTGATGAAAGATGATTTGTTTGTTTGTTGCTTTCATAATGCTTATGGAATGCATGGAAATTGTTTTAATTCTGTAGCCTCGGCATTACATCAATATTAGGGAAAATTACATGGTGAATGCCTAAATTGACAAATCATGGAACTGGTTATCAATATTACATTATTGAAAACTTAGTGCATAAATACATATGCAGGAACGTGTTGTGCATTTCAAAAGTGGTGTCAGAATAGATACTGTCTATAAGCACACAATGTTTTCCATGGGAAATATCTTTTGGGAAAGAAAATGAAATAATTTCTCAAATTCCGAAGAGACTTTTGTTTTAGGCTTTTCTTTTCAGATGTACTAACACATTGGTCTGTATCTTGGTCATCCAGAAAACAGTGTACATTCTTTGCCATCTTTTCTAAGCAGATTAAAAAATTATTTCCTTTCTTTCTCCTTATCAGTGCTGGCCACCCCTATAATACCAAATGCTTTGTGTTTTGATGCGCATCCTCTAGTGAATCTTGCAAGACTGATGTGACACATCTCTCTCCAGCTCTCCTGCCTTTTCTGTAGCACAGTTTACTGCCTCTGTGGAGGAGGTGAGGAAAAGGGAACATGTTCTAGAATTTTCAGTTTGCATTTTGATGCATTAAATTAAACTGGTAGTGAAAAGATGAGGTTTGTGTGGTTTTACTAGAACAGAATATGCAGTTCTCACTTATAAGGCTGAAAGCTTCTAGTATTAGGCGGGACATTTACTTTAGGGCAGTAATATGCTTAACTCCCTCTACAAGAGGACATTGACCAAGGTTCTTTGATTTTGCCCTACATCCTTTCTTCTACATTTGTATAGGTTCTGCATCTTGGCTAAGCTTGACAGGCTGTGATGGTACTTCTACCATTGAAATAGAACTTCATCGTTCAAGGAAGATGTCAAGCATAATCCTCCATCCTCCTAAGTCATGTTTCCCTCCTACCAAGCTATTTTAAGCTTTAGCCTATTTACTTAGGTTTTCAATTTCAGAAGTGCCAAAGATGGCATCATAATGAAAAATCCATTGCATGAAATCATGAAAAATTTTGTGCCGACTTCCAAGTATGTGGAATCTGCACACTTATTTTATTGGATTCCACAGTTCATTTGAAGTGATGATGCATGTCATTGATAGACCTTTAATTTCCCACAAGCCTCTAAGAAAATGCTATCCCAGCAGCATTTTTGCTTAGAATATGCCTTTTGAATTCCAGCTATAAAGCTAAAGTATTCTGAGCAGCAGATGCCATTTATATTTACTTTGTGAAAATTATTTTGCTACAGTTGCTGGTCATTTGCAGGTTTTATAACACTATGGAAGCATGATGAGACTATCTTCATGTTGATCAAAGTGCTGAGATTAGGAAGTACTAACATTTCTAAGTGTCCTATCATCATAGATTTCACTATAAGAGAAAAACTTCTGTTGGCAGAGGTAATGACTTTTTGCTATGACATCAGTGTGAGGATATGTAATAATTCAATTTTTCTTCCATAGTCTGTGTTAACTTTATGTAAAATATATTCAGAACTAGGGAAAAAAGGTACTATTAGTCTAATATTTATGAGTCAGTCTCTTTTTTGGTGAACTCTATATGTTAGAAAGACAAAATAGGTCATATCCAAGTAAGACTTACTTTTTCTTGGCAATACCATTAGATAAATCATTTGGTACTAGTAAAAGCACTTAACCCCCAAAATAAGAATAAAGTTAGGATAGCTTTAATTATCATCAACCTATTTTCAAAGTTTTAAATGAAACCATCTGTGAAATATTATGCTCACAGTCCATTGAGCTAAGTTTTGTGTAAGTAGTGTAAGCTTAGAACAACTGAAGGTTGAACACTTGCCATGACTCTTAGTTAATGCTTTTGCATTTCACCACCACGTTCTCTCTCTCTCTCTCACACACACACACATCTGCACATGCATAAACATACACACACAGATTTATAGTCTCTGGTTCATACATCGTGTTTTACCCATCAGAAGGAACTGCTGTGTCTCTCCTTCATGACTATAGCTGTAGTATTGACTAAAACTTATAGAACAAAAATGAAATGCAGAGATTAAGCAGGACATTCACTTTAGAGCAGTAATATGCTTAATTGCCCCTACAAGAGGACATTGGTCAGGGTTCTTTGATTTTGCCCTACATTATAATAAAAATATAGTGTTCAAATTTTATCTCAATATCAAATATTGACAGATGTTGAAAGAGAAACAAAATATTTTAAGTTATTTGAAAGACTTTAAGAACAGACTTTATTATCACATCATACTTTAAACTACAGAGGAGCTGCTCTTGTACAGAAAAAAAAATAATGATATTTAAAATGTCTGCTGCAATGTGAGATCTTGCTGTTGTTTACAAGTAAGATTACTGGTCAAGAGTCAAGAGACTTCAACTACATGCTTACTTCCAATAGACTTCTTATTCCTTGATATTGACTTTCTTTTCTGGGAGTTTATGAAATGTGGTGGCACAGATTTTTGTAGCAGAAAAATTCAGCCTTGAATATTTTTGTATATGGTTACAGGAGAAGTTTGTTTGGGGTTTTTATTTTTTGTAATTAAATGCAAATTTTTAGAATGGATATAAAAAATTAGTTTTAAACTATTAAAATCTTTTTTGGTCTACCAATAACATAAGGTTCACAGTGGTAAAATTGCTACATGGAAATGGCATGCAAATTAGACAAATTCATGTCATAAAATATAGTTATCGGTTATGGTTAGTAAATTATGACCGTAGGCAGAACAGATGACTCAACAGTTCATTAAGAAAGATAGTAATCAGAAAGCAAGATGTTTTAATAACCAAAATATCTGATGTTCTAGACAACTAGTCTTAATATACCAAGGAGGAGAGAGAAAAATCAGAGTTTGTTGAAATTAATTTCTATTCAACACTCTTGTAAAAGTTACTACTACAAAAGATTCATTTGGTACACAGGCAGCTATTGGAAAACTTAAATTTATTTGATTTATTTTTTTTGTGGAGAGAAATAACTGTATATATTCGTACTGCTAGCACTTAGCAGTACTCAAGATAATACATAGTGTAAATCAGAATAATCAAATAATTTCATTCAGAAAGTTGAGAATAAGACAAGACACAGAGATTGGTGGAGGCAGACAACCATTCCTAGCAGGAGGAATGGATGAGTCCTTTCAGCCTCATCAAAAATCTAACTGTTGTCATGTTTTCAGTAATCATGGTTGTTTAAGAAGTTTGAGGAGCATTTTGGAAAAAAAAAAAAAAAGGGTACAGATTAGGTGTCTATCTGTCAGTCATTTGTCCTAAGAATGAGACACAACATGACATAAGGCAACAGGCATTATTATCTGCTAGTTAAAATTGTGAGTCACAGATTTTCTCCCATACTTGGCACTGGTGAGGCCACACCTTGAATCCTGTGTTCACTTTTGGTCTCCACACTACAGGAAGGACATTGAGATGCTGGAGCGTGTCCAGAGAAGGGCGACAGAGACGGAGAAGGGTCTGGATTACATGTCTTATGAGGAGCAGCTGAGGGAGCTGGGGGTGTTTAGTCTGGAGAAAAGGAGGCTGAGGGAGGAATTTATCACTCCCTACAACTACCTGAAAGGAGGTTGTAGGGAGGTGGGTGTTGGTCTCTTTTCCCATGTAACACGTGACAGCACAAGACGAAGTGGACTCAAATTGTGCCGGGGTGGTTTAAATTAGATATTAGGAAAAATTTCTTCACTGTGAGGGTGTTTAGGCATTGGAATAGGCTGACCAGGGATGTGGTAAAGTCATCATCCCTGGAACTGTTAAAAAAATGTGTGGATGTGGCAGAAGGGGACATGGTTTAATGGTGAACATAGTGGTCCTAGATTAATGATTGGACCTGATGATCATCTTTTCTAACCTAAAATATTATATAATTCCATGATCGTACTGTGAATCAGGAGTGGATATATTTTCAGTATTGAGACATGACGCATGGAATAAAGGTCACTTGATTTCCGTAATTAAAAGAGGGAGACACAGAAAGGAATAAAAATGCAACTTCAAACTTGAAAAAGAAAAGAAAATTTAATTCCAATAATATTACCTAGTCCTTCAAAAAAAAAAAAAAGTTAGTATAGGAATAGCTACACCTTGTCGTTTTCAGAAAATAAGCTTCAGGTCCTTTTTGAGACACTTGCTGTACACAGAGCAGATGTTTTTCTTGATTTTGCCATATTACCTTCAGTTCTGCTTCTATAATTGCTCATTTAGAAACTGACATTCCATATGAGTAAGTGAAGTTGAACTTTTAAAGCAGGCATTATTTTACAGTTTTAATCACTAAATCTCATCTCATTTTGTCAGCTTAAAATTAGATTATAAAAATGGGTTTTGTCTAAAATTTAGTTTTAAATCAATATACAAACAGCAGCTGATATATTTACAGATGTTCTGTTTCTCATTAAACCTTTTAGTCTAGTAGTAACACTGAACACAAAAAAACCTAATGGAGAACTTGTGATCTTTCCACAGAACTTTAAGATAAGTATTGTAAAGCCTTGGTTTTTTTAGCATGGGCTTCTCAGTACTTTGCACCAAGTCTTTCTCATTTTTTTCTAGAGACTCTAAAGCTGTATCCTAGTCTGAATCTGTCTAGGAATCTGTCTATAAATCTCTCTATAAATCTGAATCAGATTTGAAAGATGAGCTTGAGAGAAATCACAAAATTTAGGGCTATTTCTGATTTCTTTCCTTTTTTTTTTTTTTAATAAATAATTCCCTCCAATCCTTCCAATTTCATAAAATCATCCAGGTTGGAAAAGACCTCTGAGATCAACAAGTCCAACCCTTGGCCCCCTACTGCCATGGTTACTAGACCATGGTACTAAGTGCCACATCCAGTCTCATCTTAAAAATCTCCAGAATCCACCACTTCCCTGGGCAGCCCATTCCAATGCCTGATTAACTTCTCTGTAAAGAATTTCTTCCTAATATCTAACGTAACCTCCCCTGGCAGAGCTCAAAACCATGCCCTCTTGTCTTACTGATAGCTGCCTGGGACAAGAGACCAAGCCCCACCTGGCTACAACCTCCTTTCAGGGAGTTGTAGAGAGTGATGAGGTCTCCCCTGAGCCTCCTCTTCTCCAGGCTTAACAACCCCAGCTCCCTCAGCTTCTCCTCATAGGACTTGTGCTCCAGTCCCTTCACCAGCCTAGTTGCTCTTCTCTGGACCTGCTCCAGCACCTCAATATCCTTCCTGAACTGAGGGGCCCAGAACTGGACACAGTACTCCAGGTGTGACCTCACCAGCTCCGAGTACAGGGGAAGAATCACTTCCTTGGACCTGCTGGCCACACTGTTCCTGATCCAGGCCAGATTGCCATTGGCCTTCTTGGCCACCTGGGCACACTGCTGGCTCCTGTTCAGCTTCTTGTCAATCCAAACTCCCAGGTCTCTTTCTGCCTGGCTGCTCTCCAGCCACTCTGTGCCAGCCTGTAGCGCTGCCGGGGGTTGTTGTGGCCAAAGTGCAGGACCTGACACTTGGCCTTGTTGAACCTCATCCCGTTGGAACCAACCCAACTCTCCAACCTGTCCAGGTCCATCTGCAGAGCCCTCCTGCCTTCCAGCTGATCAACAGTCCCCCCCAACTTAGTGTCATCTGCAAATTTGCTAACGGTGGACTCAATCCCCTCATCTAAATCATCAATAAAGATATTAAACAGAACTGGGCCCAACACTGATCCCTGGGGGACACCACTAGTGACCGGCCACCAACTGGACTCAGCACAGTTCACCACCACTCTCTGGGCCCAGCCCTCCAGCCAGTTCCTGACCCAGCACAGGATGCCCCTGTCCAAGCTGTGGGCTGCCAGCTTTTTCAGGAGTATGCTATGGAAGATGATGTCAAAGGCTTTGCTGGAGTCCAGGTAGGCTACATCCATAGCCTTCCCCTCATCCATGTATTCTATTGTTAACATCTTGGATTTAACTGAAAATAGGTAGTCTTTCATTCAGTGCATACCGCAAGCTTTATGTTAGTTTACAGATTCATAAAAATGAAAGGATTAGGCTAATAATATCATTGGATACTGCAGTTATGCTATTTTAATAACAAGACTTTTCCTTTCATATCAGCTGAAGCCTCCATCATCTTTAGAAAGGAAAGGACTAGCCCCTGCTGTGTGCTGTCTTTAGACTGACCACAGGGTACATCTTCACTTTAGTGGAAAATTTCCCTTTTTATTAGTACTTCTAGTTATTTTATAATTGCATCAATGACAAGATGTCTGATTTTTAAATAAGGTTAATGAGGTTTTTTCTTTCAAGGATATATGTGGATGACATTTTAATGTCTTTTACTAGCCTTCACAACTCTAAGCAAGTACTTTTTTCATCCATGTTTGGTAGGTGTCTATCTTAGTAATATTTCCCAAAGCAGAAGAAATACTCTGAAGCCTCATCTTTGTGGCTTCACTCTGATGGAGGGTTTCCCTGTTTATCTATCCTGACAGCCTGTCAACCACATAAAATTCCTAGAGTGACCCACCAGTGGTTTTATTCTGTCCTTCAGGACCAGCACTCCTGGTCCTTGTCAGACTAGTCTGAGTGAAATTTAATTGGGAAGTAACATTCTCTTTATTCTAACAAGATATAAACTGGAAACGCATTACTAATACTGAGAAGAGATGCAAGGAATTGAAATTATTCAGGAAGTATTTGTTTTAGAACTACTAGCAGTGTTTATTGCCAACAGACTTGATAACAAACATTGTCTTCTCGGCAGTCTCCTCCCCTCATTGCCAGTCACTGTTATTCCCATTTAGTGACACTACTCACCAGGGGGTTCCTAAAATTCTCGGCCTTCATAATTAATCAAATCAAATTATCATCTTGGAAGAACTTGCTAATGAAATACTGTCAGTGACAATATTGACTTTGGATATGCAAAAGTACATTATGAACCTTGTCTCAAGGCATCCACAAACAGTTTTGGCAACTTTTTGATGAGTATACTAGTGCCAATGAATGCCACTGCATAAGTGGAAGTAGGTATATTTTCCATAAAGTATGACTCCTCAGAAAAGTATAACATCTCAGAAAGCAAATATTTTTGCTGTAATAAGGAACATGGCATATTAATTATTGCCACTTGGAGATTAAATTTGAAAAATGGTAAGGGGAATATTTGTAGGCTTGATGTGTCTGGATATCAGCTGACTATGACACAGCAAAGCTGAGGAAACCTTTTTATGTAAGAGAATAAGAGATGATATTTTAGCATAATAGAAGGTACATTGAGACAAGGATTAGAGAAAAAGATATGAGAAAGACTGTAGAAGAAAAAATGTCAAAATAAAGGGGAACTGGAAGTAACAGAGAAGGTTGAAAGAAAATTAGGGAGAGACTGGGAAAAGCAAAATGTGAATTGTTCTGAACTGTAGTGTCAAGTTTTCTCATCTCACTGGTTTATGGCACCATGTAGATGTCCAATATCTGCTATCCTTTGTCTGAGTTGTCTTCATTCTTTCACCAGGATTTTTCACACATTTGCAGATGGAGATAGTGTGATGAGGCTCTTGGATGGATTTGGCCCCCATGCAGACAACTCCTTGGCTGTTACCATATGATCCAGTGTACAAATTTATTCTTGTCTACTTAACTTTACCATGAAAAAGTATGCCTTGTAAAGTAGCATTCCAGAATGGTAGACAGGAAGAGCTGTAGTTTTTGAGTAAGGATGGTTGAGGGACAGATATCCATAGAAAACATGTTTGTCACCTTGTGAGCTGGCAAAAGCTCAGTAAAGCTCTGAGGATAGGAAGAAGTATGCTATCAACTACAAAATCTCACAGCAGGAGTAAGAATCCCCTTTACACACTAGGCTCACCTTCTCTTCTGCTGATTTCTAAGTGTGGGTCACACAACCTTCTGTCTCTACAAAGGGAGAATATAGTGATCCATTGCATGGAAGTCAGGGCAAAAGGAAAAACTAAGATCAGTGGGTCACAGGATAGACCCTTTGAGAATAACTAAGCTTTGCATGAGTCTGAAACAGATAGGAAAAACAAGACTTGAAGCCAGAAATCAAAGCAGTAAATGAGACTGGGTAGCAAGCCAGTGCCAATCTTGTTAAAATAAAAATATTTATGCTTTTATAAGAAAATGAATGAACTAAAAATTGTGCATAAGAAAGGGTCTATAAGGACAATAAGAAAACTTTTTTATCTTCAAGATATTTACTGTTTTTAATAGTATAAAGTAATTGCATTTCTTCACAAAAACAAAGAAAAACAAAGGCGAAAAAAACAACACAAAACAAATAAAAAACCACCCCCAATTATCTCTATCCAAAGATCTTCCAATATCCAGTTATTCATAGCACAAAAACTTTGTCAGTTGGACTAAATTTGAATACAAACTGACATGGTTTAGTTTTTAAAAAAGGTAATATAACGAAACTGACTGCATTTTCACAAAGAGTAGTTACCTATAATTTTACGAAAGAAACATGCTAAAAAGTACAGCACTGGAAGTTTTCATTTTTGCAGTAGTACAATGTGAAATTCATGTTCTACAACATCAAATGTTAGAAGGTATATAACAAAACGGTTTTTTGTAAGACACGCTGGAAAAAAAGAACTCATATTGCACCTTTGCTTTTGAGAAAAGTTGTAAATATATAAAAAAACAAATTATAGAAATATTTGGATTGGTATTGGAAATTCATAAAAACAATATCATTGGAAATTCATAAAAACCTGTCCTTAGACAGGTCCATTTTAGCTATATAATTTGAGAGAGGAGAAGAAAAGCAGAATGATCTGTAGTGGAAGAACAGACTCCCTACTGTAATGCCTATGTGGGGCTTATAGGATTTAAACAACAATCTAGGTGCTTACATTCAAGAGCAGGTCAGAAAGCTTATTTGAAATGAAAAGGCATCACATACTGGACTTTTATGTTCCTTTAGCATTTATCTTTGAGTTTCTATAGAAAATGATTTAAGAAATTATTGTTGTGACCCAAAAAATTGCCAATGACCTATGCTATGTATGCATCAAACTTTCCAAAGCTCATGGCCACAATCCTTTTCCAAACAACTTTTCAGACCATAGCGGCATGTATTAAATACATGGACTTTTTTGTTTGTTTTTAAGCTGCAATTTTTCTCCTTTCTCCTCAGACAACTGTCTTTCATCACAACTCAGGGTTGGTCTTTACTCTGTTAACATCTTGATATTCTTCCCTTCTGACGTAAAACACAAAGCTGAACAGGACATCTTTTGTTATATTTTCCAGCAGCGAGGAGACAATTCCCCATGCTGCACTGCAGAATACTACAAAATTTTTGTATCAAACATCCATTGAGTTCAACCCTGAAACAGTTCATAGACAAGTAACTAGAATGCAGAATTCTCACCACTGGAATGGTGGGAGAGATCAATTCCTCCAAACAATTTTCTTTCTGTCCAGTGTGATAATTTTCTGTCTCAAAACTGACTTCAGCATCAGGAATCAGAATCATGTGTGTTATTTTATGTTGTGGCATTTTAGGAACTGGGAAACATGGCATTGAGATTTTATAACTGAACTAAGAAAGAATAACTTATTTCCTCTGACAGTGTTTAACAATAAATATAAACCCCAGACACTTTTACACCTTGATGTTTCTAAACAGAGTGAGTTTTTTGGGGTTTCTACTTGGGATTCTTTCATTGGGGAAGTATTCAGTATCCTAAATTTGCATGGACAGAGGCATAACCTTGAATGTTAGGAAAGAATATCAAACAAAAAGAGAATTTAAAGATACCTCTCTGCTTGATATTTCCTTTTGGTTAGCTCTGGGTGACTGTGCTTTGAACAATCCTAGGACTGTACCTCCTTGCAGGACTCTGACTTTCTATGAAACCCTGACATGCAGGAGTGCCCTATCTCAACAGGATATCTGAAGATGGCATTTAGAATAGCAGCTGGTCTTTGTTGAACTATAGCTAATCTATAGAATCAACAGGATAGTTCTATCCCTTAAATATAAATTAATATATTGATAGTAAAGGAAAAATTACATACCTTCTTCAAATTGGACTGAAATATACCGTTGCTGCTTGGTTGCTCTTTAAATAAGTTTAAGAGCAACCACTCACGTTTCCTAAGTACCTTCCTGAAAGAATGACTTGATTCAGGACTCCTAAAGATTATGATGAGACCTATTTTACTCACATTTTTCCTAAATTGGTTTGCCTGAGATAGTCATGAATATAAACATAAGGAGATAAATGGAGTGAGTGTGTTATACCTAATGCAGAAAGTCATAATTTCCACATGTCTTTTAAAAAGCAATGGAGTCAGACGACATTCTGAAATCTCATTTTCATGATATTTAGCTTGCATATTATACTCTGTCAACAACAATAATAAACAGTTCCCTACTTCAAGGCTTTTATTTAAAACTTTTAAATTATTTTTTAGTTAATATATTCTTCTTTAGTTGTCATTTACCTATTCTATAAGTATCTATTTCCTTTTCTTTTGCCTCATTTCTTTCAAGCGGTTGATACTGCCTTGGAGTAGAATGATAATCAGGCTGTATCACTTTGTTGTTCCCTGAAGTAGAGCTACATTGAAATCATAAATTATGCGGGGACTGCAGCACTACAGTAGGAAACAATAAGAATACCAACAAAGTCATGGTGAAAGTAGGGACAGATTTTGGCAATATTATGGAGTTGACAGTAGGCATACTGTCCAAAAAAAGGTACAGATAGAAGAAAAAATTAACTATATTCATAATTCTTCTTTGGAAGAAAATAAATGTGGGTGTGGAAGCCTAGTGGTAAGAGGAGAAAGAACAAATATATGCAAATAATTTTATTTTTTTTCTGAAGGAAGATACTTTATCATATCTCAGTTAAAATAACTTATTTTTCCCAAGGTAAAAGAGCCACGCTTTCTGAATAAAAGACGGGCAAAGTTTAGTGTTATATTTAGGCATTGTACAAGCACCACCAGTGAGAGAAGAGTACATCGATGCAGCAAATGAATTCAAGCAGAGACAGACTTTGTCCAGGCAGAACTAACACTGTTACCCCCATCAGGATGTGGTCGTCGAAAACTCTCGTAATGCATATCACATCGGGGCCACCATATATAGACAATGGAGAATGAAGCTGCACACACCACAATTTAGGATTCTCCACAGAGCTCTCTCTGCGTTTCCGCTTTATTAGGGTTCTTTGGTAAACAGCACCTGGTGTCGTCATTCAGTTAACTAGAATTCCCAAGACTTTTTGCAAACTCAGTGTTTTGATTCAGACACTCCTCCTCAGCTCCAACACCAAAACACTCTCTTTTGATTTTAATTAACTGAATGAAGGTGCTGCTGGCTTAACTTTTTCCCACACATCGACAGATCTAGTGTAAATTAATTGGAAGATAACTTCAAAAGATGAGATATATAAAGCTTGCAATGGGTTCATGTCAAGAATAGTTTTCTTCAGTTTCAGTACAGGTGCTGATAATTATGAGGTTCTAATGCCTTCAGCTGGGAAATTAAGATTGCAAATGGATATGGGACTGAAGCTGGCCATATTGTTAAGCCTAGAGAAAACTCCTGTAACATTTGATACAGCTGTTTCAATTTTGAGCCTTTGAGTTGTCAATGAGAGAGCCCTGAAGAAAGAGTAACAAAGATGGTAAAATGAACTGCTGAATGAGAATGCATCCTGAAGTTTTTTTTATACACAAACAGGATAGAATTCAATCCAAAAATCACCTTAAGCGTGATTTCCAAGCTGACTGTATATCAATTTGGGAAATGCACACCTGTGTGTATGCAATTTTGAGGTGCATGTGCATGTAATAAACATCTGAACTCTTAAGGGTGGGTTCTGAAAGGAGATGACAGCTTTGTGGAGGTGTTGATGGAATAGCTACACTTCAAGTAAATGTAAAAACACACAAGAGAAGTCAGATCTACTCCTGTCAGATCTTACTTCTGTCTGAAAATCAGGTCCTGGTAAAGTAGTGTTAGAGATGCTAAAGTTTTTGCAGATAGTAAGTAGACCAAGCACACAGTAGGAAAAATTCATAGCAGTATATTTCACTGGCTTTTCGGATTGATTTATTGCAGTGAATACTCATTATTCTCATGAGGGTAAATTTGGCATTTTGTGGAGTCAAAGCACATCACTTGTAGTGAAACAGGTCCCTTCGGAGTGACATCTAACAAGTTTATGTTCTCCTCCATGTAGCCAGTACACTGTAACAGTTTTCAAGCTTTACACATGCATTGCTACTTTAAAGTACATGCCTCCTACATGTAAAGGCTATTTCAGCTGTATTAATAAAGTGTGTTTGCAAGCTAAATCTAACTGTGAAAAGTAAGATAAAACTCTATCATTTTTGCTAGGGATTAGACCGAAAACATGAGTTGAGCTGTCTCTAGATGACTATTTTTAAGATAGACCTCATATGTGGGGGATTTGGGGAATTTGAGTTTGGGGTTTTTTTTATAGAATTAATTTTAGCCTGAAAACACATGCCAGAAATTCTGGTGATTCATGTTTGTGAACTAATCCTTTCTTTTCTCTCATTATTTTAGTACATCAGAAGAAACACACAAATTTCTTTTCTTTTAGACATTTATGCTTCCTGTACATTAAAAGAAGTGGATTTTGTAGTTGTGAAATCTTATATGTACTTTAAAATCAAAATATGGGAGTTACCCTTGATACTAGAGGTGTCCACAACATAGACTAAGTACTTGGAAAGGTACATCTAGAAAGGATCAACTAATGCTACAGAAACAAGCTCCTAAGAGCACTTATTCCAGAGATCAGTAGAGATTAAATAATTTTCTTTACTTTTGAATATTCTCCTACTTCTGATATATTTTGTCAGCAATTCTGGTTTTCACCTGCATCGTGTTCAAATTAAATGTATTTTAGAGATTCTCCTTAGTCATCTAGTCTGATGCTTAGAAACATTAGTACTGTTTGTTGCTTGCAGACCAGCATTACCATTGTTCACACCAGGATACAGACCACTCTTTCCATGCTTCTGATAATTCTACCTTCTCCCCTCCCAAGTGGCACAAACAGGCAGGGAATGGCTGTTGTGGTCAGTTTATCACACACTATTTCCACCACTCCCTCCTCCTCACACCTTCCCCCTGCTCCCACAGGAGATAGTCATCCACTAATTTCTCCAATGTGAGACCTCTCCACAAACTGCAAATTCTTCATTAACTGCTCCAGCATGGGTCCCTTCCACAGGCTGCAGTCCTTCAGAAAGAGACTGCTCCAGTGTACATCACCCATGGGGTATCAAGTCCTGCTAGCAAACCTGCTCCAGTGTGAGCTCCTCTCTCCACTGCCCACAGATTCTGCCAGAAGCCTGCTCCAGTGCAGGCTTCCTAGGGGATCACAGCCTCCTGTGGTCATCCACCTGCTCTGATATGGGGTTCTCCAGGGGCTGCATGTCAGTCTGCTCCTCTGTGGACCTCTATGGGCTGCAGGAGCACAGCTGCCTCACCATGGTCTGCACCATGGGCTGCAGGGGAAGCTCTGCTCAGGTGCCTGGACCACCTCTGCCCCCTCCTTCTGCATTACCTCAGGGTCTATTGGGCTGTTCCTCTCACATATTCTCACTCCTCTCTCCCAGATTCTGTCACATAGCTTTTTTTACCCTTTCTCAAATATGTTATCACAGAGATGCCAACAGTGTCACTGATGGGCTCAGCTTTGGGCAGTGGTGTATCCGTCTTGGAACTGCCTGGAACTCGCTCTGTTCAACATGCAGACAGCATCTGGCATCTTCTCACAGAAGCCACCCCTGCAACTCCTCCCCCCTCAAACAACCCCCTTGCTGTTTAAACCCAATACATGTAGCATTCTGAAATGTGAGTCACCCATCAATGAATATTGCTGCCCAGCCTATGTGGATACCGTTTCAAGAACTGCAATGCATACCTTGAGATTATTTTAAGCAGCAATGCACCAGGTTCATATCTGCTAAATTCAAAGGTATTTAGTCCCAATCCATAGCACAAGACTTTCTCTAGTCTCACTAATACAAAGTCACCACATCCATGGAAGCATATGCGCCACAGTGATTCATATCAGCAAGAATCAGAATATCCCCCTTTCGACACACCCATGGGTAAATCCTTGCTAGGATAAACACATTCACATAAGTTATAGACTATTAATTACTTTCAGATTGTGTGCTGTAAGTGCTCACTTTTTATTTACTTTCATTTATTTACTTTTTTTTCCCTAAGTGAAGAAGCAACACTTGTACAGTTAGATCTGGTTACTGCAATGTTTCATGTGGTACACTGGAGGAATTGCAAAAACCTAATTTACAGTAAAAAAATGCTGAGGTCTTGGTAAATAAAATATTAACAGGAATAGGAAGAACAACACTGCAGATCTAATTTGTTTTATTGATTTTGATTTGGTATTGATTTTGTCTTGGTATTGATCTTGTCTTATGTTTCTTTCTTTTCCAAGGCTCTGCCTCTGCAAATAAACTTCTTCATGACACATGTTTGTATTGATAGCATAATATGGTGTGCAATATAAAAAAATAGGTTTGAGAGGGAAATGGCAAGCTTTAACATCTGAATATGGAGACACTTATGTGGCACCCCGTATCTGAAGAGGGATTAGTTCATGTTATATAGCATGTCTGTCAGATACACTGGAAGACAAAATTATTAACAGTTTCCATGTTTATATTTCTGTGTTTAGTGTCTCAGAGAACTAGGATTAAAATTTCGATAACTATTTTTCCTAGCTGTGATGTCTTTCATAAAGATACTACAGATTTTTATGCATCTCTCTGACATCTGGGGTGAGAAAACAACTCTTGAAATGAAAATTTTATTTTCAGACCAATGCAATAGAAAAATATAATACCTATACAATAACCTGTAGAGCTGTTAGCTCATTGATAGGTTTCCCACATAATAATTTAAGCTCCACAGAACAATCCACACTCTTTTTACCTGACTAGCTCTGCTACCAGTAAAACAGAAATACCTACTCTGATACTAACTTGTAGGTGTCACCCGTAATCCCACTTTTAATATACCTGTGGGTACTTTTAAACACAAACTCTCAAATTGACTTTAGCCTAGAAGACATAACTTCAAGCTAGTTTTCTGTTTGGCATAGACTAAATTCCTATCTATTATCACTTGTCTGTGTAGTCATAGTTCATGAAGAAGTGATGGTGTGTTTCTGGACAGTTGTTTGACAGGTCTGTACTCAAGACATATTTCCTTAGTTTATGCTTCTACCACAGACCTCAAGGAAGTTCTTAGGCAACGGACACTTTTAGGTCAGCAGTAATAATGTCTTAAGCTAAATAATAATAATCAAATTTTCAACTATATTGAGAAAAAAGTAATTTCACTACAAAGCACTACAAAGCATGTCTTTGTTATCAGGTTCTATACCATTATTTTCTTTTATTCTAATAATATTTGTATTTATCTGAAAGGAAGGTAATTTTTTTTTCATCATTCTTGAAGAGATTTAATGCCTGAGAGGTATGTAATATCATGCTTTAAAGAAAAACCTGTGCTACTGAGATAATCTACCATGATGAGATGATAATCTACCATGTTAGTAGCAAGGTGCTTCTTATCCTGCAATAAAAGGAAGATACATTTTGAACTTTCAGTTCTAACAGTATTTTAAAACATTTATTACAAAGTTCTATCCTAGTTTTGGCTTGAATAGAGCTAATTTTCTTCCTGGTATGAGAAAAATGTTGATAGCACTGATGTTACAGTTGTTGCTGAGCAGTGCTTACCCTAAGTCAAGGACTTTTCAGGGTCCAATGTTCTACCAATGAGCAAGTGCACAAGAAGCTGGAGGAGAGTATAGCTGGGACAGATGACCCAAACTGGCCAAAGGGATATTCCATACCATGGAATGTCATGCCCAGTATATAAACTGGTATGAGTTGGCCAGTGGGAGCCTATCACTGCTGGGGGAGTGGCTGGGCATCAGTCAGCAGATGGTAAGCAATTGCATTGTGCATCACTTGTGGTTTTTTGTTGGTTTTTTTTTCTGTCTCTCTTTTTTTTGTCTCCCATTTAATAATAATAATAACAATAATAATAATAATAATAATAATAATAATAATAATAATAATAATAATAATAATAATAATAATAATAATAATAAATTTCCACTATTAAGTGTTCCTAATCTTAACCTCAACCTATGGGCTTTACCTTTTTTATGATTCTCTTCCCCATCCTACCATGTGGAGCAATGGAGTAAGTGAGCAACTACATGGTACCTAGCTACTGTCTGGGGTTAAACCACGATAGTTCTTATATCTAATTCTGTAAAATATATCTTTCTGAGATACTCGTGGTCTAAGAGATAGAAATTACTCACCTTAAATGTTACTTCTTTTGAAATACATAACAATGTTTTTTTCTATTCTCGTTTGGAGAATGCCTGCTAGATATTTCAAAGATTTTATTCATATGGACAGTATAAAATTTTTGTGTTGCATGACCTGAAGCTTCTCTTAGTATATTCTTCAACACTGAAAATCCTATAGTAGTAGAACCAAAATTTTTAATTAGCAATTTAGTGGTTTGTTGTTCTAACATTTGTTCTCAGGTATGTAGATGAAAAGGGTATTTTGTTGTGGTTGTAAAAGAACATACAGATTTCCTTGTTTTCCTCTTAGCACTGATCTCCTAGGTTTGTGGCTCAAAGAAATCCTGAATCTTCTTTAAGGAGAATGTATACCAAATTTCTTAGAGTTGTCATTTATGTTTGAGGAAAGATTTATTCTCTGAAGCACTGTTCTGTAACAGTAAGGAAAGGAAATTAATTTTAAGTATTTAAATAACAAACTGTCAGGTAGGTGGGTGGGCTGTTCTTTTTTGGCAGGTACTTGATTTCAAAAATTGTCAGAATTGATGTCATCTTTGTAATCCTAACAGGAATTTCCCATTCCCACAAAGCAAGACTAAAAATCCTAAAACAGTGCATAAGACATGAATTTTGTGTTATACTTTATTTCTTTGAGTTATTAAATAGATACTTAATGTTTTTTGCAGGTAACTGAAAATGTTAATCTTGATTTTCTTTCAGGTGCTTATCATGAAAATTGCTGTAGGTGATTGTTCTGTATTAGTAATCAAATGTTTTGGTGAGGTTGTCTATCAGCCTATCTTTTATGAAAGGAAATCACTTCAAGTTTCAGGAATAGGCTTTGGAAAAAAACAACCCATAAAATGTTTTCATTTCCCAGTTGCATTGTGTTTGTTCATCATGAGAATACATATTTCATTCCTTTCAAAAATAATTTTTGATCCATAGGAAAATTTTCAAACACCATCAACTTCTTAGAAAACCTAAAGATATTTAAGGGCCAAAATCACACTTAGAAGAGCAGTGATATGCATACACTAGTGTACTTGTAAATTTAGAAGTGTTAACTTTCATTACAGCTTGTGAAAATAAAACTGAATTCTGCAGGAAGCAGATGTAAAAGAGAAACAGTTCTTTTATCTTTAGAGATGAAAGAAGTAGCAGTCCAGTATTAACTTTTCTAAGGTTTGGTTTTTGGAAATGTTTCAATGATTTACTCTTTAGCTTTAATATTACAGGGACTCGATACTTATGGCATTAACTGATTTTCCAAGGCAGTTAATTCCAAGAGGCATCAGGAATTAGGAAAGGGGCAGTAAATTTATATGTTAACTAAGCAAGAAAAGTAATTTTCTTCCCCTTTTGCATTTCTGTTGTGCCAGATTGTAAGAAGTATTGAAGAGTAAGTATTTGTAACTCTTAATCATATTTATTTGCATAAATAATCTAGTCATGATGGAATATATTCTGAACTGTTTACCCTTTTGCTTAATCAAAAGAAGAAATTGCTTCAATATAAACTAACATACTTATATCTTGAGTCCCAGGTTATACTGCAAAGTCACTTAGAGAAACACTAAGTTTGAGAAGAGGCTAATACTTTAGTGCTCAAAACAGAAGTTTATGGATCTACCTCTCTCTTGCAGTGAGGTGTTTTACACAGCTGTATTACTCAAAAATAATTCTGATTTTGCTTACTGATGACTGAAAAACATTCTAAAAAAAGAATGTTTTTTGACAGTTATTTTCTTCTCCATTTGGAGATCTGCAAGGCATAGAAAGTCTAGGTACTCTAGACTATAAAAGGTTGAGAATTGAACCATTCTTAAGTTTCTGATATGGAAGTCTAACATCTAAAATGACTCATCAGGCAATTTTACAATTATCATTATATAGCAGCTTTTGAAAAGGATAATCTCATTTTTCTGTCCCCAATTGTGCATCTAACAGTAATCCAAGTACATGATTGAAAGAGCAATCTCAAATGTTAACCATTTATCCCTATGAGGTGCTGATACTCATATACTCATGTGTATGACTTCTTTAAGCCATTACAAAACTTCCCACCCAACATGGATAATGACATGGATCAGTCAGGCAAAGAGCACATTATAATGTCTCAATAAAACTTCCTTAGTAACTACATATATAAACATCATATTAGAAGGTTAAAAGTTTGAGGAATTTGTGATCTGTAGCTTAAAGGCATCAACCAGTTCAGTTTAATGTATATGCCTGTGTGTATGTGCCTATAAAAAATATATTCTCCATTTTGGCTGTACAGTGTTGGTTTTTTGACTTTCTGTGGCAGCAAGTTTCACTTCCTGTTTGATAGATTGTTCAATACTGGCTTTGGAAAAAGTAGCAAGCATCAAATGTGATTATACCCTCAATTCCTCTTAAGAGAAAAGAAAGGGTAGTGTTAAAATTGGCTGCGTAGTATAATTATCTTTTTTTTTTTTTATGTGCAAGATAAAGTGACAAGATTTGGGGATTAGATATCAATAAATATTGAGGAGGTTTCACAGTATACATGCTTAAAAAAAGATTTCCAGCTCCAGAAACAGATGGAAAGAGAATGAGTTTCTGTGGTGTTTTACCAACTTTTCTTTTTAGAGATGAAGTTATTTTCCAGAAGTGATTAATAATATTTGGAACAGTGCCAGTGAGAAGGAATATTGTTTTCTGTCTCCTCCCCTGTAGAAGAAAGGAATTTGTGCTCCCACTTCGTAAGGGTGCTCACTAACCGAGTTGCGTGTGCAACTCAGAAAAAACCTCTTGAATACAGCAGTGCCAGTTTAATTTAGGCATTGGTCTTATCAGTGCTTTTGCAGATGCTGTAGGCAATAAGCCATGTGAATCACTTACAGAACTTTTCATTGGCTTTCCATGTCTCAGTGATGAGAATGAAAGCATTCTTCATGGCCATGGCTCCTCCAAAGCCCTTTGCTGAGACAAGTATAGTTTGTTTTTGAAGCAGACCTACAGTGTTACTACTTATAAACCCAAAAAAATTATAGAGGACTCAAAGTAATTTGCTTCCCACCATAGTCTGATGGGTGAATAATAAGGACCAAATCTGATCTTTACTGCAAGACTCAGATACAGAAATTTCGCATCTGTGCCAACGCGCAGACTCAGGGAAAAGCACTGAACAAAACTGGATCATTCCACGTGTTGCTGTTCAGATTTTACTGTGTAAGAGCTTGGAAAAAAAAAAAAAAAAAAAAAAGAAGAAATCCTATTTTCTGCTCACTGGAGTTTCCTTGAATTAGTTATTGCCATACCATTTTGCTGCAAGAACTTTCAGTTTTAGCCACTAGAGACCTTTCAGTGGAGGACAGTGTTTCTGTACAACCTCACATTAACATTCAGTTCTTTTGCCCCAGCTCACCTCCAGTCTTCTCTGAGCTACTGCAGAAAGGCAACTGAGAACTGAGAACTGTAAATTGTAGAGAGATCTGAAAACTACAGGAAGAAGTCTCTCACATGTATTTTTTTACTTCTGTGTGATCTAAGCAATTTTGTTGGGAGGTCTCATTTTGGACAGCAAATTACAAGTAAAGAATACAATTTCATACAGTTTGAGGAAAGTACAATATTGGGTCTCGTTTTAGAAATGGATCAATTGTATCTCTGCAACTTTTTCGGTCTAGACAGAAGGGGAGTATTTTTAACGCAACCTAAAGATCTTTATATTTCTCTGGTGCATGCAGAAAAATGGAAAGGTAGAAAAAAGGAAACCTTACAGCAAAGCAAATTACTAGTGTAACCTTCAAAGAAGATAATAGTTTGAAGTGTTAGAAATTGTTATAGAAATTTAAGTTGTATTTTACAGCTAGACACTCAAACAAACCTTAAAATAGTAGTAAGGCAAAAAAGAGTTACCAGCACCACCACAGAGTTCAGAATGGTTGGCTGTTTTGACCTAGGGGTATTTACTCAAGATCAAACCTAGATCAAATGTAGTTATGAAGATCTTGCTGTAACAATATGCAGCTGTCAGTGTTTTAACTTGCTGGTCTGTAGCACTGGAACACAGTGCAAATGCAAAATTATTGGCAGTCTATACAACCATCCATAAGAGAAGTAATTAAAGATATAAATCATCAAAAGTAGTATTTTTTTTAAATAATCAGATTTTTTACTAATTCATTGTGACAGTATCCTGTATTCTTTAAAAACACCATAGAAATCTTTCTTTATAGAAAGATAAGATTTTATTTGAAAGCACCATTGTGTCAAGCTTTTAAAATTGCATTAGGTAAAAGACCTGAAAATTGGACTCTATGACTTTTAGGTCTTTTATATTTTTACTTTTTTGACTTGTCAGCTTCTTTATTTTTTCATCATACCTTTGTCTTAACTCTCTACATGTATAGAACATGTCAAGAACAGCTTTTCCTGGATGCTTTATAATTTGGAATCTCCTTTTGTTTTTGAAACCTGAAATGGAAAATATATATACATCTAGTAATGAATTAGTTCATGGTTTTCACTCCCTTAAAGGAGAGCATGTAGTTTTAGAAATGGGCACATGTATTTAAAGCAAATGCACATTTTTCTTTTTAGAGATAGTTAAAGAGAGGAGAGGACCTGATGACAGTAAATGGAAAGGCAAGACCTACCTGGTTTTCAAGTTCATCCATTCAAGAGTTCTAGAAAATAGATGGAAAAGTAAAAAAGAAGCACGTAGGGGGTTTTTTTAGACAATATTACTAGGGATATAATAAACTTAGAATTCATGAGATTATTCTGGAACACTGAGACCATCTATAAGACAAAATAAAGAAAAAAATGCCATTTATTTACAACCTTTCTGGTTGGTCATAAGAATTAAATAATGATCAAGGTATCTAATCAAGCTGAATTCAGTAATCTAAAAGCAATACTAAACTTTCAGTGAAATCTTTGAATATTTTACTCCTTTATTCCTCTCAGAGTCAAAACATGTTACAGCTTAATCTGAATGCCTGCTCAAAGGGGTAGAAAAATTTAATCAATGTGTTGAAAAGAAGCAGTACTTCATATTCACTCTTCAAAGCTGTTTTTACTGCTATTCCTAGTCTGTAGGTGTCTTCTGAAAAATACAAATATAATGCTACTGTGTCAGAATGCACCCTCCACTTGAAAACCCGATACAGCATTCTTGGCAAGAAAAGAGGAAAAGGAAAGGGAGAAGACTGTAATTATATCTCATTTCAGCCTTTTCTCAAGGTGTACAAAATGTTTCAGAAGAATTTTAAGGTCTGAAGGGAGCAGAACATAGGTAAAACCTCAGCCAATGTCACAGAGCTTCCTCAAATACATTTGTGTCTATCTTAAAACAAAATAATAAAAAGAAACATTGATTGATCAATCACTTGATATAAATCAATGTAAGGTGATATTTAGGGTCTTACAAGTTCCAGATACAACAGCTGATGAGTTTTTTATTATAGAGACACTAAAGTCAGTAATATAGAGATTATTTATGACTTCTAATAATCATGGAATGGCTTGAGTTGGAAGGGACCTTAAAGATCTTCGAGTTCCAACCCCTGTGAATTCCAGTGGCAATACCATGGAAGGATAAGAATACAGTTAAACCACAGCTGGGATGACTACCTTGAGTGTCCAGCACTGGAATTTAGAGACACAGCTACTCAGCACCTAACCAACCCTAATTTATCCAGAGCCTTTCAAATTCCACTTCTTTTAAAGGCTCAGTTCACCTAGATTCAGAGGTTGAATCCACAGTTCCTTTTATTCAAAATTAAGCAATACAGCAACAAATTAAATTATCCACCCATGATAGGTAACACACAGTGGGATCTCATCTTGTAGCAGCTGGAGTCCATGGGCACAAATTATGATTAATCTTCATACCCTTTGCATCCTTCAATACTTATAGACATATGCCCTATATTCTCCTATAAAGTTCACATCTTTTTGGGCATTACAAATTAAACAATCATGTTATTCCTTTGCTAAACCCACATGCAAGCACTAATCATGAACTGCAATCCATTTAGCACACGCAATGTACCTTGATATGCCGTGTCTGAAAAACTTCTACACCTCATGGACAAAATAAAGGATTTATGTAGACGTTGGTCAATCTTTTGATATATGTTGTAATATAAAGTGCTTCTCAGTTGCACCCTACAGCTTTCTGTGGTTCCGCTTCCTTCATGGCTACAGCACTTAAATTTGATATTTCCAGGTCTGTGAAACACCATGATTGCCTATAGCTGAAATAATCCTGAATGACATAAAACTTATGATTCAGACAATTCATTTTATTGCTTGAAATGTCTTTGCTATCAGTCTACCTGGAATTTGAAATTCACTCTTTTCTCAGGGAACAATATGACTTTTGTGAAACATAAAAACAGTGTGAAGGAACATAAATTAAATGTCTTTGTATAATTAGTTTTATACAGAAAAGTTAAAATATTTTTATAATCACTGAAAATAAAAACTGAAATTGGTTTAGAATGCAGTAGCAAAATATTCCATTTTACTCCAAACACTTTTTTTTAAAAGTTATTATTAGTTTGCAAGTAAATTCAAAAGGCTTATTTTAATTTCCATTTCAACAAATCTTTTTAGCTGAGAGTCATTCCAAAAGAAAGTTCCACACTGTCAAGCTCTCTTTTGGCAGCTCACATTCTTAACATTTACTGCTGACAATTATTGGCAGGGAGTATTTATATCAGTAATATGAAGTATTTCTTTTCCGTAACATTTAACTCTCAGCAACAACAAAATAGCTATTTAGCACTCTCTCTGGGGATTTCCACATTTCAAATAATATTGAAAAGGACACGGACGTGTTGGAGTGAGTCCAGAAGAGGATGACAGAGATGATCAGAAGGCTGGAGCGCGTCTTCTGTGAAGACAGGCTGAGGGTTGGATTCGTTCAGCCTGGAGAGGAGAAGGAGAAGTTACAGCACTTCTTAATATGTGAAGGGGGCTACAGGAAAGCTGGAGAGGGACTTTTTACAAGGGCATTTAGTGATAGGACATGGGGAAATAGCTTTAAACTGAAATAGGCTGGTCTTAGATTAGTTATTAGGAAGAAATTCTTTTCTGTGAGGGTGCTGAGGGACTGGCACAGGTTTGCCAGAGAAGCTGTGGATGTTCCATCCCTGGAAGTGTTCAAGGCCAGGTGGGATGGTGCTCTGAGAACCCTGATCTAGTAGAAAGTGTTCTTGTCCAGGGTAGGGGGTTTGGAAATAGATGATCTTTAAGATTCCTTCTAACCCAAACCATTCTCTTATTTTTTGATTAATTAACAGAAGATCTGTAAAATCCCAAACTTTGTAATAAAAATGTCATTATTTTGAATAACCTTCAACACTGATATTCTGAAGTGTTTTAATTGTTTAATCTTTTTTTTTCAAACTTTCAGTAATTATGAATTTATTTTTTTTAGGAAAAATAATATGAAAACAGCATTGACCTAAATGTAAATAAAAATAATTCCTTTTCCAGATGATTTTTAACCGTAGCAGGGTATTTGATGTTCCTGCCTTTAAATTCTCCTGGTGTTTGTCTGTTTGTACTGTAGAAGCTCTCATAAAAACCATTCAGCTTGCTGATTTTTTTTGTTGCTTTATTTTTCCAGTTAGATCTACAAACTTTTAGTATCATTCTGATGTTTTGCCAGTTGTCAGTAACTTATCTGTGTCAGCTGTATCCATAAAAAAGTTGTTTCACAAATGTCTTTATAAATCCCTCATATTCTATTGTAAAAAGGCAGGTCTGGTAGTACATTTTCTGAAATTGGACAGAACTGAAGCGGTCTGAGTATTGCATTCTTCCACCATCATAATCTGGCTATTTACTATGACTGATAGAAATTTTGCTGGTGTATTGCTCAGCTCCTTACTGGCTCAAAAATAACTACTAGAAAAGTCCTATTTGCACTGTCATTCATATAAATTCTTGATCTCTTTACTTAGTAGTGAAAATACTATAGCACCCTCCAAGGGAATCTAGAATTTTAGTTTGGCCGTTCCATATTCTAATTTTTTGTTGTTGTTTTTTTTTTTTTTACTTATTGTTCATATTCAAATAATTTATTAATATTAGTAAATTATCTTTAAATGAAAAGATGTATTCTTTATCAGAACTCCATGGTCAAATTCCATGGTTTGGCTTTGCTTTCTAAGTCTTGAATAGCAATTTTCTTGTTCTTTGACAATATAATCCACTCTTGAAAAAGTGTTGTTTAGAACTCACCCTATCTTTAACCTCTTTTATTTTAATGGATGCATGGATCTTCTGTGTGCAGTGTTGTCCTGTACATTCATTTTTCCTATAGCTTTAATATGTGTACTTATTTGTCCTGTGCAGGGCTATGAGTTGGACTCGATGATCATTGTGGGTCCCTTCCAACTCAGCATATTCTGTGATTCTTAAAATAGTTTTAACCCTTTTAATACATTTTGCTTTGAAAAACTGGAGTATCTTAATTTTAAAAGAGCAGAAGATTCATGTACGTGAGTTCTGTCATTCAAATATTTTTACAATTATGACAAAAAAATTGATGAAAATGCAATTTTTTTGTTATTATTATCCTCTAATTACACTTTCATGCCTGTGTATAAGCATGTGTATAAGTATGCATATTGATTACAAAAAGGAAAATACTATCTCATATAAAGCACTGATACATTTTTAACACTTACGGAGGGAGAAGAAATTTATCTCAGTCTTCTTGAATCTCTCTGCAAACAAATGCTAGAACATGAAAAGTTAATCCATCTGTTCCTACTTCTTTGAATAACTACTTAATTTCTGTAATGTTATAGAGACGGCTGTTCGGTTCTCTCTCCTAATAATCAGCAGAATGAAGGCAATTAAATTTCTCCAGAATGCCCTAGTAACAGCCTATTTTTCTCAGACTGAGATGTTGATGGCTCTGGTTTCCCACCTTCTCTGTTGTTCATTCATAGATCAAATAATAACAGCAGAGGCCTGTTACAAATTGAAGGCAGTAATTTCTCATATACCTTATTTTTTTAATAAGCCTTTTGAATAGATCTTCAGTTAAGTAATATGAGATCTGTATTTATCTATTTAATCTTGTAAAAAAAAACCAACAAAAATTAGTATCACATACATTAACACAGTCATTATTGCAAAAATAAAGAATTTGGCTTTCCATTTAGAAATTTCTCCATTTAAGACAGCTTTCCAAGTTGTATTTTCGAATACATTATTTTTTCAAAGTTATGATAGCAGTAAATAGCTAGTTCTGGTTACAGCTGACTTTTTTAGTTCCAGTAGATGTTTTGGGATTTGCAAATTATCCTCATCTGGTAATCTGCTTTCAATATAAAATTTAATTTCTCTGGATGGATACATCAATTAAGGATTAAATTGCATGTTTAGATTCTGGATCTGTGCTTTATATTTTGTACTATGACAAAGAGGCAATTCTCTCTAGATTTTGCTACTGTTGCCTCTTTAAGGATGCTGAGCAACGCTTTTTGTTTCATATCATGATTTTCAGTAGTTTTTAACTTCCCTGTAAACTGATGTTGGACTGCAGCTTCTCAAATTTGCTATGAGAGAAATATATGTATAGCTTGAAGTAAATCCATAAAGCTATTTTAGACTCTTCAAAGAGAAAAGAATGTGTCTAATGAATGCAGATGTATTAGAGATATTCAGTTAAAGTATAACCCTGTAAGATGTTTCTGAGTGCACTTCTGCAATGCTAATTAATTATCATTAATTATTTAACTTAATTAATTAATTATTAATTAATTATTATTAATTAATTATTTAACTAGCGGGGCCTCTGGTGGTCTAGTGGTTAGGGTGCAGGACTCTCACCGCTGCGACCCGGGTTCGATTCCCGGCCCCCCGGGCAGATGGAGCTCGTCAGCCCTGTAAGGCAATCCATCTAAGAGAAGGTCACTCTAAACAAACCTACGTTCTGAGACCCTCACTGCCACTGTCCAAGCGTGCTTGGCCCCGGCAGATGAACCTCAGGATTAAAGGGTGGGCTCAGTTCAGCGCACGCTGTGTCTCACCTAAAAAATCCACTGCGCAGGCTCGAAGGGTTAATGACCTTTCCCAAATCTTCGCTCGCGAAGACTGGCCATTAAATTATTTAACTAATTAATAATGTTGGGTCCTTTTAGACAGGTGTTTGCTCAGTGTTCATTCTCACAAATGGATTGTAAAATCCAGAATTTTATGTCATAGTGCAGTAAATAAATTATTTTTTTTGTCTCTCTAATATGATATATAACATGTCCCTTTGAGGTAGAGCCCCACACAGAGAGGATTTTCTCAGGTTAAAAACCAGCACTCTACTGGGATTGTGTGAACCAAAGACAGAATCATTTGCAGTTCTGGTAAAGGTAGTTAATGTGACAGCATCAGAAGGTTTCCCAGAGTACATGTACAGCTCATGCTGGCTGCTATTGTGGGTGTTTGAAGTCCTGTGGTGAAAGGTGTGTAGAAGTATCTATTCACAGATGATATTGTGTGTGTGCAGCAGTTATGTAAACTCTTGCTATCTGTGACTCAACAGTGCTGGACAGAATAGCTCAAGATTCATCATGTTAGGATTTGTTTCCTTCCAGGAGCTATGTTTGCAGTTCGTCTCATGCTTTTTCGTGACAAAAGCCCATATAAAGCTGTAGGCAAAAATAACATTTAAAGGTGCCTTATTTTCTTTGAATACAGTATTTTCAAGTTCTCTTCAGTTTCTCATTCTTTTCTCACTTAATGTGATTTTCATCTCTCTGTAGTTCTAATAAATTATTACTGAAAGATTAGCAGAGGGAAAAAATCCAAGACAACAGTGGCATGGATTACAAAACTCAGGTCCTGGTCAACAGCAAGTTGAGTATGAGTCAGCAGTGCCCCGGCAGCCAGGAGGACCAACTCTGTTCTGTGGGGCATCAAACAAAGCATTGCCAGCTGGTCAAGAGAGGGGATTGTCCCGCTCTGCTCTGCACTGGGGCGGCCTCACCTTGAATATTGTGCGCAGTTTGGGCATCACAATGTAAGAAAGATACAAGGCTATTAGAGACTGTCCAAAGGAGGGCAAAGAAGATGGTGAAGGGCCTTGAGGGGAAGCCGTATGAGGAGCGGTTGAAGTCACTTGGTCTGTTCAGTCTGGATAAGACAACACTGAGGGGAGACCTCATTTCAGTCTACAACTTCCTCATGAGGGGAAGAGGAGGAGCAGGCACTGATCTCTTCTTTGTGGTGACCAGTGACAGAACCTGAGGGAATGACCTGGAGTTGTATCAAGAGAAGTTTAGGTTATATATTAGAAAAAGGTTCTTCACCTAGAGGATGGTTGGACACTGGAACAGCCTCCCTAGGGAAGTGGTTGCAGCACCAAGCCTTACAGAGTTCAGGAAGTGTTTGGATAATACCCTCAGGCATGTGGTGTGACTCTTGGAGATGGTCCTGTGCAGGGCTGAGGGTTGTACTCAGTGTTCCTTTATGCGTCCCTTCCAACTCAGTGAATTCTGTGATTCTGTGAAAATCTGTCTCTAAAACTCCATGACTGCTCTCAATTATATAAAAAAAAAATAAAAATTAATGTACTAATAAAAGCAGAAGATAGGACATAATTATTTTATATTAATTGTCCTTTAATTTGTTTCTCTTTATCTGTTCATGTTGAAGTACATGGTTTATGAAATGCTTTTCAAAGTAGGAGCTTGTGTATCAGTATCAGTTTTCTAAGATTTAAGAAACAGCTAATTATAAATAACAGAGAAGAGGAGGTACCCAAATTAGGCTTGTTTCGGTTAAGAATGAGAAGATTTGGACAGAGCAGCCAAAAAAACAGTAAAGCTTACTGCTTATCTATAATACTCCCGATTGAGAGCAAAAATAAAGCCCAAATATTTGATAAAATGGAGACAGTCTTAGGATCTGTAGGAAAGAAGTTGGAAAGTTAGCAATCTGCCTAAGGAACAATATACTCTGGAAAATAAAAAAAAATAATAATTTTTAAAGAAGGCTTGACTATTTTTAAGCAAGAGTTTGTTTTGACCTAATAAAAAGAAAAGCCTTAATAGAAAAGACATTCAGACAGGGTGATATGAGTGGGTAGCTAAGACAGTTAAAAAGAAATCAGTTCCTGTATCTCAGTCTCACATACTTTTAAACGTTTTAATGGCAGTTTGTCATCATTGTGTGGTAGTGAAGATAATCAATGCAATATGTTCTTCAAGATTATTATGACAGTTAATTAATGAATAAATAGATCATCTGATGTACAAGAAAGAAGGAGTGGTTTTGGAGCTGGCACCCAATAAAATATTTCATCTATTCTGTCATTTGTTTTTTTGATTGCTTTTTTCTTTTCTTTTTCTCTACTACACTGAAGTTTTTGTGTGATTTTTACAGGAACTTGGATTGTTTAATGAAGTTATTTAGGTCATAGTTTTTTTATTTGAACATCTTATTTTAACCCTTTTTTATAACAACACCAGTAATTTTGTAGTCACTCTTCAGAAGTAATCAAAAAAGCTTAAAACCTAAGAGAGAAATAAATAATTAGAAGTTCACTAAGTAGTTACAATCTCTTCATGTTTTATCATAGGAAGAGCAAGCCCAGTTCAGCTTTTGGAAAGACTAAACACCTTGAAATCCTACATGTTAATTGTGTGAGTTTGAATGAGAGTTCTGATGATTATCACTCTGATCATGAAACCTGATCATGATGTGATCAAGCAGCCACATAGTCACCAATGAAATTTAGGCTGTATATATCCTTGATTTCACTAATCCTTAGAGATGCATTGTACATTTTACTGAGTTAATTAAATTGATTTTTAAACTAGTCAGTTTGAACTACTTTATACTGCTTTGAGGATGCTTTTAAATGGGCAACTTTACTTGAATTATGTTGGATTCATTTATCTCAGGAAGTAATCAAGCTAGATTAAAATTTTATTTTAAAGGAAAGAAATGTATACTTGCACACACAATTTTGTACTAGCTGAAGAAATGATTCAAAGACTTTTTGTGGCTTTTTGTGCAAGTTCAATTTCTCTATCTGCATGTCACTTAATTTATTATTAAGTACATCTCTTTATAGTCCATCCATTCTTCCAGTAACTCCAACAACAAAAAAATGTGGGCTCAGAGAAAATCTGTGTTTAAACAGCTGTCTTTATTGTTAAAATTGAAAAATCAGGCCAGCAATATTAATGTGCTTCATAGGAAGATCTCAATATTGCAATAAAGGTGGAAAATAGCAATAGTGTTTTATTGTTAGTGATAACAGCTGTCACGGGATACACGCAGAGAGTGATAAACATGTGCAATGACTTTCTATGGACTATCTTTGTGATCAAAATTGCTCCTGAAGAAGCGAGATGAATGATACAATCTCTTTTACTCATTCTGTCTCATTTGTTTTCAAAAAGGCTAAACAGGTAGACAGAGGAATTTACTTTATGGAAGGTCATGACTGCCCAGTTGAACCACTACTAAAAACATAACATCCAAAGTCAAGTCAATGTGTTTTAATTGCTTTCTTTTATAGACACAAATTTCCTGTTTTCCTGCTTCTTATGACTGTATTTTCATACCAAAACCTTTCTGCTCTTTACTGTATAATTCCATATGCTAAAACACTGATATACAGCTAAATGTTCAAATTTATCTCCAAGATTGTCTTAATTGTTCTGATATTTTAAGTTTACATATCTATGTGACAAGTTGATGTATAAAATGTAAAATGTTTAAGTAACTGGATACGGGGGAAAAGATGGTGCTTGCACATGATGCTATCTGTTCTTTAATAAACAATTTTTGTTGTTCCAGATTGTAGGTAGAATGTGTTGCTTCAAGTATCAGAACTGATTTTTAGTAAAATAGTTTCCAGAAAATCTTTTTATCATAGAATTTTGAGAAATTAAATGTAATGTGCTTAATTTTAAAAATGAGATTTAAGTCTCAAAACTATTCTTGACATACCACACAAAAAATAGTATCAGCAGCTTTATTATCCATCAAAAGCCTCTGATTTTGAAAAAAAAAAATAAACAAAACCAAATCAGTTTTACTATCTTTATTGTTTAGGTAAACTGAAAAAAAAAATGAAACACAAACTTGTGTTTTTAACACCATGGAACAAAATAATTTTATAGAAACGATATAAGGTGGACATCTGGACATTAAACCAAAATGCTTAGGTTTGATAAAAGTCTTCCCAAGTTAAATTTGACAAAAAAATAAAGTTTAAACGAGTGTATATATGTACCTACATACATGTACATCTGTATGTAAGTGTCTTAATTCTTCCAACTAACTTGCTCGGACCCAGCCAACTGGGACTGTTGTTGATACGTGTCTCAGCCAGAAAACTAGACTTAAAGGCTAATGAATTAGGGAAACTAAAGGGCTAAGTAATGATGAAGGGTGAAAGAACCATGGATTTTATCTTCATGAGGAGAAGGGGAAGGCAGGGGAATGTCATGAATATTCCAATGCCTGTAGGAGGGAGAGCCTGGTGCCAAAAATCTCTAGGGGTCTGTGGATTTTCTTAACTTATTCTCACATCATTTTAAACTACTCTATATATACCAAGCTGTAAAAAATTGCACATCATCCACTTGTATTTATTTCTATACTACACTATAAGTCTGAAATACTGTGTTTACATTTTCCATTGCAATGTCAAAAGAACTAAATGTTTAAATTCTACGAACAATAAAATCACCTCCTTTTTTGTTTGAAAGAAAAGGGTTAAAAAAGAGCATTATTGTTTTTATAATTATTTTAAAATTATTGTTCAAAATGAAGATTGATTTTGTCAGCTTGGAAGCTGTTGCCAATGGCCGTTTGGAGTTGCTGTTAGTAAGCAGCAGCCAAGGGAAGCTGGCCGAAGGAGAGAATTTTAAGTCCTGTCCTTGATCATCTGAAAGAAAGCTCTGACACAAATACTCACAGAAAGGAGAGTGTGAATAGATTATTTTTCTTTTTTCATTTCTTTCTGTCTTTTTGTATTGTATTTCTTCCTGACAGACTCTTGAAGGCGATGGGGAATGATACAAATCAAGTGTTTACAGGGGAGAAAAGGATTTCTCCAAATTTTATATTTTCTTTGTGGAAGAGAAAAAGGCAGAGACAGTAAACAGTGAGGCAAAAAATAGTGCATTAACTTTCTAGTATATTATATGCAAATAGAAAAGGGCAAAGATTGGTCTGTAGAGGTACACGCACAAGGACAACTTGGGGTAGGACATGCTACAGCAGTGTATAGGAACAGGAGACACAGCAGATTTATTTTTGGATTTGTAGTTGTCCTGTAATATTTAATCTGCTTGTGCTGTGAAAACAGAAGATATTTGGGGGTAGAATGTCACCTCGGTCAGTGATGGCAACATACAATTTACATTGTAAGAGAACAACTGAGGAAAACTGGTAAATTAAAATAAAATAAAAAAGAGTGAAATTTAACCAGCTAATTCATATCTGAAGTTTATAAGTAAGAAAAGGTACATTGGCCCTTCTCTGGTCCTTAGATTGCTTTTCCTTCATAATGTCCCCCCTCTACTGAATTCAGATCATAGATTTGTTTTGTTTTCCTTATTCCCTACTTGTTCTCCAACTCTGAAGATACTGGACGATCATTCTTAAAACTGTAGCACCTTTGCTACATTTAGTGAGTCCTCAAACCATCAGGAGTACGGTGAGATTCCTCACCACTGTCCCCCATATAAAATAATAATCAGACTAAATTTTGTTACATAAAATGGATGAATGTAAAGAAGTGTCCATCTTCTACCTTTTCAGGAATGTAAAACTCCAGCCCCAGGAACTACTGGCTATGAGTTTTACTTTAATACATAGATGTAGGGTTCTTTAATACCTCGAGGTAGAGTCAAGAGAATAAGTCACAGGCTTGTTCCCAAGAAATTTCTTTATTAGAGGAGTAAATAAGGGGACTTGGACAAAGTTCAAAAGGACACCACACAAGTGAGACAAAAATACTGACTCAGCATATACTATTAATCGACAACACTTAAGGCAAAATCCAACCAATTCCACAACACTTAAATCAAGATTCAATCCCTCCAGCTCCAAACCACCCCAAGCATCAAGAAAGGAGCAAAGAAAAAGAAGCAGAGAGAGCAAGAACAGAGAAGAAGAAAGAGGGAGAGATTGCTTGTATAGCTATCACCCAAGCCTTGTAGAAGACCAGCTCTGAAAAGTCCAGTGGCAGAGCCGCGACACAAGGCAAACATATACCTGTGTTTTTATTTGCTCTGCTCCCTATGGCCACCCCACACAGGTGTGGTCCCTGACCCCCAGCTACTCTGGGGTTCCAGGCCAGGGTGAGGGGCAGTGTTCTCACTGTCCCTGCCAATCTGAGACTGAGTGAGAGGCCCCAGGAGGTGTGGTGTGTTATAGTTTTCCCAGGCTGCTTGTGACTGACAGCTGCTCCTGACTGACAGCTACTCCAGGGCTTTCCCATGTGGGTTCCAAGGGCCTGCCTTGAGTGATAGGATGCCACCTCACCTCCCTGAGGTGCCACTCCCTGAGACCTTGCCACTCCACACACACACTCCCCACAATCTAGTTCTGACCTAATAATAACTTACCTGGTGTCCAACAAGGGAAGCTATAAATTTCTCATCAGCTGTCCCCTCTCGCTACGTAAACTTACCCACCTCCCCCCTTCACCCCAATTTGTTTGAGAACAAGGAATTTAGCAAGTTATTTTATTAAATGGATTAACTCAATAAATTGTCAGAAGAGATCCACACATATATGTATGAAGTTGAAACTGAAATTGTTTTTAATTATTATTCCATAAATTAAATTTTCTGAACTACTGACAAGGTGAAATGTAGATGTGGTAAAACTAGTGGCTATATTTTCAAATTAAATATTTTTCTGCTGGATGCATCATGAAGTCTTATTTACAGAAAATTTTAAATAGTGATATAAGTAAGACGTTTGCCACCCATTTGGTTTTTTATTCTCTGGGGTCTTTTTAGTTTTGGAATTTCCTTAGCTGGGAGATTATATTTTATTATATACTTTCAGTGGTGAAATGAAGGATCTATAGTTTGAGATTTTGTCTTTTAGTTTACCAGAATTAAGCTAAGCTAACAGGGCTGCTTTCCTGTATAATTATCTATGAAGGATTATAATATTTCTAATGTCCCTTTGTCCTTGTTTAAATTTATTAAATCAGTTTAAATTAAAATCAGATTATTTAATTTAAATATCATATTTCATTAATTTATTTATTACTTTAATTAATAGAAAGGCTTTTCTTTTTAGTATGTTACTCTATGATATCAAGGAGTCCCATAAATAGAAATAGAAAGACTGCAAATAGTACACTCCTTACACTTTTAAACAATATTAAAAGCACAGATAATACCTGCCTCTCCATTTTCAGTAGCAATCTACATAATCATATTTAATGACATCCTCATTTTTTTATTTCAAATAATTTTAAAATATTCTGACATAATGTGGATAATGGCAAGGCAAGAAGTGAACGTGCTAGGAGTTATTTTCTCTTTCCAATTGCTCAGATATTTTTGTGGTGAGACCTGTCACAATACTAAGTTGCACAGATAGATCACATTAATTTTTATAAATGAACTATTACAGCTAGATTCTAAGGGATCTCTCAAGATAAGAAGAATAGAAAATATAACACCACATTTAACAGAAGGCATTATCAGACTAATTTTAAGAACTTATTTTAGATAAGCCTGTGTCCTCTTGGCATCTTCTCTCCCTGCTTGCTGCTTTGCATGAAACCTGTAGTGAAGAACAGGAAGGTGACAAGGCGTCCTGAGACAGCATTCATTTTCAGATATAAGTGTCATTCTATTAGCCATCCTGCTATTCTTGTTTTGCAGCGGGGGTTAGAAATTGAATTGTAAAACACTTATGATTCGAACTAATTATCAGGGAGGGAAGAGAAGCACATACAATTCCTACCTCAATTCCACCTTGGTTCCCTTATAACCACTAATCAGGACTGTGCCAAGGGGTTCCTGTCTCTTGGAAGGGAATGGCTGAACTTTTAATAAAAGCAGGCAACATCCCACATATCTTCCAGAAGCACAAAAAAAAATCATCTTAAGTAAGTGCAGTGCAGTAAGACTGATACTTCACTCCCTGTCAAACAAATGACTGAAACTCTGTCCCAATGGAGCCTTCTCTGGATAATTAATAGGATTTGCCAGCACTTGTCCAGCACACTCCAGTAACGTGTGTGATGCACTAGAAGAATTTCAGCACACTAACAGCAAAAATGCATAGTTCCTTCACTATGTTTCATTGCGTTTTGCTGAATTGGTGTTCTTAGTTTGTGCTTTATAGACAATATGAATTTGCCAAAGTGAAGCATCTTCTACAGCAAGGAAAGTGCCATACTGGAAACTTTAAGCAGTGCATAATTTGTGTTCTTGCTTGTAAATTTTAAATTCTTTGCCTTCATAAATGGCAATAGAGAAAAGAAATAAAAAAGAAACTATCCTCTGTCAGTGAACACAACCTACAACCAATTGGAACTCACTAACTAAAGAAAAGGGACAAGTTTTTTTGCAAGACAAGTTCTGATAGAATGAAAAAATTCAAGGAGATCAATGGAAATAAGTGCTGTCCACACAGTCAATGACATTACTTCTGGAAACCAGCAAGAGACTTTTAGTTAAGGAGGATGTTCTCTCCCCAGAAAAACATTTAAGAAATCATTTCAGAAACTGTAAGAAATTATTTCAAAAACTATTTCAGAAATAAAACCAAACAAAAGAAGAAAAATTCAGGAGATATTCTTCTGCTTCTCCTGAGAGAACTGTGACCACTTCGTGATATAATTAGGGAAATAGGGGCACTCTCTAGGGAGTGCTAAAGCAGTTGATCTTCATAACTGTAAATCCCAATTTAGGATGCCAACAATACAAAAATAATACTAAAACACTTCATCCACTTGACACAGAATGTAGAAATGATCATAAAAAAAATGGAAAATAACTTGATCGTTGCAGACTTTCATGCAGATCAGATGGCTACATTTTATGCAAAATTAACATTATACTGAATGTGTTGTGTGGGCTGGATAATTACCCAGAAATATGCTCCTATTTGGTCCAGATTATATTTGTGTACAAATATTGAATAGCACAGAGATCTTATGTTCGTTAATGTAGCACTCTATGGCTGGAGCCTCTGGGCCTGATTCTGAGCCACTATATGTTTCACATCTTAAGTCATGGCTGTTGTATCATGAAAGCTTACAGGGGCAAGGAACCATGGTAAGTTTTGTTTTATTTTTTGACATGTAATGGTAACCTCCAAGGTGATGGTTAGCCCAGAATCCTGGGTAAATTGCATTTGCATGTGCACCAAACCAGCCTCTGCACTTTCTTGTTATGACATTCTTAATTTTTGAGCCTAAAACTGTCTACTCTGCTGCTTCTTCAAAACACTACATTTCAATACTCTAAAATGCATTAAAGAAAGGGTTGCTAACTTACACAGAAATCTCTGCAAGAAATTAATCTTCCATAAATAAAGGGCTTGCAACCACTATTAGCATACTTTCTTGTACAATGTAACATTATCTTCCAAAGAATAAACGAATTAAAAGAGTCAGCACCACCACCAACTAAATGTTGTGCTAAGAATTGTTCTAATTAGTTCTAAACTCAGAAGTGAAAAGGTGTCTGGATAGAATGTATGGGAAGATTTTACAGTAGATCATTTATTAGAATCTCTAAAGAAACCTGAAATGTTCTAGTTGTGAGCTACTGTGATTCTAAATATTTACTGGAATTTTCCTATAAGGATCAGGAAAATAATCCCCACAGAATATAATGAAGGCAATACTAATATGGAGAGGACTGTTTAAAAAAGCCAGACAGGATGTCTGCCCTCATGCTTTATCACTAATACTGCAGAAGGTTTTACATTATGGTATCCTGGGCTTCAAATTAAATGTCAAATTCAATTTGCCACTGAAAACATGAAGTGTGTGACTGCCCTTAGAAGGGTAACCTGACAGCAAAATTTCATAATTGGTGTCTGCCCTAATGCTGAGTTAAAATACAAGAAGAGATGTTATTTGACTGCAGTCATATCTTACTCTTTAAAAATAAACAATCTACCTCTAGATAGGCTAACATACATTTGGTTGAAATTGGAGTCCTTAGTAAAGTTCACTGGCTTTATTTAAAATCTGTGGGAAAATAATGTTGAATATCATATCATAACAAATAGAAACCTCCCTGATGGGATCATGCCAGCAGTTACCTCTTTATGACTCTGACATTTAGCTCGTAATAAAATGAGATTTGTGAAAGAAAATGAAGAGGTGTTTATTCCACTTAGAGTACTTTATTTTTTTTCTTTCTATTCGGACAAGCTTGTGTTTTAATAATGAGATTTCTAATCCACTTTAATATCCTATCATTATATCTTAGTGAACTATCTGCCATATAAGTAATAATAATGAGGTATGTTTAAATATAAAAATGCACCCTTAAGCATCTAGACACTTTTAGTACTCGTTGTAATTAGAGACTTAAGAAACATGTGCAATTAAATATGCTCATAAAAAAAACAGATACATCTCTGTAGCACCAGTCAATTTGTTGCATCATTAATATTCTTCAGTATGGCAGTTAAAAAATGCACTGCAGTGTTTCAAGTAGAAAATAGCTAAGAACAAAATTATTAACATTTAAACCACCACAACTGTTTCAGAACAACAACTGTTTGAAGTATCTTCTCCAAACTAATATTGTTTTTACAGAAGCATTTTCAAATTGTACATCTTTATCTATTGCTCTAAGTTCCAAAGATAATGTCTTTTTACTATATATTAAATAAACTCTTTGTTGTCCCGAGATGTGGCAACTATTAATTGTAATGAGATAGTCTATTGAAACTATTTAATTAAAACAAATAGCATTTTATTTCTGTTTTTTTTTAATTCATCTGAATAGTTTGAGATTGAATTTAACTATGGAGTTTTTAAAATATATTCAGTGTTAAGACTTGTTTCCAGAAGTGTTTAAAGTGACTTCTGCCTCTTAAGCCTAGGAAATGTTTAGCCTGTCTTGAAGATGTAATCCTTTTGACCTGTTTCATTTTTGCAGAGTATCCTCTCATTTGAACACATGAGCAATAAAACCTTTGTGCTTGTGCAAATTCTAGTAAAATGTTAATGTACCCTTCTTGAAGGGTCTGGATACAGAGATCACCTCAACTTGGAGGACACATACTTTATTGTTTCTCAAAAAACAGTATAAAAATTATAGAAAGACAGCTCACATTTGAAAATCAGAAAAGTGTTTTTTTCTCGGGACAGGATGCTGAGGGAAGTGGTCAGATGCTCAGTCACCATCCCCGGTGGTATTTAGAAGACATGTACATTTGGTCCTTAGGGATAGCTTAGTGGTGGACCTGGCAGTGTTAGGTATGTGGTTGGACTCAATGACCTTAAAGTATTTTTCATGGAATCACAGAATCATAGAAAGTTTTGGGCTGGAAGGGACCTTAAAGATCATTTAGTTCCAACACCCCTGCCGTGAGCAGAGATACATTTCACTAGATGACATTTCTCAGAGGCCCATCCAACCTGGTCTTGAACACAACTTCTCTGGGAACCAAAATGTTTTCCAACCTTAATGCATCTGTGATTCTAGGATTCTATAATTAGATGGAATTTTTAGCTAAAAATTTTGTATTTCTTTCATTATTTATCATGTTAAAATAAAATATTTGACTAAAACTGGTCTTATTACCTAAACCTGGGGGCTGAACTAATGTGAAATCTGCCACAATGACTAATGCAGAACTTGTGAATAAGATGCCAAGACAAGTTTTTTTATAGAACTCTCATTTTTCTAATTTGTGGATTGGCACTGAGGTGGATTTGTACCACATATGCACCAACGGATTGTTCATGTATCATCTTTTAGCACACTAACCTCTCTTTTTGTCTCCCATCCACTCTACACATGAAACAGTCTCTTCCATTCACTGCATGTAGCCTACATCCTTTTTGGATGAACATCCTTCTGACAGGCTGGCAGCATCGTATAAGGCCCATAGGCAGGAGGTAAGCAGGGTATTGAAGGATCTTGCTTTTCTTTAACACACTTTTGGGAGCCTGCCCTGCACCTGCCTTGTATAGTGAATAGGATCTCACATCTTAGGCACAGAAAATTTATGGATCCTTTTCAAGTGTAGTGTTGAACACCCTGGTGCACAATATACCCTATTATGCCAGAGCTGATTTGTTTGGAAGTGAGCACAGAATTTAATGGTCCACAGAGAGATTGTGGCCACTACTTTAGCGCAGTACACACAGTCTACAGGGAGATGAGTGGAGATACTGGTGTATGTTATTAAAAGGCATAATATTATTAGTCTGGTGGTTACAATAAGTGAAAGATTTAAGCTACGACTGTTTATATTGGCTGATATAATACCAGATGCAAGTGGCAGTCAAGGATACTTATTTAACTGCAGTCGCCTTCCCTCTTGGCAGTAGTCGGCTGCTGCAAAAGAGAGGCCAAGATGAGCTACTTCTCTTAACCATTAGAGATAGTTCTACCAAGTACAGCTGAGAGACAAAATAACAGCGGTGCCTTGCTGTTCTTATCATTGTCCTTAAATCATCTGCTTGGCAGAGAAAAGGCCATTTCCAGATGTGATTACACTGGTACATCTCACGATCACCCAGAGGTATTTAGAAATAAACAGGCAGGCCTGAAAAGAGTAGCATGAGAATATGCCTTTTTCCTTGCAATTTTTTTGTTGCAAATAAGTATAATACAAACAATGCAGGTTGAGGACAGGTCACGAGCATGACCCACAATTCTACAGTCATTTCTCCCTGAACTTCTCAAGTTATCTGAGGGCATCTGTAGGACTTATTATTAAGTACTTGATTATATTTCCTGAATAATTAAAGCAAAATACTGAGAAATGTCCATCATAGATGAA
Source organism: Lepidothrix coronata (assembly GCF_001604755.1). NCBI lineage: Eukaryota > Metazoa > Chordata > Aves > Passeriformes > Pipridae > Lepidothrix > Lepidothrix coronata. The sequence goes on along the minus strand of NW_016690233.1, from coordinate 3,533,097 downwards.
GGCTGATTTTATTGCAATATCACTGAGATTAGGAGTTAAATGACCAGTTTAGTTTTTCACAGCTTGTCAAAACTTTCATGTACACTTGAAAAAACAAGTGAGAACTGCTATCACTCAGCTTAAGCTATCTGAAATTTAATTGAATAATTTAGAATAGCTGTCTAGGCTTCTGCTGCAATCGGATTTCCATCAGTTAGCAAAAAGAATAAGGTTGTTCATCTCACTCCAAAACAGTTGTCAAAAATGTTTTGAATTAATTTTCCTTCCAGTTTTCTATTCCTCTTCATTTACTAACAAGAGAGCTTATATACCTAATTTCCAAAGTGTCCAATTACACATAATTTTCCTCTTTATCCTTTTTTCCCTATTACATGTGAATAATATTGACAGAACTAAAAAAAAAAATTGAAGTAATGGCAGCTTATGGGACTTTAAGGAATGACTGTTCATAAAGGTCATACAAGAAACCAAACAACTTAACTATGGTACTTGTGAGAAAGTCTATGTTATCCCCAGTCCAGGCTTTAAGAAATTGGAAAATCACACTGCTGAGGTGAATCTGTGTTTCAGCACATATTCACATACCTAAGTGGGAGAGCAAAGCCTTTTATACTGCTTTATCCCCAGGAGCTGCATCTTCTCTGAAATGTGAGCTGAATTTTAGAAACCGTCAGTCTGATTGGCAAATAGATGGGGAAAACAACCAACAGAACTAATTCCACTGCTTTCCTTCTCAAAAGGCCTCATCCAACAGGTATTTGTTCACCAGAGAACATGACCACACCTAGTAGTGGGAGCAGCAGTGAAGCTGCCCCAGTGCCTGCAAGTAGCACCAGTACCTCAAGATATATCCCAAATCACTTGATTGCCTAAGCAGTACTCTAGGGTTTTTGTGCTTTATTCAAGTGAATTTTGTCAAATAGCAGCACCACACTATTGAAGGTTTAGTGTCTGATTTACAGTAAGAATGCCTAACAGGATCTAGCACCTATAGCAAGTAACACTGAATGATCCCTTAAATAATTTAGCATAAAACAAGCCTTCTTGGTCAAGTGATTTGTTAATCTCCACTATACTTATTCATTCGGTTAAAAGAGGTAATATGAAAAAGCAGTCAATTGTCTGAAATGTTGGAAAGAGAAATATTCTGCAGCTTACATCCAAACACTCTATTTTGAATATGTATGTGCAAATATATTCAAACACTATTGAAAATAATCAATATTTAATACAATATAAATATAATATTATCTTATTTTATGGCTACTGTACACAGTTTTCCAAACAGCTTTAATTCATCTGAATAATTTAGAATCTCTTGGACTCATAGGCAATTCGAAATACTTACTAAGTGTTTGCAACCAAATGTTTTTCTTTGTTTTTCAGAGCAGTAGTTCAGATGTTCATTCACCAGTATAGAAATTGTGATTGACCATTATTTCAGAATTAGTCAATTTGACTGTTTTGTAGAGTAGCATTTATGTTTCTTCCTAAAACTAGACTGGTGTCTTTAAAAGCTTTATTAGTATCACAAATTAAAACAAAACAAAACACAACAACAAAAACCAAACCAAAAAAAATCCAAACAAACCACAATCAACCTTTTAAATATTAACTTAGATATTGTAAGTCTTGGTTGCTTGCCAGGAGGAATCTGACAAGCAAAGGTTCCACTGCAGAATATTAAAATTGTTAGTAAATTAGGTGTTTATAAAACAATTCAGAAATTGTTTTATTTAACTGCTAAAACTTCTCCTTTATTAAATTTTCTTTACAATATTTTAGACAATTATTAAAACTTGAAAATAAATTATTTTCCCTTGGGGTGATAATCAATCCTACAAGACGCCTTGCTGTTTACATTGACTTAATATAATTTCACTTTCATTTATCCTATAATAAATTCCACTGACACTTCATTGTAAAAGTGTCTATGGTATGACTTTTCTCAAATATTAACTTATTTTTTTTTATTAAATATAAGCCGTTTTGTAAATAGTATTGTCAAAAAGACTTTGGACTGAGCAAATTAATTCCTTATTGAAAGCAAGCAGGGACATGAACTCAATCAAGGTTATTTATATTCTCTATAACCAGTGTCTGTAATAATCATGGCCTAATAGTTAACTTTATATGTAAATATATCATCAGGGAGCTGACAACAGATAAGCTCTTTTTAAAAATTTCCAGCCAAGCTGCTTCCTCTGTTCATGATGAACTTTGAAATATCTGAGCTTCTGGTTTTCTAAAGCCTCTAATTCTCCATGGACTGAGCATTACCATGTCTGATACTCATAGGAGCAGGGAAGACAGGCTGAATTGCTGTCTGTGGCAATTCCATTCATATCTTCCAAGCCCTGATTGAAGTAAAGGCTGCACAGGGAGGGACAGAGACTTCAGTGTTGATTAGAAGGCTTTATTTCAGTACTTTAAACTGGAGTTTCAGTTAGATGTCTGTCTTTTTCCAAGAGTATAAAAAATCTTTTATAGAAAGCCTAGTCAGTGATACTTAGCTTGTTGCAACTATTGATTTCATGGGTTTGCCACCTTAAGTAAGGAATATTATTAGCAGTTTCACTGCACCTTAGGCCAATGTCCCCACTTACTGAATTGAAAGAAAAGTATTTCCTAGAATACCATCTAAAATCATATAAGTGTATTTGTTCTTCATATGATATGCTATTCTTTTTCTTTCCATTTGGATGTATGGGTGGCAATAGCTCAATTTCTAACTCTCTTCAGTTCCTGCTTTTCCAGGTCCATGTAAACCTTATCACTGTTTTTATTCCTTCATTACCTGTGAGCATGCTCCTTTCCTGAAGAGAAAGGGAAAATGAAATAATTTGATATTTCCTCTAATATATTGATATAGGAAAAAGAAATATTATAGAGAAAACTATTTTTTTTTTGTGACAAGTCACACGCTTTCCTCTAAGCAGTGTAGTCACTGTAGAGACAAAAACTTGTGTTACATTGCTTTGACAGAGGATGTGGATTTGAGCAAGCAATCTTTTCATGTTGGTACAGATAAATGGATAAATATGCATATGGTGGAAAAGGGAAATGAGGTAGTGGTAATGGAAGAAAGCACTTTGTTATCAATATTGAGGTATCTATGCTAAAGGCTTCACTTCATAAGTTTTTTAATTAAAAAAAAAAAACAAAAAATCTTTTCAGTTGCATTTAAATTTATTATAAGTGCCAGAAAACAAACACTAATGATAGTAGATGTTATTATTATGCTTAGAAAGACCATAGTTTTACTAAATCTAGCTCAAGCCTCTAGCACATTAATGTTGGCAACATTCATTAGTACTTGTACTCTCAGTATTCATAAATTCTACTAGGAATCAGAACCATGAGAAAGTATCCACCCTGTCACTACTAGCCAAAGCAATTAATTAAAACATACTGAATGGTGAGCACTTTAATAAGTTTTCTACAATTAACACTCAGAATTAAAACAAATTGCAAAATTAATTTGGCAGAAATTCTTGGGAAAACAAAGGACCATGGGCAGTACCATTTGGAAATTGAAAATCTCACCTTCTAATTATTTATGCCAAAAAAGAAGTTAGATAAATTACTTGCTGCACAT